>NW_023458560.1:49866748-49904002 GCF_013731165.1 Rhagoletis pomonella
AAAAAAAATAAGCTATCATCGAAGAAAATCGATGCAAAACTACGTAAGTTATAAGCGATCAAATAAAAATATCCAGGTTGCGCAACTTCAATGTATGTACCTATACATACATACATATATTAAAGGTATAAAGTGCAAGTGAGATATTATCCGGATAAACGAATAACACCATAACAATGATAACACTTTTTCTTTAAATAAATCAAATAGTACTTTTAATACTCGAATTGTATTATAGTAGGTAGAGTGGTTGCATCGAAAGGAAGAGTGGTTGGGTTCGAAACCTGCTGTAGGCATGTAGTTATAAACATGTATTTCCGTCAGTTATGGGTAAGTATTATAAGACACAGAAAATTTCTAAAGCCTACATCTAAAACAGGTAGTATTTTCTTTTCCCGGCTTGTTATAAAAAGGAACCTTTCTGTCTAGGTAAGATTTGATTTTTTCAATTTTATTCTTGTTCCGAGTATAAATATGAGTTAATGCGCTTTGAAACTTCATAACATCTTCAAGGCTCGCCGGAGATAGTTCAGTTCATAAGTCTAATTTCAAAACCGTGATTTATTAAAAAAAATAAAATGAGTAAAAGGACGCGAGAATTTGAGTGTAATAAGGATCCAGATATGTTCTGTTTCATGTATAGCCAATATACTATCATAAGGCGACGACGAGTGTTCTCAGATCATATCAAAACTTTATACTCCAAGTATTTTGGAATTGAGCCTAAAAATGCTGAAAAACCATGGACACCGAACACTTTGTGTACATCGTGTCGAGTAGAATTGATTCAGTGGAAATCAGGACAACAAACAAAATTTCATACACCAATGATATGGAGAGAACCTACTTGCCATTCAATAGAGTGTTATATTTGTCAAACAAAAGTACTTGGCGTTGGAAGATCAAGAGGAGTAACCTATGCTAGCGTACCTACAGTGACATTACCAGTACTACATTCAACGGCAGTTGCGGATCCAGTTCCATTGTCAACAGTAACATCTGAGTGCGGGGGATCAAGTTGTACTGAATTTCGCATGGAAAACGAAAGAAACGTTCTGTCACAAGCACAACTTAATGATTGGATAAGAGATTTGGAATTATCCAAGGAAAAGGCCGAGATCCACACTCCTCGTATGCAACAATTTAAATTTGTGTCATCCGATGTTAAGGTGACATATAGTAGAACTCGTCACGAACCATTTTCCAAACACTATACCAAGAAAGAGTATATGCTACTGCAACGACATCCCTGGTTTATTCAAAGAGTTTGGTCAAACATATGATTCAAAAGAGTGGCGATTGTTCATAGACGGCAATAAACTGAGTTTGAAGGCTGTATTATTGCATATTGGTAACAAAAAGCCTTCTATCCCGATTGCACATGCAGTAAATACAAAGGAAACCTACGAGGAAATGCAAAAAATACTCAAATTTATCAAATATGAAGAGCATGATTGGAAAATATGTTCTGATCTCAAAGTCGTTGCAATGCTATGCGGTCTACAAAGTGGCTACAACAAGCACTACTGCTTCCTCTGCAAGTGGGATAGCCGAGCTCGTAAGGACCACTACGTCAGAAAGGATTGGCCGGAAAGAGTCGAGTTTACCGTTGGTGTGGATAACATCAAATACACCCCTCTTGTCAAGAAAGAGAAAATCATACTTCCACCCTTACACATCAAGCTCGGTCGCATTAAAAACTTTGTTAAGGCTTTGGACAAAGAAGGCGAAGCATTCGACTATTTGAAAACAGTTTCTCCAGATATTTCTCAAGCCAAGATAAAGGAAGGTATTTTTGTTGGACCACAAATAAGAAAGTTGATCAACAATAATCAATTCAAAGGACTACTCTCATCAGTTGAGGCAGCAGCGTGGGAATCCTTTGAAAAGGTCGTTACTTCTTTTCTCGGTAGACACAAAAGCCCTAACTACGAGCAGATAGTGAACGACCTAATCAATAATTATGCGAAAATGGGCGTAAATATGTCTTTAAAAATTCACTTTCTCCACTCACATTTGAGCTTTTTTCCGGCAAATCTTGGCGACGAAAGTGATGAACATGGCGAAAGGTTTCATCAGCAAATGAAATTAATTGAGAATCGATATCAAGGATTCTGGGACGTCGCAATGATGGGTGATTACTGCTGGTTTCTCATAAGAGAAACCGATCCTAAACTGAATAAGCGCCAAAGTAGAACACATAATTATTTCGACAACATAGTAAAATCAAATTAAGATAAAGATTGTTAGAATATAGTATAAACATAAATAAATTTAAAAAAAAAGTTAAAAATATGGGTAATTTCATTCATAAATTGAACTTTTAACTCAATAGAAACAGAGCATAGCTAGATATTTCACTCTTCTTTATACCATACATACGTTTTGAGGTATACGTTGAAATTGCGCAACCTGGGTATTTTTATTTGATCGCTTATAACTTACGTAGTTTTGCATCGATTTTTTTCGATGATACCTTATTTTTTTTTGTAATATAACAGAGCTTAGGGAGAAAAAAAAAACCTGCAAAAAAATAAAAGGTTTTCGAGATCCTTCTCCGCAAAGTAAAATTTTTTTTATATTTTTACAAAAAAAATTGAAAAAATCGGTAATGATTGTTCGTTATCTTTGAATCTACAGGGCCTAGCAAAAAGTGTTGTATGCACAGCTTATAGAAAATTTTATTACCTTTTAAACCGTTTTGGAATTGCTTAATTCGTTCTTGAGATATATATGATTAAGTGGACCCAATTTTTTTTTTTTTTGCAAAAACGGTAAATTGCAAATATCTCAAAAACGGTACCATAAAATTAAAAATAACCTTGATTTTCGGAATCAGGGGGTGATTTTACATACGAATTTCATAACGGCGTCTCTGGTAAATTTTGGCCGTCGACCAGTGTAATTTGCTGCGTGTGTGGTCTGCATATGTGTATATATGTATATATTGGACAATTGGATATAGTGAAAGTGAAACGGATTTCAAATGCATGTTACAGTACTGCACCGGTGTATTTTTGGACATTTCTCAAGCTTTTGACAAAGTCTGGCATGAAGGCCTTATATACAAACTAAAGGTTTTACTCCCTGCATACACGCATGCAATTTTGGAAAGTTTTCTACTGGGAAGAAGCTTCAGAGTCAGACAGAATTCCATTATAACGGAAAGTCACCCTATATATGTACCTATGCAGGTGTCCCTCAGGGAACACTGCCGTGATTTGCCAACTGATGAAACTCTAACCATTTCAACGTTTGCTGATAACACAGCTATCCTAAGCAATAGTACAGACCCTAGAAAGGCTTCTTACAAGCTGCAAGAATATTTGAAAAAGTTATAGCTATGGCTGGGTTATTAGAGGATAGAGGTTAACACTGAGCAAGTGTATTCAGACAACATTTACTTTGAAGAAAGAAACTTTTCCACCACTAAAAATAGGACGAGACTTAACTGGAAAAAGCATATCGTCGATGTTTTTGCAAAATCGCCCATCGACCAGTCCAGGCGTAGAGATTTATGCATAAAAACCATAAAAGCGTTATTAAAACAACAGATTTGTAAAACAATTGCTAGAGATTATACCCAAATCGTCTAGCGAAAGATCTTCTTAGCCCGAGATAAATATGCTAAAAAGAAAGGATTTTTCCGATATTATCAAATAGTGCTTAATATGATAAGTTCAGTATCCGCAATATTTCAATTTCGGCTCTGGAACTCGTACTTTCAGAAGGCCTGCCCAGCACGATATCCAGCGATCCTGCTGGTCGGAATCTTGCCCATTCCGACAGACGGAACAACTGCAATAAATATCTACATACATACATCAAAAACAAATTAAATTTCCAAGCATTGCCGCAGAAATTTTAAATGTAATAATACTTATGCTGGATTTCCACTAGGCATTAAATGACATGTTAACAAAGTTGGGCATTAAAAAATTATCGTGTCATTATGCGAAAAAATTATCATTCAGGCAGGTTCTGCAATTCACTTCCGAGTGAATTTCAACCCCTGCGAATTTGAATTCAAAACGTATTTGATTGAAATTTACTCGGAAGTGAATTGCAGAACCACCCTGATTAAGTCCATTTCCACATGGCATTTTTTTAAATGGCATAAATATTTTGTCATTTCAATGCCTAGTGGAAATTCGCGTTAGTTTGTAAGATTTCAAATTTTCACTTGGCATTAAATGGCAAAAATTGCCATGACAAAGTTGGGCATTTAAAAGTAATCGTGTCAATGCGTTGAAAAAATAGTTATTCAGTTCATTTCTACAAGGTATTTTTTAAACGGCACCAATTTTGTGTGGTGTGTAGTTTTAATGCCTAGTGGAAATTTGGCATTAGTTTCGAAAGAAAGATTCAATAAATCTACTATAGAGGTACTTATTTCTAAAAGGTATTTTTCTGTTACCAAACGATATCTCCTTTAATATTTTATAAAATTTAACGAATGATAGCTCCTTTTGAATTTAGTTATTTATTAAAAAAAAGGGGTTTCAAAAAGCCGAGAGCACTGTATCAGGACAATGATGTGCCATATCTTCTCTAATACTCCATCTGATTGAATGATTTATGGCGATTTCGTTTCTTCGAAAATTGTTGCCTTCTCATCGCCCTCTTCTTAGTATTTGTGCGTAGAGGACAAAGAGAATAAAATTTTTTAATAGGGTTGCCACCCGCTTGGCTCACGCACCCAACCTCAATTTACAAAGATTGGCGATTAGCAGTGCACATCAAAATCCTCAGGCAACGCACCCAAGTTAATCAACAGTTTTGAGTGCTTGCGTCGCTCATATGCTCCTTAAAGGCCAGTATTCAGCTCTCAAGAAAAGCAAAAACTCCATATAAAAAGACGTACAAGAAATGGCTAAGATATTTTCTTGAGTCAAATTTCCAAATTTCAAATGGCATTTTTTTCTTGGCCGTTTTCTTGAAAGCTGCATATTGGCTTTAACAACTGAAATAAAACCGGAATCCCGATCTGCGTCGTACAGTGCGAAGAAGTACTGTGAATGTCCAATTACTTCGACATGCCGCACCGTTGAGTATTCCGAAAATGGCAATGGATCTTCCATTCTTCTGACGACCCAAAAACCCATAATCAGAGCAGATAAATGTCCCACAGGAAGTTGGTCAAAAGTATTGTATCAATGTTGGGCGAGACGAAGCTCGCCGGGTACGCTAGTAAATACATATTATAAAAAAAAACTAGTTTAAGGTCTTCAAAACGTTTACGTTTTCTATAAATACGCGCCTAAGTCTGATGAATTTTAATTAAGAGTTAACTCAAATGAATTACAAATATTGTGAATGAATAGCTTCAATGCTGTTCCATAGATACTCCTAAATTGCATACATTCACGCACATCGACGTAAGTTTTAATCAACCGCACTTTACTCGAAAGAATATTCGCTGAATGACGACAATATCTACCCAGTGTGCTGGCGAGTGCGTGATGCGAGCAAAATGCGCTGCACTGATGGGGCAAACTTTTGTGCGTACATACATACATACATATACATGCATATATATAGGGTGCGCTAAAATTAGATATTCCTCAAAGATATTTAATAAACAAGTAATTTTTAGCAAAAAAAAAACCGACTTCAACTCCCATATAAAAAAAAAAATATATATATATATATCTCATGATCCACTGATCGGATCTCAACCAGATTAGTATGGGACCACCTCTGAGACACTACCTTTCCGATGCAAAAAGAATTATCGAATCGGTTGGTCCAAAGTTATGCGGTAACATAATAACAAAAAAAAAAAACAAAAAAAATATATATATCGACGAACTGATAACCTCCTCCTTTTTTGGAAGTCGGTTAAAAAAGGAGAAGCAAACGCAAAACGGAATACTATGCGCACAGCAACAACAACAATTCAATTCTTTCGAAGCTTACACGCTTCCAGTGCATCATTGTTGTTCTTATTGGAACTGCATACAACTCTAGTAGTGCATTTTATGCTTTGTACTATACTATTCCCGACAAATGCCTCACCCGTCACCACCGCACTCACTTTCGGCATTTTCACTGCCAATACGTGTGCACACATGAATGACACATGAAGCATACACGATGATTGTCGTAAGTAGCAAAGCAGCATGGCGTGGCGCTGTCATTGTCGCTGTCGCTGTCGCACTATGCAAGTCCACTTGCGAGTGCAAATATCACAAAAAGTGAATCAATAGTAGATACAGAACGCACGGAGAGCACTCAGGCTTAGTGCAATAAAAGTGCAGCAAAACGTTGGGCGGGAGGAACGCGAGGGCGGCACACGCATACTTTGTAGTAATGAATGTGCGACTACAAATAAGGCAAGTAAGCAGAAAGTGGAAGTGGAATTCTAAGAAGAAGAACAAGGAGAAGCAGCAGAAAAAGCATAACTGACTGTAAGCAGCGGTGACCGAAGTTTATCACCTTGGTGTTTGTGGTGGCGTGCAAAGCGAGCTGCAGCGCGCTGCTGTATGCCACCGACATTGAGTGTCCGAAATGCCAGTTATTTAAAAAAGCGCTTGTGATGCGTGCAAAAATTTAACGCGCGTCGGAAAATCAAAGCAAACAGAAGGCGCGCAAGTGAGTAAGAAAAGGAAACAAGCGGCTGGAGTGCAATTCAAATGAACGCGCTTTAATTACGGTAAATCAAAAAGCGCTTGAAGATTTTGCAGGCAAATTTGTTAGAAAGTTTAATTTTCTACAAACGCGGCGCCTTCGCCACGCGCGCGCGCCCTTTACAAATTTGACGCCTTGCTGCTATAACGCAACGCTGCTACAAATATTTTACTATACAAATGCAATGCGCATCGTACGCGCGCCCACGCCACCCAGTTTTTAAAATTTGTCTATGTCCCTCTAAAACGCAGTGGGACGCATAAGTTGTGGCATCAAAGCCGCAACGCGTAAGCATATCAATGATTTCCATTGTTGTTATTTTTGTTTATATTATTGCTATTTTCGGAGGTAAAAGGACCTGCGTCCTGCACGCTGCATATTACTCTCTTAACTGGAATATTACACACAACGCCGCGCGCCCGCAAGCAAAACACATACATGCAACGCATACCAAATTTGCTCTACCAGCAGGACAACAAGAACACGCTTACAAAAAAAATGACGAAGAAGAATAGGAAGAGTAAGAGGAAAAAACAACAAAACGTCAAGCACACTCATAGCGCGCTTCCGTAACACGAAAAAGCATATGTACATAAATCATGCAGTACACACACACGTTTCGCGGTGCGTCATTCAGTCAGTTCGGTAGCCAACGTGACGCTCACTTAGCTACCTACTTATGTATGAACGTTGCACCTTTGCGCTCGACTGCCGCTCAGTCAATCCGCCAGCGCGTCAGTTCAAAGCCTTGTATAAAGTGCTGCAAGTACACAGTTTTGCACACTTTCGCCTGTACAACAAAACAAGCGCACATACCCACACGCCTACACTCAATCATATCTAGCGAAAATTGCAAAGAGCACGCGCACAACGTCAAAGCGTACACACAACGTAAAACCATTTCCGACCTCCTACCGCAGCTTGCTATGCTGTTCGCTTCTATTTGTTTCCCGGCCGGCACTTGTCTAACTCCCTCCCGTAAGGGAGACTTGCGGAGTTTTTCCTGGAACGAGTTATGTATTCCTATGAGTGCCTCATTCCCTTTTCACTTCGGCCAGTGGCCAGCAATCTGAGATTCTTCCCAATTCCTAAATAGTTCTGCAATGTATCCTTTAGACGTGCCGCAAAAAGTATCGGCACCATGAGTTCGCACTTGGGTTTCAGGTTTTGCGAGAAAGTCAGCCCTTTCGTTGCCTTCAAAACCTTCCTGACCAAGGATCCACCACATCGTCGCTCTATGTATTATGAGCTGCTCGGCTGTTCAAAAGAGTTTTACAACTATTCGAAGGCCTTGAAGTCGTTCTAAATGAGTTGAATGCCTTTAGTGCTATCCGACATAAATAATATTTATTCTGCCCTCGTTTGTCCAATTACTTACGCCTGGAATATGTTTGGGTATGCGCTTATTTGCAGACTTTTCTGGAATCTTGGTCAAAGTACGCCAAATTCAGTACTACCATCGTCCATCTTCGAACCATTTGGTATACCATACTTGGGACCTTGTTTCTATCATATATATTATCCTGACTTTTCATGCTAATTACATTGGGCAGTCTTAGGGCGCTGCAGCAGTCCTCTTTTTCAATCAGAATATACAGAGAAGGAACGCCTGTAATCACACCAAGGTAATTCGTTGGCCAGGTGCGCATAGCTCCCGTGATTCCCACGCAGACGAAGCTGCACGCTTGCTCAAGTTGACACCCGCACTTAATTGCTTTGCTTTGGCTACCGGCCTGGTGGCATATGTAACAACCGATTTCACGACCGTACTGAAAGACAAATAAGTTAGTTTGGGTAATATTCCCCAAGTTTTACCATGAAGTCTCTGGCAGGCATAAAATGCCCTTGTAGTCTTGTTGGTAACATTCAAGAGATGTGTCAAGGTGGGTCTAATCCAGTTGACTTTCCTTCTTTTGGTCAATGGGACAACGGTGGACTTCAGTGGGTTTAGTGACAATCCCTTTACAAGACTGGTGGTCTTCCGTTAATCTCAGCGCAGCTTGCAACCTGGAGCAAATAGCGTCCTCAAGCCAGCAAACAGCGTAGATGACTAGTTCATCTGCATAACCATATGTTTTAAATCCATTGTGTTTTAGGTTTTCCAGGAGTTCGTCAATAACCAGTGCCCATAGTAGGGGCGATAGGACTCCCCGTTGAGGATAGCCACGGGTGGCAGCTACTGCTTGCTTACTGTATCCCAGCTAGAGGGTTAGGAAGATCCTTCCTTATCATAACTGTCGATATTACTTCGTAAGACGTATTGTCGAAAGCACCTGACATGTCTAGGAACGCAAACAAAACTATCTGTCTATACTGAGTTGAATTAGGCTATGTATTGCAATAACAGTAGATTTGACTGCCTGATATGCGTGCTAACTCTCACATAGTGGCTTATTCTTGAGAAAGTTATCCCTAATGTGAAAGTCTATTAGTTTTTCTAATGTTTTTACTACACAGAAGCTGAGATTAATTAGTCCATACGCCTTTGGGAGCTGCACCCAGTTTTCTCCTACTTTGGGTATGAAGACCACTTTGACTTCACTCCATGTTGAGGGTATGCGACCAAGTAAGATACTTGCTCTCAGTAATCTCACATGTGGCCTAGATATTGTACCCGAACTCTGTTGTAGCAGGCATGCGTAAATTCCATCTTAACCAGCATATATATATGTACTAAAGGTTTAAATGGCCCTCGATGTCTGTTCCGTACTGACGATTCTTCCTTGTTACTCTTTGTGGTTGCTTCGATTTCAGAAGTGTAAAAAGGTTATACTTTGTTTAAAATAGTTGCAATATTTTAAAAAATGTTATTCAAATTATTAAAAAAATATAATCATTATTATTAAATCATATTAAATTATAACAAAATGGGTATCAATCGAAATGGTTTTGAAAAGCTTTGCTTTTTAAGTTAACTATAGGAGGGTCGCCACCTCTTTAAAAAATCAAATTCAGTTTGAATTATGGGTATTTGGTAAGTTAAATATGCACCACCATATGAGTGCCAACCGAAAGGGGTTTCAGAAGGTAGTCGTTTGAAAATATTTTGAAGAAGGTTGCCACCTACTTAAAATGTTGAATTGAGTAAACGTATACACAATATATATGAAATATAAAAATATGGATGTCTTTAGTGTAAACATTAGGAAAATTGTTGAGGTGTTGTAAGAATTTTGCCACCTGTTTAAAAAGTTATATTAAAATTTTTAATAATTTAAAACCAACTGAAAATATTCAAGAAGGTTTTAGCTCGAGACTACTTTCGGAGAGGGTTTCCACCGGTTTATTTAATTTATTGGCAAGTTATTAGAAATATGAAAATACGGATGTCCCAGCGAGAGAGTGTTAAGAAATCTTTAGTTTGAACATTAAGAATGTTTCAGATTATTTTATAAAAATATGGTATGGTTTGAAAAGACTTTATTTTTGAAATATATTTAGCTGGGTTGCCACCTGTTAAAAAAAGAAACTAAACTTATATTAAGGCAAAAAGGTAATTGAAATACATACATATGTATCGCAATTTGGTTGTCAGACAAAAGTGATGAAGAAGTTTTCAAATAACTAGAAAATATTTTTTCAAAACAGCTGCCACCTGTTTGAAATGTCAAGTTTTGTTAAATTTTATACAAGGCATATTAAATATGTCAAATGAAAGAGTATGAAGAGATCTTTAGTTTGAACACTCGAAATATTTTTGAGGTGTTTTATGAGGGCTGCCACCTGTTTGAAAATTTAAATTTTTTATAAAGTTAAATGAATTATTAAAATATGGGTATCAATCGGAATAGATTGAACTATATATAGGAGGTTTCCACATGTTTAAAATATCAAGTTTTGTGAAATATTAAAATATGAGTTTCAATCGAAAGGGATTTATGAAAGCTTTCACCTTGCTTGCCACCTTTTCGAAATGTCATACCGATCTAAATATGTATATACACATACTATAAGAGACCACATTTTTTGTGTACCTCTTTATATTTGCACCGTTCATTCGAATTTTAAATATGTTAAAGTAAAGACCACATGGCCCATAGTTTTTGAAGCTAAAACTTATTTATAGATGGAGGATGATTTGAAATTTGATGATATTAAAAACCGACACTATGCCAGACCTCCCTTCACCCAGAAATGGCTGCACGGATTTAGATGAAATATTGCACTATTATCCCTTATAATTTTGACTAATATTTGGAATAGTTTCTAGATTTTTGCGATGAAGCAATCGTTGTATTTAACCGGAGCTTCCACCCCTGATTTGTGTTAACCAGACATTGAAAACCCGGACTTTAGTAAGTTAAATTAATCATTACAAGCGAGTGTGCAAGGCCTTGGCAGCACTATATACATACATGCAAGAGGATGTTGGGTTGTACTTAGGGACTTTCTCCTGCTCTTTCGCACTAAATATTCACAGCAATCCTTAAGCCAGTACTATTTTATGGGGTATTGATATGGTGGACAGCAACGAATAAGAAGATATACATACCTTAAAATACTGCAGTGTTTACAGGCTCTCAATGATCAGTAGAACGGGTTAGAGATGCCAGATCGAAATAAAAAAAAAAATCAATTTTTCAATCCATTCGAATCGAAATAAAAATAATCGATGTATGAAGAAATCGTTAAAAAATAAATCGATCTCCCAAGATGTGAGATAAGGTTTTTCTTTATTAAGATATGAGCATTCAACATAAACTTCATAAATTCTTTGCCCTACTTAAGAAAATGGTTACATTTGTTTCGAAATTGTGTTCTTTTTTTATTACAAAAGATGGAAATGTTATGTTTTACGTCTAAATTAACCGCTATTTTAAAAAGTGTATTACATATAAATATTGTATTTTTATGAGAAGCCGTTTTTGTTGTATATTACAACTTTATATTTTATTCCTTAATTAGCCTATTGGAAAAATTTCAGTATTGGCCCATAGAATTTTAGCATAATAAAGTGTAATTTTGAAGATTCGGTTTTTGGAATTTTTTTTTTGCTGCAGGTGTTTTCGCCATACAACGTATGTTTTAAATTGTTTTCATCTGAAAGAAAATATGCATCAGCGTCAAGCAAAAACACCGTCAAAAATGAACGGTAAATCCTTGCATATTTAAATATGCGCCATATCTTATAAGAGTCACTTTTTTTCTAAAAAGAGTAATTGCGGAGTACAAAAGTTTAATGAAAATTAGCACAAAGTTTGGAGCTGCAATTTTTAGAGTTTTTGTTTTAGTAATAGCCATGGGAGCCCCTTAGTCGAAAAGAGAGAGGGGCAGGACGTTGAATTCTTCGGTCTTTGCGCTTAAGTTGGAAAAGTGGATGGTGGCAATCCCCCTGAATTTTTGGTACCAGACTCAAATTAAAATTTCTTTAAAATTTTATAGATTTTCCTGGGCAAACCGTAGATTAATTGCACTCTCGATTTGCTTTCCATCGATACTTTCGCTGTAAACTTGCAATCACCCAAATAAAAATATTGACCTCACACAACAATTTCGATAATCGATTTCAGAAGTGTTGTACTTCCGGCATGGCGCTACACCACAGAAACAAAAAAAACAATCGCTAATCCACGTTCCCCTCTAATCGAAGCGTGCATGTATGATTTCTTTATAACTTGTTTTTTTTTTTCTTTTGGTTTTGCGCTTCTGTTGCTCTGCTCTTTGCATTGCCACTGAGCGTCGCGCTGCGTCGCAAGACGGGGAAAGCAAATTGCATTGACGCATTTTCAGTCTGTTTCCATTCTGTTTTGTTTTCGATGAATTAAAAGCGTAAACACTCTGCCGCGCCACCAAAGAAAAACCACCGCCAGCAAGCGCAGCGCCCCTTCAACGAGGCAACGTCAAAATGATAGCCGTGTGCGAGGGCGCTGGGCGCAGGAAACAACAGAGCGTAAAAGCGCGCTTGCCCCAGCGAGAGAGCGCGCATGAGAGAAGAAAATATGAGCAAGGAATAGAACAAAAAGCGAGGACTACTCGTAAAGTGCGCGCCTTCCGCACGACAACCAAGCATATCCTTTACGTAGGTACTTTACGTTACGCTTTTACTATGTAGGCGTACACGCGACAGCGATAGCGGCCATGAGCGTGAGTGCCACCAGCAGCAGTGCAGGTGAGGAAGGTTTGCGGCGTTGCGAGTGTCTCTTGAGGGTGGCGCGTGCATATGAACGCGCGGATGTGTGAGTGTGTGTGCATGCGCGCGCGCGCGCGCCTATAAATCGGCAACACGCTCTCAACGGTGTAGAGTTGCTGGCTAGCATGCGAGCGTAGCATTGCATAGTTTTAGTTTGAGAAAGGTGCTTGCCGGCGATAGGCGTACGAGGCAAATGCAAAGGCGTGCGTGCGTGCGTGTTTGTTTTTTCACACACTGTTTTTCTTCATATCTACTAGATATAGTCTATTTATAAGCAAGCGTCAGTGTTGCATATGTATGTACATACATATACTCGAACAGAGATAGAGACATGCAAAATCAACAAACAAAGTACATTCATGCATTGCGCTTCGCAAACATGCAATTGCGTCAATCGTGAATTGTGCGCACAAGTGAAAAGAACTCAGTTAGTGGTAGAATTTTGTGAAAATTTGACAATTATTATAAGTGAAAATTTTTTGTATGCGGCCGAGTCAGCCGTAGGAAATTTTGCAGTGATTTACATATCGTTAGCAAGTAAATTTAGTGGCTTCCGCGTTGCAAAAGAAACGCACTTGAGAAATGTGTTTGGCAGGATTCCGTCGTCTGTCGTCGTCGTAGATGTAAAATCGATATTTTCGTGCTGCATCTTACGGCGAAAGGTGCTCGGCAGCAGTGCTGTCGCTTGAGCGCCGCAGCGCGGTAGCAACGTAACCGGCAGCGGCAACGTCAACAGCAGCGCTTAAAAGTCTACAGCAACGAAAATAATAATAAAATAATAGCAGCAACGCGTTTAACGGTAAATTAGTGTGCAATACGTTTACGAAAGCTGCGGAATGACAGCTAAGTGCGCGTCGCTGTCTGCGCTTTGCTAGCGCTCGAGCTTTTGCTAGCTGTATATCGAAAGGCGCTGATGATAATTATATTGTTGATGAGAATAGCTACGTCTATGATTATGACCAGTGTTGCCGTTTTAGCCCTTTGGTGGCTAGATTTAGCTACCACATACTTTTTTTGGCCACATAAATTTAAATTTGCCCCTAGCCCTTTTTTTAGCCCTTTGGGAGAATTTACTTATACTTGGCATGAAAAAGTTGTATATGCTTAATTTGATCTAATTTTTTTTTCATTTATGTAAGAGATGAATTTTTAAACTTAGAAAGACTGATGTATATACATTTAGTTTAAAATAGATAAGTTTACGGCCCTTAATATGCTTAATTTGTTAAATGGCCCATCAAGTCGATTGACTGTGTATGTTCTTGTGGTGTGATTGTACCAGCTGCTGGTGTCATGAGCGGTAAAATTAGCTCAATTTTCTAAGTAAAAAGTATTTTGGTGGAAATTTCTTGCACTATATGAGTCAAAGCCGTGTTTGTGGAAGATTATGGTCACGATATAGTAGTTGTGAATTAAAAAAAAAACACAATGTTTAACAAATTGGTAGAAAAATTATGAAATTTCGGCTCTAACCATTTCGATCTTTCCTCGACCTCATTTGTAAAGAAATAAATATTGTACCAGCATGCTGGTAAGTTATATGCTTCGAGCGTGATGGTACAATCACTTGATGGCGCCATCAAGCTGGTGTCGTATATTTCCCCTTTTATACAAAAAGGTTTTTGGTTGGATAAAATATTTGCTATTTTTCCAGAGTTCGTTGTTTTTCTATACCATTGCTTATTGAAAATGTTTGCGTGTATATATGTATGTATATGTAAGTAAAAAAATTTAGCTACCATTTTTAGCCACAACGACTTTTTTTAGCTCTTTTTTAGCCCTTTTTTTAAAGGAATTTGGCTACCACTAAAAATGATTCGCGGCAACACTGATTATGACTATGCCTATGATTACTACGATGGCGATAACGTTGACGAACGCAATGTCATTCCCAGCCGCCTGCTCGTTGGCGTATACGTGTCTCGTCGATTTGTGCCGTTCGGCCACAATCACTACCAACACAACCAGCAGTGCTACTACTACTACCGTGATACATACATGCGAGTCAGCTCTTTTATGGATGTTGTTGCACTTGTTGTTGTTACCGTCTGCAGTCTTAATTTATGCCGTAAAAATGTAAACGTGACTCGTGCAGCGTTGGCGGCGGCGTCGTCGTTATCGTCGTCTCTGTCATCGTTGTTAGCATTGGCTGCGGCGTTTTAAAGGAAGTGCTTTCTAGAAAAGCCAGTCTGTTCGCAAGCCAGTTAGTTAGTGGTGAGCCAAAGGAGCGAGCGCCTAAAAAGAAGGAGTTAAACGAGCCAGCCAGACAGCTAGGCAGTCTTTGAAGCAACTCAACTTGGACCCAGTCACAGCACCGAGTGAGACAGGAAACCCGACCTCAAAGGCGTCGTACATACTAAAGCAGCAACGTCAGTCAGCTTCTTGGCAGGGGTTTTTTTTTTTTAGTTTTAAAAGAATGAAACGCTCTGCATATTTGTGAAGTTAGTCGCATTTAAGAAAAACTGTGTTTAAGCTGTGCTAAATATAATAATAATGATAAAGTTTGTTAGGCAAAAGAATCGCGAACAAACAGTTAAAGCATCAAGCAAGAGTTTCTTTAAGAAAAAGGTGAGCGTCTGCCGGCGTAGTGTTGAAATAGTCGCACGCAGACATTGATATGCATGGACACACACTTACGTGCGCGCGCCTCAAACACATACAGCAACACACTAGTACACACCCACATCTTAGCAAGCGCAAAAGTGCCTAGACGTCGGTGTCGGCATCGGTGCCGTCCTCGTCGATGCAGTGGTCGTTGTATCCTTTGCTTCCTTAACGCCAGTGTCAGCTCGCTTTTTCGACCTTTTCCTAACTTTATGGCCTACAAGTTTCTTCGTGTTTTCAAGCTGCAGTTTATTTCACATTTCTTTTATTCCCCCAATTTTTTAGTTCCGTAAATAAAATTGTTTTGCAAACGCACGTCCGCTTCGCGTAAGTCCGGAAATTCCGTCGCGCACTATTACAAATAGAAAGTTTTAGTTAAAAATGTATCCGTATACAAATTTATTTTGTGTATGAGCGTATTTTACGCGCATGTGTTCGTGTGCGTTTACAATTTTTGTATACTATATCATGTCCGTGTTATTTTTGTTTGTATATATGTATTTTTACATAAATAAATAAGTATGTGTTTGTGTTTGCTTTGCTTTCAGGGCGAGTCGAATGATTCCGGTACCGAATCTGATGGTGACGTCCTAGATGTTGACAAGCATCGCCCCTTAGACTTGGACATGGAAACCAGTGAGTTGAATGAATTTTCTTAATATTTTCAATGCTTTCATTTTTGTTTCTTTTTTTTTTGTAATGTAATTTAAATTTAATGGGTGCAACAGAACCAGGGGACACCGCGACCTAGAAGATCTTTTGTAGCCCCTTAATAGTTCCTAACCCTGACAGTCCAAGCAATTATCAGCCTCTCTAATAAAAGCAAATAGTTTCTTGGTAGATGAATTCCTGACATTAAGGGCTGTGGACGATCTGAAGTATTGAAATCTTAGTCTGACCAATGGTCCGGCGCATTCCCCTTTTCAAAACAAAAACGGCAATCAGTCTCTGTGTAGAGGCCGGAACAACTTTATGTTGGCTCTATTCTATAAGATTTAAATCTTTCTCAGCGAAAGGATAGGCAAAAAATGCAAGCCTGTCTACGTCCCTCTAGCTCTCCTCAGTACATACTGCGTTCTAAATTTACCCACACTTCGATTATCAGTCTCAAGGAGGATCAACGGAGTCCACAAAATGGTTTCGTTCCTGCAAGCACAGACAATGAGCCTTCCCTGAAATTTTTTGGCGACGTCACTACCTGCGATTCCGGATTCCGTGTTACTTATTGCTAAGATTTGGAGAGTGCCAAAGCCCTCCATGACGAGCCTAGAGATTATCGTCCTTGCCATAGGACCCGGTTGGCCGCCTGGCTGTCTGAAAAGATAACCCTTTTCAAGGTTCAAACTGCCAAAAATTGAAATTGCTAGTACCTCGACTTGAACGACTGTGGACCAAATGTCCATTGCAATAGAATTTTGATGTCAGGTCCATAGACACCCGCACCGGCTCTGTCCTCTTTCTTTGATTCCTCTGTATACCAGAGTAGACAGCGCACGTATCTGGGATCTAATTCAAGTAAACTATTTGACCAGACCCCTCGGTCTGAAATTTTGCCCAGAAATTTCTTTGCAACTCAGATTTTCTTTAGCATGGAGTCGGAGAACTAGCAAATTCTTATACCTGCTCTTTTGCTTAAGATGGTTTTGTTGTTGTGTCTTTTTATAAAGAATACAATCCGAAATTTGCATTTGCAATTTCCTCGAATCGGCTGCTACTTGGACAAAAATATAGAGTAGAGCCCAACCCAGAAAACCTCCCTGGCTTTTATGTTCACGGAACTGTTGCCTAGGGGTGCTGTTAAATCGCGGTCACGAAGCAAGGTGTTTATTCACCCGACAGTAGAGAACTTCGTGCTTCTTCGGACCAGTGTCCTTGAGATCAGTAGGTAGTATTATCAAAAACCGGATATATATCATCACCCTCTGCTACTTTGAAAGGTTCAAAACACTCTAATGCCCCCGGTACTTTGTCTCTGTCAAAGATGCAACCAGACCTGCTCAGCCTTCTAACCCTACATTTCGTGGAAATAAGAATCGACCGATCTTGTCCCAGCGAAGAGCCTGGAAAATGTACTTAGAGCAGGTATTTCAAGTTGTCGCCCTTGAAAATACCATCTTTCTATTTTAGGAGTCCTACCCCATTGGAAGGCTCTTTCGTAAGAATTTTTTGTAGACAGGAGGCCTCAGGCAGTGTCCCTATTAACCCACTTTTTGCCTCTACGTTTCCCTCTAGGAGCGTCTTATAAGATTATTGTATTCAGAATGATTAAAAAATTCAATGGAAATTTGTCTTAGCCATAAATTCCCTATAAAGGCTGTATTTTATTGAAGACCGTTATATATTTTAAACTTCAGAAGTAATTTGGAAGTTCTAATTTGTAGAAGTATATGACAATGGATGTAGTAGAATCTCAGATATTTCGCCAGTTTGGAAAAAACCAAAGGTTTAACCATTAAGCTCTGGGCACTCAAAATTGTTCTGTTTTAGTTTTGGAATTGAAATTGTTATATGAAACTTAGTAGTTTAAACAAAGATGAAGGAGTCTTCTCCTCTAAAGACTCTTAAGGTTCTCCTACTTCCCTACTTTTTAAGCAGTCCAGCCCCAGAAAAAGTTTTCATCTATTGGCATCGTTGGCTTCAGCAACGTGGTCTATAATCGGCATCTCACCTGAGCGTTATTCTCTTTCAAGTCGTTAATCGGCTTTCATTAATTATATTTAGGTGGCGCGTCAAGTTGGAGAGATCAAGTTAGCGTTTATACCGTTACCCATAAGGATTTAAGTCCAAACATTCTTTCTCCATTTTAACTTAAAACTCTAGAGTGGGTGATAACTGAATAAATAAAACGCACTTGCTTGATATTTGAATCAAAAGTTCAACAGTAAAAAAAGTCGATCAAGATGGCCTAGCTAACAATCATTAAGAAGATATGGCAAGCATTCGCACTTAAAGACCTTACGGAGCCCTTTAGATAAGCTTGGCTGGATTATCCACCTTGATGACCTGAGACATGCATCGAAGGGTGAGTGAGAGTAGGCACCCCCAAAAGGTGATATTGCCTCACGTCTTCTTTAGATTGCAGATCTATAAGCTTACTGAAGGAGCTAGTGGGGTGGGCTGACAAGGCGCTGATTGCGAAGGGTAACTAATTCAAAGGCCTCTACCGCCGTCAGACTTGGTGACTGTGTTAGTTAAGAAGCTAGAGCGGATGCAACTGGTTGCCCTTTTCGGAATTAGTGGGGCATTTTGGACCTCTACAACTCAATCACTTAACTTCGTCATGAATCCTTTAAAGACATAGTTACATTTTTGAAAGCTTCGACTTCGTACCTAGTAACAAAGATCTCTGCCTACCTATACTGGATTCGAGCAGTTCTTTCTTTACTTACAACATCTCACCGGATGTGATGAAGAAATCAGTTAGAAGGGAACCGTTTACACGAATAAATGGAAGCTTGATGGAACAGTCGGCAGAGTGTCCTCTATCGGGCACTCTCCATTAGCATCAAATTTAAGATTCCAGGCAGAGGTAGCAAGTTATTTAAGAACATTCTGAAAGTTTTAAAAACCTCTTTCTTTCTCTGAAATTAAATTTAAAGGGTATGCGGTGAGTTCCTGTGCTTCGGGACCTAAATTACGCATGTTGGGGGTATTCCTAAGATAGTTCAATTAAGATCATTTTACAAAGGATAGCTACCTGCTTTTAGCTTTTAGAGACTTTTCTGTAAAAAAAAAGTCAAAGAACAACTTACATATGGCTTCCACGTCAGCCTAGACAACGCCGAAGTATTAAGTTTGAATAGGCCAAGTTTGTGAAGACAGTTCGTTATAGAGAATCTCACAGCTCATTCAAAGAGAACGTACGCTGTGGAACTTGCAAAAAATATCCGCTTCGATTTATTTCTATCTGCGATTTTCTTAAAAAAAAACTTATCGAAGATTATTTGAAATAATCTCTTTCGGCAGAAATCAAACGCTCTATTGTTGTTGTAAGATATAATACAATTATTTCCCCTTTTTCTTCGCCCTCAGGCTTAAGCTCGTGCGCCGATGTGAATTCGCCAACCACAGACACCGCTTGCTCCTCGTCAGCGTCCTCTGCGATGATGTGTCAATCCCACCTTTTATACGATCAACACAGCTCCGAGGAGGAATTGGAAGTGATCAATGGACCATCATCGGTGGCAGCCGCTGAGGCGGCGTCCAATGTATTGGTGGTGCGGGGCACCGCCTCATCACTCATATCGGAGCGTGGCTCATCGTCGTTGGAGCCCGAAGAACTATTCGGCGAAGCATCGACATCGAAACGTTCCAGCTCAACATTAGTTGAGAATCGTAAAAGATCTCTGGCCCACAGCTCCGATGATGATGTAAGCCAACAAAGCAAAGCGATAGATGAAATTTTGAAAATAAATATCTTTAGTTTAAAGCACTGCTGATATTCAACTCTTTTTTATTTGTCATTTAGCAGCTGAGGAACTTCTTGGAACCGGTGTTGACCCCAGTGAATTTTCGCACATCGCCACCATTGGAAGCTTTCAAGCCAAACCGCAGCCACAAATATCGCTCCACAACGCCACTGATATTATCGGAGGCTCGCTGTGGCATCGAAAATATTAAATTATGTGATAATAGTGTTAATGACGAAAATGGTGAGGCTGCTTCGTGTGCGTCGTCGTTGTTGGGCGCAGCAAGCGGTGGCAACGGTAGCGGTGGTGGTGGCGGCGCCTGCGGTGGTGATGCCAGTTCAACGAGTGTGATTAAGGCGTGCGCCTCATCGCTCAAAATGAGCAATAGCAGCCATCATATCTATCAGCCGCAACCCAAATATAATTTCCACTATAATAGTTCACGCAGCAGTCCAGCATCAACGACCGCTCTCGATGCGATGGAGGTGCGCTCGGTTAGTCCACCGGCGAAACTCTTCCATTCGGCTAGATCACCACACCGCCGACCGATACGCACACAACACGCCACACAGAGGCTACAGCGACCACATCGGCCGTGCTTAGACTTCGACAAAATGCAGCAAGTAAGTCTCTAATGCAGCGCCAAATCAAAGACTTTTTACTTCTTACTAATTACCAGTAAATGTACCTAAAAGCTCGCATTACCCAAAACGAATACAGTATGATGATGCTGATGATGAGGATAAATGATATCTAAGAAAGATGATGATGATGATGATGATGAAGTTTATGTTAAGGGAAGCATAATGAGTTAAAGAGGTGATAATGATGAAGCTGAAGATGATAATGATAATTATGTTTATGACAGTAATGTTGATAATCGGTTTTGTATAGCAAAAAAGTGTAATGAAGAAAAATTAATGCAAAATTTGTATCTTTTATGCTAAGAAAGAAGAGCAAAGTGTCAGCAGATATGGCTATCAATAATATGTATACTTTTTTTAAAAAAAACATGGCGCCATATAATTAACAGCGAAAAATAAGAAGAAAAAAACAATAAGACATGCAACTACTTATATTACAAAAACAATAGCCCCAATTATCCAAACACTAATGGCCTTATTCATAAAAAATAAAGTAGGTTTAAAGAGCTTTATAAATTGACGATTTCATACATTTTTCAATTTATAAACCTTTTATAAAGCTACTTTATTTTTAATGAATAAGGCCATAAATTTACACTCTTCAGTAACTTGAAATCAAAGCTAGTAAACAAACCAGGAATTTATTATAAGCATGTGAGGGTTTATAAAAGCTCACAATTTCTATCATTTTAAGTAAACAAACGAATTAAAAATTAATAGTTTTCGTTGCATAGTTAAACAGAAACTTTAAACTCACGCCAGTTCTACAAAAACGCCGATTATGTCAAGTTCTGCTCATTTGGACAAAACCAAAATGATGTCGTAATTTTTTTTTTTTTTTTACCAAACAAGTCTACTTATGGGTGCATCGAATATGATAACTAAACGGTGGTTGCAGAGCGTTTTCCGCGTCATTTATTGCCATATTAGAACACCTCATCAGCTCTACCTTCCAATACTAACATTAAGATGGTCCTTTGAGGCCAACGCAGTACGATATTTTCACATAATAAACAATTTCACTACTTTGGGTCCTACATATATTTGTCAAAACCAGTTGGCTATCGACCAAAATTGTGACTTTTCAGATTGTCAGTGTGACCAGTTCATCACAAAAAAATGAAACAAAATTGAGATAAAAAAGTTACACAAAATTAGCTACAAGTGAACGGTACACAAATTAATTTTGAAATTTTTTCGATCAAAACTTCGCAGTCGGGCTTCTCTTAAAACGAAAGGCCTTTCGTGCTCGGCGCAGCACCAATTTTTACACACCGCGACTCGCAAGCTCCAATTTTTCATTTATTTGAAATCCATTGCTTCCAAATAGCAGAGCAGCTATTGGAAGGTCTGCTGCCAAGTTCACCGCAATTTTGTTTTTAACATTTCTATAAAGCCGCTATTTTTTCTAAGAGTACTAAAAAGAAGAATTTACTTGCTATTGCATAAAATTCAGCTTGAAATCAGCGCCAGACGAAAATGCTGATGGAATAGCAGGTCCTTTGGTCCATTCTCCTTCCAATCCGGGTCCAAGTGCTCAGCGCTGAGCTTAAAGTCAATTTTGACTACACTAAGCTGGGCTCCTTTTAATTTTCGCAACATTGCCGTGGCTTCCTGGGTACAGGCGCAAGATCATGTAGGCTCCTCCTGGCCACCCACCGTTCTCGATAAGCCGAAGCATACGAATTTTGGTACTAAATAGTTAACCAACACGAAATCGAATGGTTTTTTTGCAAAGCATATGCTAAAAATTTTCCTTCTAAGACATCCTAAACTTCCCTTAAACTCCTATGCTGAGCCATCTGCATTCAACGTCTGACTCAGCATTTCTATAAATGGCGCCGTAAGATAACGCATCCACTGAAGCAGCAACTGCGTCCAGTCTTCCTGCTTTTATCTTACCTATCGGGCAATGTTCAATAAGAACTCCATTGACGTACGCCATATGGATTTGTCCTATAAAAGAAGCGCGTACCGTGCTCCGAAAGTTCAAGTAATTTCCTCTATATTCCGCTTTCTGCGTAGTCATAGACAGTCCTGAGGAGAGTTTAATATGTACTCTACTGCCCCGGGATTACATTACACCATCTTTCTCTTAGTTAAAGGTCGGCGAGGGTTGCCGCTGTGAATTCGATTATTATTATTGTAGAAGGTATGTTCGTGATGACCGAATTTTCAAACTTCTTGAAGGCCATCCTGGCATTACAGCCGCCAAGCACACTTTAACCATCTTGGTGAAGGCAGCGCTCATATGCATCTTCAAGTAGCTCACATAATTTAGGATCATATAACTAGATCTTCTACTCTGTCGAGGCGAGCACTCCAATCTGGATGACGTTGTTAAAATTTGATTTTTTGGGCATTGTTTCAATTCGTTCACAAATGGGGGTGAACCTGGAGACAAGTTGTCGGAGTCTCCGCCAACCCTATAATCTCCCAAACGGCTATAGTAGAGCCGCATATTGCATACTTTTTACAGCCATGTCCTGTCCAACGCATTTCCTGTATTCCGGTGCTCTCCGTCTGATATTACTGAAGCGCATCCAAAAATTGGTTTGCGGTAAGTCCGCTGCATATCCGTAATCGCGAATCCCGTGATATTTTTTGTTGTCGAAACTAGGCTCTCAGACTACGTGTCGTTCATTGTACTGTTTTCATGTTCCATTTAATAAGTCTTCGGTGGCCAAAGGCGGGAGTGCTATAACTGGTTGCGGACCGACGAATGCCTGGTGTAAGCCAACTCTGGCTTAATGGGCAGATGTCTCATCACCGGGTACTCCCGAGTGACCAAGCACCCAGAGTAAAGCAAGCTCATTATGTTTACCATCATAATTTAGTCTCAGGACTTGTATTGCCGGAGGGCTGTCCAATGCCTTAAATGCAGCTTGGCTGGCACTGCAGACACGTAAACTCCTTCCCCTTCAACTATTTCCCACTACGTAGTCCATGGCTTTACAAATACCTCAGCTTTATTCCCCAAAATTAAAGCAAAGCTTATCCCCATTATCTTCCATGAAGACCCCCGATCCTGGCTCGCAGTCATCAGTAAAGATTCGACAATGTGCGGGTCCGGGCTAAGTGTTGGAACTCCGCATTATAGAATCTCTTAAACAAAGGTAATGGTGACGTACTATCCTTTGGAATTAAAAAGACACAAGTGCTCGGATCTCTGCCTCCAGAAAATGTCTTGTGGTTTAGTCTACACCTTTTCCAAGAGTACTTCAGAAAGCATCAAATGTACTTCAGAATAGTCATTTGTACTTCAGAAATAGTAAAATGTACTTCAGAATAGTAAATTGTACTTCAGAAAAAGTAAAATGTAATTCAGGATAGTCAATTGTACTTCAGAAACCGTAAAAATTATTTCAGATACTGTAAAGTTTTCTTCAGAATAGTCAATTGTACTTCAGAAACTGTAAAAAGTATTTCAGAAAAGTCAATTGTACTTCAGAAACCGTAAAATGTACTTCACAATAGTCAATTGTACTTCAGAAACCGTAAATTGTACTTCAGAAACCGTAAAATTTACTTCAGAAGACGAAAGTTACTACATACATATTGTAATTATTTAAATGGTATATATAATAGTATTTTCAAATATGTTTATTTTTTTAATATATTTTCCAAATTACAAGTCCATAGAAGCAGTTTGTTCGCAATGTCTACTATATATTTAAGAATGAAACAATTAAATTAATGCAGACTAAATTATGTTCCAACTGCCACGTCGTATAAAGATAGTGCATCTGCATGGATGAAAACTGGTATAATGTTGAATCGCTATGCCACAATCGCCACCAACAACTGTCGCTTTTCCCTCGTCAACGCCCGGACCAAATAATAATGTCGCTTGTACATATTCCATGTAGTAAATGCTTGCACGGTAAAATTCGGACTATGAACAAATATATAGCCTTCCGCTTTATGCTGATATGGCAAACTACGTACTTTACATTAATTTTACTTGTTAATATTAACATTTTCTTATTGAAAAAATAATCAAGTTCAACATCTTGTAATTTTCATTCGATTGTGATTTATCGCACCTAAGGCAATTATTATTTTTTTTTTTAAATAATTAAACTG
Source organism: Rhagoletis pomonella (assembly GCF_013731165.1). Classification (NCBI taxonomy): domain Eukaryota; kingdom Metazoa; phylum Arthropoda; class Insecta; order Diptera; family Tephritidae; genus Rhagoletis; species Rhagoletis pomonella. Next base: position 49,891,252 of record NW_023458560.1, read on the forward strand.
AATAAGAAGATCTAAGAAATGGAGGTGCAAGATAAATGCGTGATCTGCCAAATCAGCATGAAGCGGAAGACTATAGTCCGCATTTTACCGTGCAAACATTTGTTACATGCGTTATGTTCAAGAGAGATTGTGGAATCTGGGTCTTGTCCGATTTGCAGACAAGTTATTACTGGTAATGTATTTTTTACCGTAAAACCACAAATTATTTTAAAATATAAATGTGGTTTTAAATTTATATGTTTATGTAGAAACTGAAGCGGTTCAGCGCAAAAAATATAAATCTACACGAGCCAGGACAGGAGCAGAATTGTAGAAGCTGCAAATAGGAACGAGGACTGGGTAGGATTGGCAGGATCATTGGGCGTAAACTACAAAACGGCCTATACATGGGTGACGTTCGGAAGAGACAACTCGCTCCAAAGGGGAGGAAGAAAAGTGAAGTACCTTACAGACGGGGAATTGGACAGTGTAATAAAATGGGTAGAAGAGGACTGCACGGTAACGCTAAAGAAATTAAAGACTAAAGTTCGGAATGCTTTCCAAAAAGATGGCTCAACCTCCACAATTGGAAATCATTTGCAAGGTAGATTGTATACAATTAAAAGTGTACACCACCAGCCAGCAACCATTAACAGTGCCGTAAACAAGGCCAAGCGCGCGGAATACGTAACAACGTTGAATTCATATATACAAGCCGGAAAGCAAGTGATATATATCGATGAATCAAACTTCAATTTGTTCTGTCGTCGTAAACGGGGTCGCGCTCGCTCTGGATGTAGAGCAGTTCAAATACTACCAGCTGCGCGAGGACCAAACATTCACCTGATTGGAGCTATTGCCACTTGCGGAGTAGTAGCGATGGAGCGCCGTCGCGGATCCTTTAAAGCTTCGGACGCATGTCAGTGGATCCATACAGTGCTACAGAAGTGGGTTGACTTGGGTAACAACCTCGGGGATCTGGTTGTTGTTAGCGATAACGCTCCGTGCCACTCCCACTTAGAAAGTGCAATCAACAACTTTAACGCGACAGACAAAGCAACGCTCCTACGTCTTGGACCATATTCGCCAATGTTGAATCCAATTGAGAATATTTGGTCTACAATTAAAACGTATGTTAAGACAAATATTGGCATTCCAGCTACATTTGGTCCGGGCGTTGTCGAGCAAAGGCTCTCGTACTTGGAGCAACTTATTGACGAGGCAAAAGCGACAGTTGTTGGTGGAGATTGTGGCAGAGCCATTCAACATTCTACCACTTTTCACCCAGATGCACTATCTTTATTCGGTATGCCAGCTGGTACATAATTTAAAACTGCATTAATAAATTAATTGTTTCATTCTAAATGTATAGACATTGCGAACAAACTAATTTACTTGTAATTTGAAAAATATATTAAAAAGTAAATATATTTAAAATCACTATAATATATATACTATTTAAATAATTACAATGTGTACGAATTTTCGTCTTCTGAAGTACATTTTACGATTTCTGAAGTACAATTTACGGTTTCTGAAGTACAATTTACGGTTTCTGAAGTACAATTGACTATTCTGAAGTACATTATACGGTTTCCGAAGTACAATTGACTATTCTGAAGAACATTTTACGGTTTCTGAAGTACAATTGACTATTCTGAAGTACAGTTGACTGTTCTGAAATACATTTTACGGTTTCTGAAGTACAATTGACCATTCTGAAGTACATTTTACGTTTCCTGAAGTACAATTGACTATTCTGAAGTACATTTTACAGTTTCTGAAATACATTTGACGCTTTTTGAAGTACTCTTGGAAAAGGTGTAGATCTTTTCTATATTGTCTACATGTATGCATGACTAATTATGAATTATTTTTCTACTTCCTTTACAAAGTGAGATATACATATTTTTTTTTTGAGAAGATAATAAGTATTGCCTTACTCGAACTGTCACTTAGGCCGCATTGGATCGAACAATTTGACGCCACCCTCCTCTAGTCCTCCACATCAAATCACAGAGAGTTTGAGGAAATTTTCTTTCTGCTCATGCTATTGAAATGGCATAAATCAAGAGCTCTACTTAACAGAATTTTGCATGCTTTAGTTGCGTGTTGACAGAAGTTCCATACAAAAGTAGCTTTCGTCAGAGTCTGTGTAACATTTTGACGATTACTGTTGAACTTTAAGGCATCTTAGAGGCAGAACTGAATGCACTATCATTACACGGAGTCCTTAAACAAATTGTCTATCCCCTGACTTGTCCCCAGTAATGGTGATCATTTGAGCTTTGATGGTAAAGCAAACTATAAGCAAAAAATACGTGGAAGGACTCTTCGGTCGATGTATTTTGGAGAGAATTTGCGTCACCCCTTGTCAAATTTGGTTTGGAGACAAACCGGTTTCGGCGTTATGCTAATTTTTTTTATTCTGGTGAATTCTTGTTGGATGCTCGTCCTACTCATTATATCCTACTTCTTTTTCTATCTCACGTACGTCTTCTTAGTTTTGCGGTGCTCAATAGGTAGATGAATTGTTGTGGATTGTTTTTGTTTTGTTTTTCTTCAGTGTCTTTAAGGTTTTTTTTTTGTTTTTCTTCTCGTACGGTAGTTTTAGACATATATGTAATATATGGCAGTAAGAGCTAGTACCGTCCAAAAACACTACAGTACAGATATATCAATAAGCACGTACGAAAGAAAAGGAACACATACGTTTATAAATAAACATGTACACGACACATTTACAAAAACGGCACTCAAGTACACAATACATTGACAAAAACAGTACTAGACTGTCTCGCTTTGATTTCGGAATCCTTACACATTGAGATGTTAGCTTACTACCAATATAGAAGTATTACATATATGGTTTTAGAGGTTCAAATGGTACGTCCAATGTAGTATTTATTTGTTCATTTATTATTTGCCCTTTGAAGGTTTTTTGTTTATATTACTCCATATTTTCTACAACATTTAATCTTTGTCCTTTATGTTGTACATAGAAAAGCTCTAACTGACTGATTTTTATTGATGACTTTTATAAATAAAAGTCTTTAATAACTGTTATCTAAGACATATAATATAAAAATCAAAAATAACTATTATTTGCAGATTATTTAGATAAAAATTAAAAATAACTCTTATTTTGGATTTATAAAATAAAAATCACAAATAATTGTTATTTAAGAAGTAATTTAATAATAGTCAAAAAATAATTGTTAAATAGCAACTTTTATAATAAAAGTTGTAACTGTTACGGTCCCTGGTCAAAACTGTATGTTTTTTGCCGGTGGAGTCTTTAAAAAAGTCATCAAAATTTTCGTAAACTTATATAAGTCTTCTGAAAATAATTATGTATGTGTGTAGAAAAGTTTTTAAAGTCATCGATAACTTTTATTTTGAGACTTATATTATAAGAGTCTTCATAATTATAACAGAGTAGAAATTTTTTAAGTCTTAAAGGACAGGGATTGTTCAGTCCCAATTCGGGATTAGTTGCGGATCAGTTCAGGACTAGTTTGGGAAAGCTTTAGCAGAATGAAATATTAACATATGTAGACGTTATCTTGAAAATATATATTTGGCAGGTTGAGACTGCCTAAAAAACTATATACAAATGTATACGGCATAACCAAATCGTTTGACAAGAATTTATAAAAGGGATAGACCCTGCCAGACGAGGGGTCTAAAATGCTTAAGAGGTTCTAATTTTTTTTAAAAGCTATGCTCATACCTCATTAAACCAATGGTAGAACCAAAGAGGTCTGACGGATTAAGGGCTTTACAAAACATATTGCTCTCAATTTTCCTCTCTGGCGCTTCAATAGCTTTCCCTATAAGACAATTTTAAGTCTTAACAAGACATCTAAGTTCTTTTTAGGGTGTGTAATTTCACTTAGCCAATATCAGGAGGGTTTCGATTAAAGTACCTCTGCTGTTCATATAAAAACCACGTTTAAGGAAGTATAATTATGGCAAGTAAATAAAATTTATTTTAAATATATGATTGGGTCAAGCTCCCATTGAACAAATAAAATTTGGATTTGAGATTAAGCTTGGCTACAAAAACTTTTGAACGAACGGCTATAGATTGCTACCAACTGGTTCTAATATTAAAAGTCGCTTAAAACAAAAATGTCTGAGCCTCCCCTTGACTATCTTGTTTTTGATTTGTACTAATTCAATGTCGAATGGACATGATAAGTTTCTACAAAAAAGGAAAATGGTTTTTTTTTTTCACTTGAATCTTAAACCAATTATGATATCTTGTAATGGAATAACAATTTTCTAAAACTGTGGCATTCAAAATTCTGATCTCGTTTATTTATACATATAGGCAAGAAATATTAATTAAGTAAAAGTATATCTTAAGTAACAGCCACAAAACAAAAGCACAATTAATGACATTCTTTCCTTAATTAAAATATGTAGTATTTGAGAGATTTACGTTCTTGAAACGCTTCTACTAGTCAAACGATCTAAAATGGCCTAAATTGAGCAAGTACTTAAAAGCCAATTACAAACCAAAATATCAACGCAGGAATACGCAAAGTACGACAGCACAACAATAAAACAATGAAAATTATTTAATAATTCTTTACTACAATAAATACCAAATACAAAGAGAAATGCATATACAACAAAAACAAGACAGCGAAAAACAATAAACAGAAAGAGAAACTAAAAAAAAAACAAAACGCAAAAACAACGCATAACAGTAAACAACTAAACAAACAAGCAAGGAAAACAGTTGAATAAATATCAAGTAGCGCGCATGCGCACACCCTTTGCATATTAAATCGAAATCAAACACAATTGCAACAAACAAAAAATAGAAATTAAAAAAACCTAAAAATAAAATTATACATAGAAACAAAAAAAAAATTTGAAATACATTTTTGTAATAGGTGAGAGAAGAGCGCATATGTGAGGAGAAAAAGTAGATGGAGAAGGAAGAGGAAAAGAAAGAGAAGATCAGATCTTGAAGTGGAAGAGGCAAGTGGCGTTAGTGTGAGACCAAGCAAGAGAAGAAAGGACGAAAGAGATGAGAGTGCGACAAAGAGAGAGAGCGAGTATGAGAGACGAACCCCGTTGGAAAAATATTTAAAACGTACACACATAAGTACAAACAAAAATAGAAACGTAAATACTTTTTCACAGTTTTAAATTTCAAACAAAATAAACCAAAAAAAAAACACAAAAACAATATATTGAGAAATTACAAGATAAGAAAGCATGTAAAACCCGTATAAATTCAAAATTGAAAAAAAAAATCACTAAAATAAGTAAAACAGGGGCAAAATGGCGAACAGGTAAAAATTAGTAAAACAGAAAAATAGCAACAAACGACAAAACACAGTAAAATCAGTTAATTATACGAAGTAAAAAACGGTAAATGCAGGCGGGAACTTTACACATTAGGGTAAAAACAAAAGATTTAAAAAATAAAATAAAATTAAAAATTAAACAGAAACCGTTTGTAAATATTGTATTTGTGCAGTGAAGTAAAATAATAGTATGTAATTAATTAATAACAAAAAAGGACATACAAAGTAGACCGAGACATGGTTGAAGGCAGTAAAAGAACAGAAAATATACAAAACATAAATCTGCAATAAAATAAATAAATAAAAATGGGTTAAAAAAGCAGCAAAAGTATGCATACAAACAAGCAAACAAACAACTGAACAGACTAAACTGACTAAATATAAAAACAATTACAACTAAACATAAATAAATAAACGAACACAAAACAATAAATGCAAAAACACAACAGTGGAACGAAAGTTTAGTAAGTAAAAAAAGAAAAATAGCACAAGAACCACAAAACTGCAAATACATAGTATAAACAATAAATACAAAAAGCAAACTAAGAAACCAAAATTAAGTCATTGTCTTTTAATTAATGGCATATAAAGGATGAATGGCAATTGTCTTACAGCGCGTAAAATAGCATAGTAATACATATAACGGAAGAGAAAAAAACACATAGAATATAAAAACCAAAAAAATAAAACCAGAAAATTTTCAAAAGAAAACTGCAAGCAAATAGTAAATAGTGGAGCAAAATAAAATAAATAAAAAAAACCAATTAACTGTAAACAATAAAAAAGTCAGCAAAGACTTGTACGATTTTATACAGCAAACCAAGATCCAAATTCCAAAAAAAAACAGAATAATAAAAGCAGAGTAAATACTGACTATTTCATAAAACTAGCCTCACAAAAACAGAAATCATCCCACACTTGAAAAAAATTAAGAAAACAAAAAAACCATATATAATATAAATAGTCAAACACACATATATACAAAAACACTTGAAAATATTTTTATTAATTAAAAGACAAAAAAAATAGCACTCTAACAGCATATTTATTATATGAAAAGAAGAAAATCCTATTAGTTTAATAGACAGACAAGCAAGCATTCAGTTAAAAAGATAAAAATAATAATCATTCAGAAAAGAAGAACAAAAAACAAAAAGCTGCAATTCCAAGCAACCACCATAAATGCGAATACAACTCTGGTAGAGATATTAGCACACTGTCAAGTCAATTCATATTTTTTTTCATAATAAGAGTCCTCTTAAAAACCTTGTTTGGTAACTATATTTGCATATTTCAGATTTATTAAATTAATTCATGTTCTTTAGGTGGCAACTCTACATAAAAAACACATAGTCTCAACATTTTATGTTTTTTGCATGTTGCATTTTTTCAGTTTGCAAATGTGGCAACCCTTATCTAAAATGCGACAATTTTTTAATTTTCCTTAACACTTAACAGACTGATCGCGTTATTTTTTTTGTCATAGATGGCAATCCTGCACCAAGTATGCATTCAAAATTTAATATTCTAAAACTTCCTCAGTTCGATGTCCATATTTGTATATTTTATGTGCAGACTTGTTTATTTTTTTTACGGTGTACTTAAGTTTTCACTTACACACTAGTTCTTAAAATTCATACATATACATTCTACATCAAAATATACTTGAAATTAAATAGTCTCAACTTTTTATGTTTTGCTGCCCATATTTTTAAACTTTGTTTAACTATTGTATTTTTTCAGTTTGAAAATGTGGCAACTCTTATCAAAAATGCGCTCATTTTAAAATTTTCCTTAGCACTTAAAACTTTAAAACTATTGCTATTTGAATATTTGACTTAATGAGTTGATTTATTTTTCATAGGTGGCAACCCTGTTTCAAAAATACGTTGAAAAATAAAACTTATTAAACTTCTTCAGTATGTTGGACATATTTGTATATTTTATATATATTCAAAAATATCACTTAACTCAAGTTTTTCCCTACACGCTAATTCGTAAAATTCATACCCGCATATTTTAAATACGTTTATGCAGTTCTAGGTAATTAATTCATTTTTTTTTTATATGGCAACCCCACACATAATGTTCTAAAACTCATCTAGTTTAATGTCCACGTATAAGTATTACATATTTATTTGCTTTTACTGTTTAACAAGGTTACCCTCTTCAAATGCATGACTTAAGTCAACTTTTTCCAAACTGAAAGATTTCAGGATAATTTTTAAAAATTTTAAATACTTAAATAATTTTTCGTAGGTGGCAATATTATACAAAAACACTTCTGCAATTAAATATTTCAAAATAATTGTCTATTTTATTAACTTATTTATTTTTAACGATTTGTTCAGGTGGCATACTGCTCAGAAATATGGCTTTAGGCAAGTTTGTCTTAACACTTAAAAATTTGAAATCCATATTTAAGCATTTCAAATGTGTTCCAATTTAATTAGTTTTTTTTTCCTAGGTGGCAACTCAAAAAAAAATTTAAATTAACATTCTAAAATATCTACCTTCAATATCACATTTAAAAATGTTGCATAGTTATTTATTTTCTACTGTTCAGTTAGGTGGCAACTCCATCACAATGAGTTAAACCTAACCTAGGTGGCAACTCTATTCAAAAACCTTTCTAAACTCAAGTTTCAATACACTCTCATACAGTCAAACACTTAATCCCGATATTTAAAAATTCTACATACCTTTTAATTGAATAAACATTTTTAAGGTGGCAACCCTTTAGAAAAATGTGTATATTTTATACATATATATAAATTAGTTGAATTTTTACGGCTTCCGCCTCTTTTCTGACTCCTGCCCATTCCAGGCAGATGCGCGGGCTACGCCTGTGAAAAAGAGTGAAGAGGCCCAACGATTCCCATCTACAACATAATGCCCTCCCTCACTGGAGACTTGTGTGATGATTTGGCATTACGGAACCCCAAACCCTGCCGCAGGCGTTTTTTAATACTTAAAGTTCTAACAATCTTAATTATCATTACCAGAGGCGTATTCGCTTGCAAATAAAAAGAATTCAACTTGTTTTAAATATCAGCAGACTAACAAAAAATATTGTACTGGAATATCTGCTTTCTAAATAAATCAAACAACTCGATTGCTTAAACAATAAACTAAATTTTCGTTAGTAAAATAAAGTCAATTGTAAAAGTAACTCATGAGTTTATTAAAATTGAAAATTTAGAATACAAGTTCCAGTTTGTAAACATATTGTCTAACGGTACACGTACATATTTACTTAAATATAAATTTGTATTGTAGCCGACACAATTTTTAGGACAGCGAAGTAAATACTCGGTTGCAAACAAAGACCAGCTACACAGCTTCTGACAGATGTGTGCCTAAGTCAACTACTAAAATATTTATAATAATTTATTAAAAATTACGAAGAACAAAATCATAACAGAAAAATAACCCCAATATCCCATATACAATATTAATTAAAATTCATTGCGACAATATAAATATTAGCCAAACAAAATTGTGCATCCCTACACCGAAATTCATATACTTACATAAGTATGCACATTAGGGTGCATCACTCTCAATACAAAAAAAACAATCGGTACTGTTCTTGCAATGAAACTATAAAATATATTATATTTTAAGACTTCCGATAAAATATGTAAGAAAAAGATTTGCAAATACCCCCAAAAATCGATTTTTCTATAAAATTATTTTTTTTAACCGACTTCAAAAAAGGAGAAGGTTATCAATTCGTCGGAATATTTTTTTATGCACATAACTTTGGACCACGTTGACCGATTTCTATAATTCTTTTTTTTAAGGGAAGGTGTTTCCTTACAGGTGGTCACATACTAATTTGGTTTAAATCGTATAATTGGATCGTGAAGAACTTAACGATAATTTTAAGCTTTTATATTAGAATTGAAGTCGATTGTGTTTTTTGCCTAAAAATTACTTGTTTTCTTAAAAATTATTTGTTTTATTATGAATATATTGTATTTGCAATCTATCAGTTTTCAATCAGCAAATTTTATATTGTGCTCCATTGAAACCAGTCAATTTCTATAACATTATAAAATTTTTTTTCTTTTCAAAAAAATCATCTCATATGTTAGACAAGTTGAAGCTTAAAAGGTATGCATACAAATTTTCAAACATTTTATCAACGGTATCAAAATAATGAGATTTTTGGAGGTATTTTCAAATCGGTCCGGCTCACGTAAATCTTACTTTTTTTCCGAACTATTTTAGCGAAGGTCTTAAAATATAGGAAATTTTATAATATAATTAATAAGCTGAGAAAGTGAAGAAACAGATATAGAGTGGCAGCTTCTTTATTTAAGCCGTTCTCTATTAACTCAGCGTTCTTTTATTCAATCAGTTTTAAAGCTAAGTAATCTCTTCATATTCCAAATCCGCAATATCTTCTAGGAAATATTAAGTAATCCTACCACGCTGCCACAAAAGATGTTGGTGGCGATTTTTCTATAGATAGGACTCTACCAAATCTGACTCCGTGATGTTCTCCTTATTATTGTGCTAGCGTGCCTGGCAAAAAAAATCTCTATTTCACAAAACATTCATATAAAATAAAAAGATTATAATAAATTATCTTTTATAAAAAAAAAGAAGGTTTTCTATGCCGTCCTTGGAAACCTTGAGCCCATAGACTTTTATCCCCATTTCATCACATCAGTGTAGTTCTCTTTGTAATCGTATGACCAAATCCCCTTCTTCTTATTTGCCACCACCACCGTTTGTCGATTAGGGCCAAGAAAAAAAAACTTCGCCGATTGCCTCTTACCTGCACGAAGTTGCACCAGGATTCATCCCGAGTGGCGACAGGTCCTTTGCACTTGTCTTCCTTTCCCTTTCTTTCATTGTGCACCCATAGGCGCTGATTGGAAGGATCTTTCACCGTAGCATCATCAAACCCTGCCAAAGGAAGGAGTTTAAACCTACCAAGAGAAAAAAATGGCACAAATAAACAATGCCATGTTTTGGTGTCACGGAACCGTAGCCGGTGTTTATTCGAATGACCTGCAGATCAACCGATCATTTTATCTACCGAACGACTGCAGTGTCTTTCAAGCGGAGATCTAGGGTATAGAGAGCAGGGCTAGTCTCTTACTTATTGGTAGAGTTCCAGAAGACAAAGCCACTATTTTTGTCGACACTCAAGAAGCACTGAAGGCAATAGGATCTAAAACAGCGAAATCGGGAATTGTATGGAAATTTCGCACCACGCTGGAGTCACGGAGCTGTGTCAGCGTCACTCTTTCCTGGTTCCCCGGGCCTAGTAATATTGAAGGGAATGACTCGGCTGATTAGATGGACAGATGCGGCTCAGAGATGCCAGTGGAAGAAGCGGCTTATACTACCACCCTTCAGCGATCATGTTAGGAAAATTGATGCATACACCGTGGCCGGGACGTATGACTTGCGGAACAAACTAAACAGGAAGACTGTCAGATCACAACATTATTATAGGAGCGGCTTAGTAGGAAAAATTCAAGGTATATATTGAAAATCGATGATCTGCAGTAAGAGGCCTTATCGGCATCATCACAGGAGACTATGCTATAGCACCACTGCTTCAAGGGTGGCGAATACCAACAAGTACCCTCTGCAGAATCTGACATGATGAGGATGAAGAAGAATCAATTGACCACTTTCTGTGTCGATGTCCAGGTCTACAGACGAAGCGCCTCCAGCACTTGGGTTTAGGCTACTTCAGCAGTCTGAGCGAGATAGCGGAGGTGGAACTGTTGGATGTCCTCTGCTAATAAGGGACAGTAATTGGGACAGTAGAATGACCTGAAGCTACTCTCTCGGTTATAGGTACGTGTCTCCTCACAATCCTCCTCACAAGGGAACTCACAATGGACCATTCTGTCCTAGCCTAACCTTCGCCGTCAAGTCACTGCCCTCAGCTGCGGCGCCCTTCACTTGAATGAAATGTGTGCCTTAAAAGGAAATGTTCAGAAGGGTCTCTAACGATTTCTAAAGGGACTTTGACGCCGCCTGCACTCAACATATTGTTGATCTAAAAAAAATTAGTGTATCTAATCCCGCCTTCCAAGTCTAAAAAGGCTGCAACTTCTTACGTTCCTTGTTGACGGTTTTGGCGGTATTTGCTTTCTTCTTAGTATATAGTTGGTGCTTCCGATAGACAGGGTATTTTAAAGTCTTCTTTTTCTACACCTTTCCTTAAATACCAAACGGGACACAGGGCATCTAATACGCCTGAGCGCTATATGGTTCTATTTCGGACAATCGTTTTGAGCTACTACCAGCTTAACCCGCATTGCTTCGCCTCTCATGTTTTTTGTTGTTGTTGTTGTAGCGGCATACAAATTCCCCAAGGAGTTTTTGGGTAATAATGCTGAAGTGACATTCCTTGGCTAGATATTAGTCTGGGTCGTTCGCGCGATCTGCTGGGTGGCCGATTAGCGAAATCCATTTTAAGGCCTTCTTTGCAATCCTGCCGTCTTCTTTGACGAAAGTGTGGCCTATCCACTTATATTTATTTCTTCAAGTCCCGATGTCAAGAGGCTCCATATTAGCCTTTCTGAACAACTCCTCATTTGAGATTATTTTAGGCAAAACAATTCGGAGCCTCATTCTAGGGCATCTGTTTCCGAAAACTTACAGACGCCTGGTTATTGCAAGAGTATCTTTTCCGATTGTGATGCATTATTTGCCCATTTCTTGGTTGCCTGAACTTTTCTAAGGGTTCGCAATTGGAAGAGTAGAGTTGGCTTTAAGTGCACTGAGCATATCGACAACTGAGTGGAAGACCGACCTATGTCGGAAAACTTTTCAAGAAAGCCTTACTTCCGAATTTCATTGAAGAACGCCCTATTTCAACATCAGAATTCGGTTCAAAAACGCCCAATCTCAAATTCAAATATTTTGAAAATGTGCTGAGATACGGTGTTTTTGAACCGGCAGATGAGACAGGGTGTTCTTCAGTTAAATTCTGAAATAGGGCATTTTCGAACTGTCTGCCGAGACAGGTCGATCTTCCACTCAAATGTCGATATATTTAATTAATACATCTAATTTATTTTAATTTCACGAAAAAACAAATTAATGTTTTGGAAGACGCTGTAAGACTCAGAAAATTTTATCAAACTTTAGATGGGTATCTGATCGTAGATACTATTTATGCAATATGTATAACGCCGACAAGATTTTTCATCCTTAGAATATGTCATTTAATTTGGTGTCTTTTTTAATGTGCAATGCTCTCTGTTTATTTGTAAACTTTTATTTTTAATTACATAAAATGCTTCGCATTATAAAATTGTGCAAATAATTTACAGAGTTTAACAACTAAAAAAGGCATTTAGGTGGTTCCCTTAAACTCGAGAGGCTGGGGAACTCGAAACTGGAAAAAATATCGCATAAAATTTTGACTGATTAAAAAAATGTTTGGGACTTCGGAAGCTTTCGAA
>NW_023458560.1:49904102-49981760 GCF_013731165.1 Rhagoletis pomonella
GAGAAAAAATGTAACCTTAAGCAAAAGCAGATGTATGTATGTATGTATGTACATATGCATGTATGTATATTGATTATGAGACAAAATAGATATGTAACGTAAGTTTCACTTCTCCAGTGTGGCCCAGGCGCACTTATTTTTTTTTTGTTTATGTTTTTGGTACAGGAGACGCAAAGTTCTAATTTGTGCCCACCGCGAATGCTGTGTTGCATGTTTTACAGACTGTCTTTGTTTTTAGTAGACAGAATGCACAAACCTTTCGTTTTTTCACTTTTGAGGCTTTTAGTACGTTCCAGAACGTCTAGCACTCGCAGGATTTAGTACAAAGTCGTCCCGACACGCAAAAATTCTGTTTCTGGGAACACTCTCGCGAGAGTAACTGAGCAAGTGTTCCGAGAATGAAGTTTCAGGATTTAGTCCGGAGTTTTCTTCTGGCAAATTCATGAAAAGTGTCAAACCATATAGGCAGGGTTGCATTTGTTAACAAAAACTAAACGTGAAACCAAATAAATTTATACATTTCTTAAAAATAAAAGAAAACAACGAAATATTTTAAGACGAAGTAATTATCCTAAATTGAATAGATTTTAATAATTTTTTAATGATCTTTCAGCCAAATCAGTGTTGTAACAATGGCATACAGACCAACAGACTGACGTTTTTGCTCGAAAAAGGTATTTTTGCGTTCCCGTACACAATTGCAGTTGATCTACCGTTACTAACACTTGATAAAGCAAAAATTTTGTTTGACAGTTCCGAAGGTTTTAGTCTGAAGAATACAAACAATTTGTATATTTTCGCGTACCAGCTGTCGTCCTAGTATCAAGGAATCTTGGGAGTGAGTACCAAGTATGACGTGCTCACTACGCTACTTTTGGAGTCTAATTTTCAGCCTAGGTCATAAATTAGTTTCTACCGCCCCTTCGAGGCTAATCTGGGCCTTACTGAGAAGTGGTAAGCAACGTCAATTACTCGGTTACGAAAAGGCACTAGGAAAAATAAAAAGTTTCTATTGTAATCATGAGGTCACCTAATTTGCCTTGCGTCAACATATGACAACAGAAATATATCTCTAAAAATAGCACCCTTAACTTCAGCGAATACTTTTGCAGTAATTCCGGTAGTTATTAATTACTTTTCGCTAGTGAGTACCTAGTGCTTTGCTGACAAAATGTAAGCTTACTATTTTTGGCAGCATTAAAAAAAGAGTAATTCCAATTAAGCGCACGAGCGCTAACCGTATGGGCCGGTTTAAAAGCCATCTCAAAAGAGCTTCAGCTATAGGGCTGTGTAACTATACAAAAATTATGGTTTTAGCGTAAAAATACGCTTAACGTTAGCTAGTGAATAGCCATTTATTTCCAAAAAAAAAAAACACTGGAAGAGAGAGCGCGCTGAAAGCGTATGTATATGAGTTGCAGTCAGCTGAATCTGCGAGCTTACCGCGCGGCAAGAGCGATGGCAATGCGCGCGAAAATGCAGCGCGTTGTTCGCTGCCGCGCCGCGTCGCGCCATCAAGCACGCGCTGCTTGCTATTGCTGCGGCTGCCGTAATTTTATGAGTAAAGCGTTTATTTTTTTTCTATGCACATTCATGCTCTACCACTCTTTATTGTGCAGCGCGAGAGCGCGTACGCTGTCTGCAGCGGCGCGCAGCGAAAGCTCCAAAGAGCGCTGTCGTGTTTTCCTCTTCCTGTATTCACAATTTTTTGGCTTGCCGTCGCTGCTGCTGACTAATTTTGGTTGGTATTTTGGTTGGTAAATTCAGTATTAAATCTTCGATTTCGTGACCAGTCATCGGTAAATATAGAGCGGTAGCAGTTCGTACTATACTACTACTATAATACTACTACTACTACTCTACTACTACTGCTGCTGCTGCTGCTGCTGCTGCTGCTGCTGCGGTCACTTCCATAAATACTACCGACCGTTGCGGGTTGCTTATTGGATGCGGTTGTGGTTTTTTCGCTTACCACCCGCGAGCGCGCTTGGCAGAAAACTGGAAAGATTTTAAAACAATAAACAAAAACGACAGTTTGTCTGCGATTTCAGCAAAAACGAGTACGGTCAGGCAACGCTGCGGCTGGCCGGTTATACTTTAGTCTATTTCGATTCTGCCCGTAGGCGTTAAAGTCTGAAATCAGCGTACGGTGTTCGGTGTTTGGTCGAAAAATTAGCGTGTGTAAAAGAAGTGAGTAACGTAAACGCGACAGCAGTGAGTACACAAGTAGTGAACGTGAGCATACATACATACATACATACTAGTAGTGCCACTAGGCGAACAAGCAAGCAAAAGTACGAGCAGCCGACAAAAGGCGACTCAGTGAAAACTGCGGCAGGCAAAGGTAAAGGGGGACAAAGAAAGTAAAATAAAATCAAACTGGAATTTCTACTACCGCGCGGCGGTCACAACACACAGAAACAACAACAACAAAATTTACGTGTAAGTAGCGTAGTAGTAAGTAGCGACAAACGCTAGAGCCAGCGACGCAGCAGCCGCAAAGCCAATTGTAATACTACATACATACATACATACATGGTAGTGCTAGTTAACGCGGAGGCGGAAGAAGATACTTGAAACGGAAGGCTACAGAGCAGAGAAGCTGATCGTCTTCGTGACCAGTACGAGACGCGTCACCACGCCGCCACCAACCAACCACTGCAGCGCGCAGCGCAAGTGAAAAGAAAAGTCAAAGTCAAAGCAGACGAGAAGGTAGAAGTAGTAAGCAAATAAGCTGTGAAAAGAATTGCAATAAAAAGTGCGTGAAACAAAACAAAAAACGCCAACGGTGCGTCGCGGCGAAAAACTAAGCAGCGCGCAGCACCAAATAAGTGAATTCTGTCAGCCCAGGCAGAAACTACAAGTCAGAAAAAGATAAGCGCTCGACGGAAAAACACATAACGAACAGCTATAGTAAAGCGGCAAAGTCAAAAACAAAGGCAAGAGGTGGCAGCGCCAGCAGAACGCCTAACAGCAGGGAGGCGCAAAGCTAGCGGCGGGTAAGTAAATGAAAAATCATGTAGATAGGCATAAACTAAGATGTGGCGCGGCACGTAGGGAGGTGGTGCGCGGTGCGCGATGCTTGTTATGTGGTTTAACTAAAGCCAACGTTCTTGGTTTTTTTCTTTTGACTGTATATACATATAAATGTATTATTTGCTCAACCTTTTTTGATGTGTGTTCATGTTCTCTATGTAAGGCGCAATCTTCCACTTATTGTCGTTGGTACGTGCGCATATTTATTTTTATTTTTTTATAGCAAAGCTCTCAATGCCGCGCCGGCAGCGCTAGCTTTTTTGAGGAAACGTAGCGGCGTTAAGAAAAGAGTTAAAGCGCTGCAGCGCGCTGTACCAAAAAAAAATAAAATTGAGAACCCTACGTAAAGCGACTGCTTTTGCATGCGCGTACACGTATATGCAAGTATATATACAATTATGTATCCAAGTGTTTTTTTATTTCTTGTGTGCAATTGTGCAGCAACGCGCAGCCATTGTATGCATTGTAAGCTTTTTGAAAAGGGATCCGCGCGCGCGGCAAGCGGTGTAGGATGACGGCGCGCTCCCTACTCTTTAGTTAGCAATCATCTTTCTTACTGAGCTTCATTCTTTTGGCACATCTTCCGCTTAGTTATTTGCAGCAGCGCTGCCGATGCTGTGTTCGTCGTTTCTCTATTACTATTGTTTTCACTGTGCGCGCTCTATTCATTTTCCTCTGCCTACCTTCAGTCCTCAGCAATGTTGCCATTTGAGTTATTTTCCAGCTAGATTTAGCTGTTTTTTCGCCGTTTAGCTAGAAAAATTCGAATTTAGCTGCTAGCTTTTTTCTAAAAACCTTTCTAACCTTTTTCTAAATTTAGGAAAATCCAAATAAAAAATATTGTACGAATAAACAATTATGGCCCGATTCATAAAAAATAAAATATGTTTAAAGAGCTTTATAAAGTGACATTTTCATAAAAATTTTTGATTTATGAAGCAGCTAAAGTGTTCTTTATCTTTTATGAATTTGGGTGTTAATCTTCCCAAAATTGTAAAAAGCGATAAACGCAGGTCGGATGTAACTCTGTTTAAGGGGAAAAATAATCGATTATTGCAATACCATGTTCATCACTAACATACTTTTGGCACAGTTTTCTGTTGATGGCGGGATGGTTGAATATTTGCAAACTGTAGAAATATGGAAAGGTATAAAAGTATCAATTATCGAATTTAATTATTAACATTTACTATTCAATACATATTCAAGAAAGTTGATATGCCCGCACCCCAAGGAAGTATTATCGAGGCAGACAATACAAGGTCAAGCAGTTCCACGGAAGAGCAGCCACCGCCCAGAATTTTTCACAATTGAGCAATTGTCAAAAATCTGATGTTTAAATGAAAAAGTGGTTTATTAAAACTACCTTTTGTTTTTGTATCATACAAATAACCTTTACTTTGTTATTGGATTTAAGAAATATGTACCTACTTTGCTGTTTTTTGTGAAAAAAAACTAATAAAACATTTGAATAATTGCCTTTACTTTTTTAGATTTTTTTTTAGAAACAATTCTGGCAACACTAGTCCTCAGTCTTGTTGTAGCTTCGAAATTATTATTATCGCTTCGCTTTAGTATTCCTTATTTATTTATTGTTTCTTTTAAACTATATTCTCTCTACTTGTCTACACCCTCTAACTGCCCCACCGCCTTTGTCGTAGTCATTATCGTCATCATCATCACACTCTTAACTAAAAAGCTGTGCAATGAAGTGTGTGGGCACGTACGCGTTCATACTTATACATATTTATTAGGGTGGGTCGATTTTGTATTGGCGAAGTAAAAGGCATTTGACGGTATTGTTATAGTAATATTATGTTGTCTTAGGTCTAAGCCAATTATTATTGGCCACAAAAGATTAATTTAAAACTTATCTTAAGCCCGCGCGATTGATTCAAAGTGTGTGAATTTTGAAAATTAAATTTTGGTTGGTCATATCTATGGGATGCGATATCATTTTTCAATAAGACTAAACGTTTTTAAGATATTAGCGTAAACTTACAAACACGATAATTCTCCCTTATGAAATTTCAATTCCGCATTACTTCGGCAACCAAGTGAAAAATGTAAAAAAATGAGACGAGATTTATTTTGAACGTTTTTATGTTTTCGGCTGTTTATATAATATTAAAAGGACCACTGACTTGGTCACGCAGATTTGGTCAGTTTTCAGAATCATACATATATTAATAAAATACAATTAGGGTGAGAAACGCCCATTTTAAGTCCATTTATGCAGTCTTGAAAATTGGAGCGGAATGGTTTCATTGGTCACCGAAGAAGCACATTTTTGGCGGTTTCTAAATTTGCCGTTATATGAAAGTGGGGAACGTGCAATAATTATTTGGATATAAATATTTAGTTACTTCCATTATGTGAAGAAGTGACATTTAACATTTCCTGGGAAATCAAAAACAAATAAAACTGAAATATTAATTATTATAGAAAAATAAAAATCATTGTAAATTACAGTAGGACGTACGTACAGAAAATCATACGTGAGTATAGTTAAAATTGTTTTACGACGATTACAAGATGTAGATTTTCTGGTTAAAATTTTAAAAATTATGACTACTTTCCGTCGCTGTTGGTAAATATTACTCGACTGGTGCGTAATAATTACCAACTTGAAGGTGAAACTTACTGTTACTGATTTATGATTATAATATGATGGAAATCAATCACATTATAAAAAAAATTATTTTAAAAATAAAAAAATGTTGAACAAAAATTGCTGTCCACTTCCTATATTTGCAATTTTTGTATTGTATGCATAAACATAATAAAACTAATTAGTGTTTCTAGAAGTTGTGCCTGTTCAGTGTTTTCATACTCATTTGCATAAACAAAATTTTTCCAAGATGATAGTAAATAATATGCTTTTCTATTAGAGCTACCGAAATTGTTCCTAAATTTGCAAAAATTCGCAAACTATAGCTAATATTAAAAAAAAAGATTCGAATATTTGGAACCAGCGACCTAAATGCACCCCAGCAATATCTATTAATGCTGTTCTTTACATCTTTTGACTATCGGCCAGTGCAAGTATCAAGCGTACAACTAAAATTTTATTAAAAAAAGCGATAAGTTTGAGTTTAACGATAAGTTAAAACGCCGCAAGAAATTATATTTGACTTTTTCTTTTGCGTTAACGGATTCATTATCTAATAATTTGCACCAAACCTTTTTGCTGAACCCAGAATTTTTAACAAGAATTGGTCTTGGCGGTCGTTGCGCGGGCTCTTACAATTAAAATAAAAGACTAATATTTTGCAGGCTTGTTGTTGACTTCATGACACAATATATTTTCACTATTGCCAAGGGATTTGAGAAGAATTAGATTTTCGACCCGCCTTAATATTTATATATATATATACTATACTCCTATGTTTGTAAATAGATATCGTCCCGTTTCTGCTTCAACCTCGTATCTGCAATTGAGTCGGTCTAGAGGATGTAAGAAAAAATACGTATTTTCTTCCACTATGATATAACAAATGCTTTTTTTTAATTAATATTTCTGGTCCTACTGGCACTAGTTACCACCTACATCAAAATTTTGTTTTATTTTTAAATAGTGTGACTCTTAACTTGTTGTTATAAGTGGAAGTATTAGTTTTTCCAAAAACGTAGATACGTGGTTAACGCAGAAACGGGAAGATATGTATGTATGTACGTATGTTTTTGATACATATATGTATGTTTGTATAAAAGAGCGTGTACTTCAATGAGCACTTAAATGAAAAAGAAATGAGCGCAAGTAGGCCTATCTACTACTGCTGTTGCTGCTGGCGTTATCTCACAGCCAACGCCACAGCTGGGCGCATTACGAGTGGGCGGCGATATCTGCTGCGCGCTCTCACTTCGCTCGCTTGCATTTTAATACACACAAATTTCTACTCTCTTTGCGCGCAACCGACTTGCCAGACAAAACTGGGTATTTTAGTGTATTTTTAAATAAAATATATCTGGGTCCTTTTGTGAAAATTTCTTTGGTCAGCAAACTACCTGATGGAAAAATATGAGTAAATTTGTCATGCTCTTGGACACATATGGGCTTTTAAAAAGCTCACTAAACACTGGAGAAAGTTCATTATTTCCATAGGCACTAAGAATGGCTGATGAATCGTTAATGGTTGAGCGTGTTTAGTAGATGGTGAAGCCCTTCATCGCACACTAACCGAATGAATAAATGTATAGGTACTCAATTTAAAATCAAATATTTTGACAGTAGCTGTTGTTTGACAAAAAATGCTGTGGGAACCGCTAACGTAAAGCCGCATTTAAACTCCAAAAAATTGTTTGTGTGATACCTTTTTACACCTTCTCAATCTCAAGTCTCCATAATAGTATGCTGAGACCCTGCTGCCTGATATCCTACCTACTCAGGTCCTCAAAACACCGCGGATACGCTTTGAGGCTATTCTTCAAACTATGCATATATTACATTCAGGTTTAACTGGTGTCCAGAATAATTTATGTATACTCCGAGCGAATTTCATACTTGCAAAAGATCCCTTTTCCCGTAAGACTAGTTTCAAGTTTCAACTTGACGTGCGTTAGGTATCGCGTGTTAGGTCTAACGTATAAATATACATAATATATTAAACACGACGTTAAATGCCAAAGTATTAGTGGCTCTAAAAGCCTCACTGCCTTAAATAATTGTACCCGCTCCAACATTCTGATTTTAGTGAATTCCCCCAGCCGAGAATCAGGTGTCTAGGGATTCAACGCTTTCTCCCGCAAAAGCATTGTGAAAAGCCTCCTAGAAATCCGTAAAGTATCCCATTCTCAGAGAAGTCTTATTCTTATATTGAGCACCTTTTAATTAGTTTTTTCGACTTTCAATAAAAACGCAGCCCAACGGAAACAGCAAAAATGAGAGCCAGCAAACGTTACCTCAAGGCCTTTTGTAACTGACCATGTATAATATCAGCTTTTGCGCAGACTTAAAGTTTAAGAGACCAACGAGGCGATGCTTATTCAACAAGTAACCCAAGGCAGTGCCTCCATCCTCCGTCATGGAAAATTTCACCAAATAGAAAAATACGCTACTCTTCGGTAACAATTATCCAGTTTCCCGCGTAGTTTCTTAAATATCCTAAGAGTATAGGATTCTTCTTTTTATTTCAGGTCTCGCCAAGAATACCTTTCAGCCTTCGTGATTTCGAATTATAGATTCATACACCTGTTTTTTAAGGGACTCTGCGGACTATATAAAGAATCATCTGTTTGACGGTCTAAGATCACAGAGCACCACTCTCCCCAGAAGGCTTGGAAAATCGCAAAGGGCGTGAGCTCTCAAGAGCTTAATTGCCAGCAGTAGTGATGGTTCGGCTCATCATCATCCCCACAGTTTCCGCTTCAGGCACTATTTAGTTGAAAGAAATGTTGTTAAATATATCCTGAGAGTATAGCGTTCGTCGTTGTGAAAGTTGTTTTTTCGGGCCTTTTTGAGGTCAAAAAACTGCCTACGTGTGTATCTGAGGGCTGTGTTGTCAAATGGTATACGCGTTCTGGAATCTTAGCGCTCGTCACAAGATCGAAACTGGGCAGAAATAAGTGGAGATAGCATTGAAAAAAATACTGATAAATTTGGGTATTTCTGTTACCAGAAAACCTTCTCACAAAAGCTATCTGTCATAAAGTGGAAGAGGAAGTTCCAAACAATTAGCAAAATCTTGAAGTGGCAAGCTCTTTTTTTTAAGAATTTATGTATTGACCCTGAAATATCTAGGCCTGAATCCGGCAGCTCATCGACAATTTTGCTGAGGTAATTGTTGCGATGCCTTGGCATTCAATTCAATACGCCTACTAACGGATGAAGAGCTCGATTAGGTGGGCTTGCATGGAAAGTGAGCGCCTCTGTGAGTGCGTGCTAGGAGGAGTCACCCTAACCGGGGTTCCTTTGCAGAGAAAAATGTATCAAGGCATTAAGCTGCTGAACCACTTGCTATTCCAAATGGACTTGAGTTTCGCCGTCGCTATCTCCAAGTCCTTCCCTCGCTGCGAGTGCAGACCTGGACATCGACACAAAGAGTGGTCAATTAATTCCTTTCCATTCTCATCGAGAAAGTAGCAAAGTTTTTAAAAAGCGCCCACACTAATCCACACATCTGGCAACCTTCCAGGAAATGCACATTTTTGCAGAAAGCCAAAAGTCACTAAAGTGAGAAAAAATATTTTGCAGGTTTTTTGCAACAGCCATGTCGCTCTCGCGCGCTCAAGAACGCGCTCTCATGCGCTCAGCGCACTCTAGCTGCCCGTGTAGCACTTAACTTGCTACAAGGGGAGCCAACTCTCTAT
Source organism: Rhagoletis pomonella (assembly GCF_013731165.1). NCBI lineage: Eukaryota > Metazoa > Arthropoda > Insecta > Diptera > Tephritidae > Rhagoletis > Rhagoletis pomonella. Next base: position 49,913,448 of record NW_023458560.1, read on the forward strand.
GCAGCGCCAACAAACGCGGCAGCAGCGCAGCACTCGTAATTCAGTTTTACGCGCATCAACTTGCCATGTTGGATTGTTATTCTTGTAGTTGTATTCTTGCAGTTGGCATGCATGGACGCCATTCATGCGCTTGGTGGGCAGCATGCTCCACAACATAAAAGTGTATGTATACATTCACATGTGTATCTAGTTAAGAGACCGACCACGCTTCGTGTGGATATGCGGCCGACTGATGCCGCTGTTGCTGCTCCCAAAAAACTCTTGTGGCTCACAGCTTTCTTGGGGTTTTATTTGGCAAGCGCTGCTGACGCGCTATACTTTTACTCTGCAGCTAGCGCCGCGTTTTTCACTCACTCGCGCGCGCTGGACATAAACCTTGCCTTTAACGACGCGATTCTTTTTGGAGCCATCAGATTTAGTTTCGATTTCGGTTTCAGTTACCTTTTGCAGTTTCAACAGGACACACAACAGACGACGCTGAAGGGCGGAAGCTTAGCTAAGTGTTTGGCAGAAGAGTAGCTCGGCTTATCCAAAAATAAATATATATATTATATACTCGTACTATGTGAGGGATTGTAATTGTGCCTGTGACTGTGATTGTGTAGTGAAGTGATTGTGTGTCCGTCGTCGCTGTCGCCGCGTCGCGTTGGTCTTGTCTCGTATACGAAATTCATATGCATCGTCTGTACACCGTCGCGTGAGTGCAGTGCTGGTAGTTAAACTTGCTAGTTGCTGCCCTTCGTCAGGAAATCAGTGCGGTGCAGTGCAGTGCCATAGGAATAGCCATAGCCCAAGGAGGCGTCGGAGTCACAGCCAACTCCAGCCGCTCCAAAGGGCCACACGACCAGTGTCGTCAGAGGCCATAATATCCAAAGCGACGCAGCCATACCTTAGTACATTCAGCACAAAAGATTTGGACGCTATCAGCGTCACTGCAGCTCAACCGAAAATAGAAAAGCGTCGTTTAGTAAAGTGTAAGTGTGCTACAATTACAACGATTTGTGAAACTTTTGAAGATTTTCTAGCAACTTTTTCTTGTGGCAGGCTTTTGTCTGAGGACTTCTCGCATTGAACTGGCTACTTAGCCAGGTTTTTCTTTTCTGTTTTATTTTTTTTGCTGTTTTCTAATTTCATCTGTAAAGACCATTACTGCTACCTTCCATCAATCGTCTAGTTGGTCATTCGTTGCATTGTTGGTGCACTGCATCCAAATCCAGCCGTTTCCCTGGTTTGATACGCATCAGTCAGTAGTCTGCAGACAATTTTGCAAGCAATTCGATGACGGTTATGTCAGCGCGTTGATGTCTTTTGCATCGCGCTGGCCTTCATAGAGTCTTCGTTGTTGTCCTCGTCCTCGTCCTCGTCCTGTTCGTCGTCATTGCGGTCGTCATCCGGCGTCATCTTCGGTATGTCAGGCGGTTATGAGTAACTAAAAAGTTTGCAGGGGTGCAGTGTGTGTGTGTATGACAGAGAGAGAGAGAGAGAGAGAGGAAGAGAGAGAACGCGCGCGCGCTTAAGACTGAGCTGGAAAGTGTAGGTAAATATAAATACGCTAGCTGCTTGCAAAAAAAAGTGCAAAATTTTAGAAAATCAAGAAAAAAACGCAAACGAGAACGTAGAACTCGAGTGCTGGATGAAAAATTGGCAGCAAATTTTAATGTGTGAAAAAAAAAATTTTGGAAAAGTATGTGACTGCTGGGTAAATAATTGCTGCATACACTGTTTATGTGTCTATTGTGCAGCAAAAAGAGTTGTGAAACCGATAAACAATCACATTTTTGCGGAATATTTTGTTAAATGAGTGAAAAGGCGACTAATTAATTGGGGAATCGATATTTAACAAGAAAATTAAAGGTATCGAAAAAAAATATTTTATAATGCACTTATATGTTTAATAAGCAACATTTCTTTAAATAGTAGAGGTAGATAATTTTGATGTAATATCGATAAAAAAGCGTTTAAAAATAAATGCTTAAATACTACCCAAATTTTTCAGCTTAACAATGTATGTAGTTATGGCGTTTTCTTTTTTACGAAATAAGTATGTTGCCTTCTCTTTGCCGCCTCCTTAGTATTTGTGCGTTTAGGTGCACTGAAAAGGCAAAATTTTTCGGTAGAAAAGAAATGGCGACATTAGTTAATCAATAATAAAACCCTGTGATCAACCTGATTTTCGTTCAATTCAAAAGATTTCCTAGCTAATAGTTAGCCAAAGAGCCTGGTCCGCCTAAGAGCCGCTACCGCTCCCCAATCCTGTTATGTGTTTACCACTCAGTAAAACTCCAAGAAAACCACCGAGTTAGCAAAGTGATTCCGATAGCACAATGACAGACATTGATCCTTCCCAAGACCTAGAAAAAACGTTCGGGATGGAAAGGCTAATAGATATCTTATTCTTCCTTGGCTTTGTAACCGCCTAAGCGATGTTGGCCGAGTTCAACAAAGCACGCCAGTCGCCTCTCTTCTGTGCCAACTGACGCCATTTGGAAATTCCAAGTGAAGCCAGGTCCTTCTCCACTTAGTCTTTCCATCGCAGTGGGGACCTCCCTATTCCTCTGCTACCACCAGCGGGTTCTGAGTTGAATACTTTCAGAGCTGGAGCGTCGGTGTCCATTCGAACGACCTGGCCAAACCAGCGGAGCCGCTGTGTTTTAACCCACTGCTTTATGTCCATAACTTTGTAGAGCTCATACAGCTCATCGTTCCATCGCCTGCCGTATTCACCCTCGCCCAGAATCTTTCTCTCGAAAACTCCAAGTGCCTCCTGATCGGGTGTTTTCATTATCCATGCTTCTGCGCCATACATCAAGATTTGGCGTATTGTTAATACCTGGCCTATGGTGGACTTTCCAGGCCTAAAGCCACACTGATAAGGCCCAATCAGTTCATTGACGGTGGGCTTCAGTCTTTCATATAATACGCTCTATAAGACCGCGGTAGTTGGCCTGTAGGTCGGGTCGCCTTTCTTGCGGATTGGGCAGAGCGCACTTAAACTCCAGTCGTCGGACATTCGTTCTTCTGACCATATTTCGCATAAGAGTTTATGCATGCACCTTATCAACTCCTCACCATCGCTTGGCTGGCAGGCCGTCAGCTCCGTCGTGGGGCTCATCCACATACATTTGATTGGTCTTGACTGGATATCCTCGGCTAGATTTGGTAGTGTTAAACCAACCATCATCAGAGCCACCCAGCACGGCTACCTCAATCGTTATAACATGAAAATTTTTGAGTTAGCAGTCACGTGGCTGCTTAGATTTCGTTCTAAGTACTGGTTTGGGCTTAAATATCGTTGGCGGTAACTCTGATGGTATCAAATCTAACTAAGTTTCCATTGCATTTCCTGAGGTTTGTAGATCATCTCATCGTGGTTTATTCAGGCGTAAGAATAGCTGGCATATTTCTCTTCTCATTCCTTGAAGTGGACAATAAATTCCGCACCGATTCGCACTCATAAAAAAAGGCTCCGACTCTGGCGAATTCTTTGTTATCATTTATGGGCCCCAAATCCTGACGAGATACTTATTGATTCGTCATAGCGCTCCAGTTCTATTTGCACTCCCAAGCCATCTTGGAATATATGAATGGTGAGGGCAAAGGTATGAAAATTGTCTCCAAATCAGCACCAGTGCAAATGCATACAACTAAAACTAATCGACGAAACGTTGTTACAGTAATAATACCAGGTCTTGAGCTTTCCAACTACTCCGAAAGGTGCCTTTTTTCAGGCATGTGTGAAAATTTCATGTGAATAAATCCTGCCGCGAGTGCACCGCGACATTGAGGGCCTTATTTGGTATTCCGTCAGGCACAGTAGCTTTTTCATCTTGAATGTTCCAGCGACATGTACTCGTTGTTACATCAATTCCTTTACGTTGACTGCAACCGCTGTTAGAGAGTGTTATTCCATGTAATCTTAGAGTAACTTTTATGTCCAGGAAGCCCATACGATCCATTGTTTTTTATGCACGTTTAAATTTTTAGTGTAAGAGTTTGATTTTTTGACCCAGATACGGACCCTCTAGATTGACCAGGTGCCTCACAACCTCTATATGTAATATCTAAAGGATACTGATTGTTTTGAGATGTCAAAAATCAGAGTAGAATCCATCTGCAACTCCTAATAGCTTAGGGTTTGAAACAACGCGCTGATATTGAGTGTGTTATTAAATAGTAGAATATTAGTATTAGTGATGAGTTCATTCATAATACTGCAAGACACATTGATGACCACTTGGGTGGCCTTGCTGTATCTGCTATTCAAGTGCTATGCTATGCTACTGCCCCCCTCGTCATAATATAACAGAAAAAAAAATGTAATGAATTGTTCCTAAAGTTTGGCTGTGAGTTTATTGTAGCAGGAGATTACAAGTATTCGGACCAAGAGTGATATTGACAAGGGGTAGCTGAAAATCTCACTGATATAATAGTTAAGGCTGCAGAAATTGCAACCGCAAATCCTTCTATTAAATTTCGCAATTCTTACTGCCCTAGCCTGGTCACCCCAAACAAACATTCTTTACTTAATAAGTAATCTTAAGCAGCAGCTGAATTCGTGTACAAAGGAGTTACGTAATTTGTTGCAGGCGGAAAAAGAAAGAAGTACGCAGTTGATCCTTCGGTCCTTGTCTGCTTCGACACAGACTGACTGCTTCCTTTGGCGAACACTGAATCATGCGGTTCTTCGAGAAGCACCATTACGTACTCAGAACGGAAGCTGGGCGAGGAATGATGAGGATAAAGCAAACGCTTTCGTCTGTCATCTTTCACAAGTCTTTAGACCCAATGAAGGCGCTCAGCCTTCAAATATGTCAATACCCCCAGTAGCCTTACCACAAATTAGCTTGATTTCTGTATTTTTCAAAATTTTTGAAAAAATATTCTTTTGAAGAAAATACAACCTGCACTCACACATAAGCAAATAATACCACCACATTAGTTTGGTTTTCGGGGAAATCATGGCACTATGGAACAAGTTCATAGAATTTTTTCTTGTATTAGAAAAGCCTTCGAGGGGAAGAAGTGCCGCACCGGTGTATTTTTGGACACATCTCAAGCTTTTGACAAAGTCTGGCATGAAGGCCTTATATACAAACTAAAGGTTTCACTCCCTGCATACACGCATGCAATTTTGGAAAGCTTTCTGCTGGGAATAAACTTCAGAGTCAGACAGAATTCCATTATAACGGAAAGTCACCCTATTTATGTACCAATGCAGGTGTCCCTTAAGGAACACTGCCGTGATTTGCCAACTGATGAAACTCTAACCATTTCAACGTTTGCTGATGACACAGCTATCCTAAGCAATAGTTCAGACACTAGAAAGGCTTCTTACAAGCTGCAAGAATATTTGAAAAAGTTAGAGCTATGGCTGGGTTATTGGAGGCTAAAGGTTAAGGAAAGTGTATTCAGACAACATTTACTTTGTAGAAAAAAACCTGTCCATCACTAAAAATAGGAGGAGACTTACCTGGAAAAATCATATCGTCGATTTTTTTGCAAAATCGCCCATCGACCAGTCCAGGCATCGAGATTTATGCATAAAAATCATAAAGGCGTGATTAAAACAACAGATTTGTAAAATAATTGCTAGAGAAAATACCGCCTCTCAAGGCAATGTCTTCAAAGAAAGACCGTTTTAGCTCTCTTGTAAAATTTGAGTGCCGTAAGATAGGCGGTTTTGCAATTGGTCGATGGGCGGTTTTGCAAAAACATCGACGATATAGAAAACAAAATTTCTCAAGTGAAACTCAAACAAGCAAGCCTGCAATGGGTTAAGTATAAATCGAGTAAAATATTGCAACGCATTCAGGGAATGAATCTCTTAACCAGAAGTAATAAAACAAAGTTGTTAGCGTAATACCGCACATAGCTCTAGAATGGATTGTCCTATGTGAGCTGCCTTTTTTGTTGTGTTTGTCTCTACCGAAGGAAAACTGAATCGAAAATTCCGGAAAATAGATTTTGTACACGATTTTTTATATTTTTTTTAATTTGTATCAACGCTAAACAAATCTGTAGGTTAGGTTAGATTAGAGTAACTGTACGATGGAATTCGCATTAAAAATATAAAATCCGCTTTATCATGAGTTTCGTTTTCCTCGAACTGGTTCATTTTTCACTTTTCGTCTCTGTGTATTCACTACGGGCGGATGAAAAAATTTCGGGCGAATTTGTTTTCGGGCGAAACCCACCCGAAATGTTAGGGTGAATGAGAATATTTGGCGCATATATTTCTTTTGCCAATATGAATCGATTGCTACGAAGATAGTTTGAATTCATCGGCGTTGTACTTACACTGTGCGTAAACCATTCGCCAATCAGAATTCAGCCTTATCCTGAGTTTCGCCAGAAAAAAAAATTCACCCCAACATTTTTCATCCGCCCATAGTAAATACATGGAAACCAAAAGCGAAAAGTGAACCGGTTGGGGGAAAAATGAAACTTGTGATAAAGCTATGAAACATTGGCTCACGCAACCTCAATTTACAAAGATTGGCGATTAGCAGTGCACATCAAAATCCTCAGGCAATGCGCCCAAGTTAATCAACAGTTTTAAGTGCTTGCGTCGCGAATTCATATGCTCCTTAAAGGCCAGTACTATTCAGCTCTCAAGAAAAGCAAAAACTCCATATAAAGAGACGTACAAGTAATGGCTAAGATATTTTCTTGAGTCAAATTTCCAAATTTCAAATGGCATTTTTTTCTTGGCCGCTTTAACAACTGAAATAAAACCGGAATCCCGATCTGCGTCGTACAGTGCGAAGAAGTACTGTGAATGTCCAATTACTTCCAGGTGCCGCACCGTTGAGTATTCCGAAAATGGCAATGGAAGATATGCCTACTGACGACCCAAAAAACCATAATCAGAGCAGATAAATGTGCCACAGCAAGTTGGTCAAAAGTATTGTATAAATGTTTGGCCAGACGAAGCTCGCCGGGTACGCTAGTAAATACAAAATACAAAAAAAAAAAAAAACTAGTTTAAGGTCTTCAAAACGTTTACGTTTTCTATAAATACGCGCCTAAGTCTGATGAATTTTAATTAAGAGTTAACTCAAATGAATTACAAATATTGTGAATGAATAGCCACAATGTTGTTCCATAGATACTCCTAAATTGCATACATTCACGCACATCGACGTAAGTTTCAATCAACCGCACTTTACTCGAAAGAATATTCGCTGAATGACGCCAATATCTACCCTGTGTGCTGGCGAGTGCGTGATGCGAGCAAAATTCGTTGCAGCTAGCAGGTCGAAAAGCAAACGCGCTGCACTGATGGGGCAAACTTTTGTGCGTACATACATACATACATACATACATATACATACATACATATATATTGTGTGCGCTAAAATTAGATATTCCTCAAAGATATTTAATAAAAAAAGGAAAAAGAAGCAAACACAAAACGGACTACTATGCGCACAGCAACAACAACAATTCAATTCTTTCGAAGCTTACACACTTCCAGTGCATCATTGTTGTTCTTATTGGAACTGCATACAACTCTAGTAGTGCATTTTATGCTTTGTACTATACTATTCCCGACAAATGCCTCGCCCGTCACCACCGCACTCACCTTCGGCATTTTCACTGCCAATACGTGTGCACACATGAATGGCACATGAAGCACACACGATGACTGTGTCGTAAGTAGCAAAGCAGCATGGCGTGGCGCTGTCACTGTCGCTGTCGCCGTAGCACCATGCAAGTCCACTTGCGAGTGCAAATATCACAAAAAGTGAATCAATAGTAGATACAGAACGCGCGGAGAGCACTCAGGCTGAGTGCAATAAAAGTGCAGCAAAACGTTGGGCGGGAGGAACGCGGGGGCGGCGCACGCATACTTTGTAGCCATGAATGTGCGACTACAAATAAGGCAAGTAAGCAGAAAGTGGAAGTGGAATTCTAAGAAGAAGAACAAGGAGAAGCAGCAGAAAAAGCATAACTGACTGCAAGCAGCGGTGACCGAAGTTTATCACCTTGGTGTTTGTGGTGGCGTGCAAAGCGGGCTGCAGCGCGCGAGCCGAAGTCATTGCAAATAAAACGTAAAAAGTATGTGCGCTGCTGTATGCCACCGACATTGAGTGTCCGAAATGCCAGTTATTTAAAAAAGCGCTTGCGATGCGTGCAAAAATTCCACGCGCGTCGGCAAATTAAAGCAAAACAGAAGGCGCGCAAGTGAGTAAAAAGTGCAAACAAGCGGCTGGAGTGCGATTCAAATGAACGCGCTTTAATTAAGGCAAATCAAAAAGCGCTTGAAGATTTTGCAGGCAAATTTGTTAGAAAGTTTAATTTTCTACAAACGCGGCGGCTTCGCGGCACGCGCGCGCGCCCTTTACAAATTTCACGCCTTGCTGCTATAACGCAACGCTGCTACAAATATTTTACTACACAAATGCAATGCGCATCGTACGCGCGCCCACGCCACCCAGTTTTAAAAAATTTGTCTATGTCCCTCTAAAACGCAGTGGGACGCATAAGTTGTGACATCAAAGCCGCAACGCGTACGCATATCAATGATTTCCATTGCTGTTATTTTTGTTAATATTATTGCTATTTTCGGGGGTAAAAGAACCTGCGTCCTGCGCGCTGCATATTACTCTCTTGACTGGAATATTACACACAACGCCGCGCGCCCGCAAGCAAAACACATACATGCAACGCATACCAAATTTGCACTACCAGCAGGAAAACAAGAACAGGATAACCTGCAGCGCTTACAAAAAAAAAGGACGAAGAAGAATAGGAAGAGTAAGAAGAAAAAAAAAACAACAAAACGTCAAGCACACTCATAGCGCGCTTCCGTAACACGAAAAAGCGTATGTACATAAATCATCCAGTACACGCACACGTTTCGTGGTGCGTCATTCAGTCAGTTCGGTAGCCAACGTGACGCTCACTTAGCTACCTACTTATGTATGAACGTTGCACCTTTGCGCTCGACTGCCGCTCAGTCAATCCGCCAGCGCGTCAGTTCAAAGCCTTGTATAATGTGCTGCCTGCATGCCAAGTACACAGTTTTGCACACGTTCGCCTCCTGTACAACAACACAAGCGCACACACCCATACCGCCTACACTCAAATCATATCTACTGAAAATTGCAAAGAGCACGCGCGCAACATCGAAGCGTACACACAACGCAAAACCATTTTCGACCTCCTACCGCAGCTGCAACATGGCGTAGCTGTTGTATTTTGCATGCGCGCCGCCCCCTCCCACACTTGCTATGCTGTTCGCTTCTACATAATTGTTTCCCGGCCAGAAGCCACTTGTCTAACTCCCTCCCGTACGCGTGTTGCAAGCTCGAAATGGGCACCCTCCGGAAAATGTCCACCTACGCTATACGAATCACCACGAACGAAGCTTTTGCAACGCTACAATCGCTTGAAACCGATTAGCGGCGAAGCTCACTCGTATTTACACCTTGGCGCGCGTAATCATAGCCTTCTGGCACTCTCGCATGTTTGAAGAGTACACACACACACACACACACACACTCGTCAGCGTTTACGTTACAACGACGTACTCCCACATACGCGAAATATCTAGTATTTCGCTCGGCCTAGGCGCTATGCTCGTAGAACGTACGTTTACTCGTAGGTACTTATGCACGCCAGCGAGTGTGTACTCGAAAAAACGTACTCGCGAACTTACGTGCATAGTTAATGTGTCGTATTTATTTGTGAGTGTATGAATGTTTGGTAGTGATTTCAGGGATTCTTAAACAATTCGCTAAGATTTTTGACTTACTAGCATGACTGGTAATAGCTTCCTCATAAGGAGCTATTGGGACCTATTAATAATACTAAATAGATTCATAATATTTGGGTAGTCTAAAAGAATATACTGTGAGGTTTCCTCCACCAGCCCACAAAACCTGGTACCTTAACTTGCAGTGTCCTGTTAGGTAGCCTGCAAGAGTCGTAAGATCCTCCCATCTAAGTTCAAGCAGACTTGCGGAGTTTTTCCTGGAACGAGTTATGTATTTCTATGATTGCCCCATTCCCTTTTCACTTCCGCCAGTGGCCAGCAATCTGAGATTCTTCCCAATTCCTAAATAGTTCTGCAATGTATCCTTTAGACGTGCCGCAAAAAGTCTCGGCACCATGTACTCGCACTTGGGTTTCAGGTTTTGCGAGAAAGTCAGCCCTTTCGTTGCCTTCAAAACCTTGCTGACCAAGGGTCCACCACATCGTCACTCTATGTATTATGGGCTCCTAGGCTGTTCAAAAGAGTTTTACAACTATTCGAAAGCCTTGAAGTCGTTGTAAATGAGTCGAATGCCTTTAATGCTATCCGACGTAAATAATATTTATTCTGGCCTCGTTTGTCCAATTACTTACGCTTGGAATGTGGTTGGGTATGCCCATTGCCCATTGGCAGACTTTTCTGGAATCTTGGTCAAAGTACGCCAGATTCAGTACTACCATCGTCCATCTTCGAACCATTTGGTATACCATACTTGGGACCTTGTTTCTATCATATATATTATCCTGGCTTTTCATGCTAATTACATTGGGCAGTCTTAGGGCGCTGCAGCAGTCCTCTTTTTCAATCAGAATAGACAGAGAAGGAACGACTGTAATCACACCAAGGTAATTCGTTGGCCAGGTGCGCATAGCTCCTGTGATTCCCACGCAGACGAAGCTGCACGCTTGCTCAAGTTGACACCCGCACTTACTTGCTTTGCTTTGGCTACTGGCCTGGTGGCATATGTAACAACCGATTTCACGACCGTACTGGAAGACAAATACGTTAGTTTGGGTAATATTCCCCTAAGTTTTACTATGAAGTCTCTGGCAGGCATAAAACCCCTTGTAGTCTTGTTGGTAAGATTCGAGAGATGTATGTTCCAATTGAGCCACCAAAGTTACCCTTAGATACCTCGCCTCTTCTGAGAACTCAATTTCTGTCCCTGTCAAGTTGGGTCTAATCCAGTTGACTTTCCTTCTATAGGTCAATCGTACAACGGTGGACTTCAGTGGGTTTAGTGACAATCCCTTTACAGCACACCAGTCTTCCTGTAATCTGAGCGCAGCTTGCAATCTGGAGCAAATAGCGTCCTCATGCCAGCAAACAACATAGATGACTAGTTCATCTGCATAACCATTAAATCCATTATCCATTAAATTTTAGCTTTTCCAGGAGTTCGTCAATAACCAGTGTCCATAGGAGGGGCGATAGGACTCCACGTTGAGGACAGCCACGGGTGGCAGTTACTGCTTGCTTACTGTATCCCAGTTATAATCTAATCAGCTTAGCTTTCTAGCTTCCTTCTAGATCCTTCCTTATCATAACTGTCGATATTACTTCGTAAGACGTATTGTCGAAAGCACCTGACATGTCTAGGAACGCAAACAAAACTATCTGTTTATACTGAAATGTCTTTTCAATAACTTGAGTTAGGCTATGTATTGCAATAACAGTAGATTTGACTGCCCGATATGCGTGCTAACTCTCACATAGAGGCTTATTCTTGAGAAAGTTATCCCTACTGTGAAAGTCTATTAGTTTTTCTAATGTTTTTACTACACAGAAGCTGAGTTTAATTAGTCCATACGCCTTTGGGAGCTGCACCGAGTTTTCTCCTACTTTGGGTATGAAGACCACTTTGACTTCACTCCATGTTGAGGGTATGTGACCAAGTAAGATACTTGCTCTCAGTAATCTGACATGTGGCCCAGATATTATGCCCGAACTCTGTTGTAGCAGGCATGCGTAAATTCCATCTTGACCAGGATATTTATTTGTACTAAAAGTTGAAATGGCCCACGATGTCTTTTCCGTACTAACGATTCTTCCTGCTAGGCCACTTGTCCTCCTGTTTGCCCATACAGCGCTCACAGTGTTTGTTATGGGACTTGAGCCTTTTGAAAAACATCCGGGAAGCGGATTTCTAGCAGAAGCCTGTTAGTTTCTTCCGGGGTTCCAGTGTATTTGCCGTGTGGTCTTTTCTGGGTGCATAGGACGTTCATATGATCCAGTTTAAGGCGATGTACTTCTGGTAGGGAAGAAATGCTTCCATAGTGCTCACGACACGTAACGGTTTTACACCTTCTGAGCTCTCAGTTGTAAGTGACTAGAGCTGACTTGTAGGCGGTCCAGTTCCGAAGTTTCCCGAGAGAATTGTTCCACCCTTTGGGAGTTCTTGCTTCTCAGTGGACAACTCTCTCTAGAAGCTTATTTAAGGGCATTTTGGTATTTTCTTGCCTCGTCTACAAGTTCATAGACGGATGTAATGGATTGCAGATGTGCAATAAGGTTCTACTTTTTTGAAAATAGTTGCCATATTTAAAAAAATTATATTAAAATTATTAAAAAAAAGTAAATCAATTATAACAAAATGGGTATCAATTGAAATGGTTTTGGAAAGCTTTGTTTTTTAAATTAACTATAGGAGGGACCTCTTACACTCCGCAACGCCTGGGTTCAAGCCCTGGTCAAAGCAACATCGCAAAAAAAATATAGAAAAAAGGTTTTTTCTTAACAGCGGCAAACCTCCGAGTGTATTTCTGCCATGAAAAACAGCTTCTCATAAAAATACAATCGCCGTTCGGAGTCGGCGTAAAACTGTAGGTCCCTCCGCTTTGTGTGACAACTTCAAGGCGCACGCCACAAATCGGAGGAGAAGCTCGGCCAAACACTAACATATGTGTAAGCGCCAATCTATTATTATTATTATTATAGGAGGGACCTCTTTAAAAAATCAAATTCAATTTGAATTATGGATATTAGGTAAGTTAAATATGCACCACCATTTGGATGCCAAACGAAAGGGGTTTCAGAAGGTAGTCGTTTGAAAATATTTTGAAGAAGGTTGCCACCTACTTAAAATGTCGAATTGAGTAAACGTATACACAATATATATGAAATATAAAAAAAATATGGATGTCTTTAGTGTAAACATTAGGAAAATTGTTGAGGTGTTGTAAGAAGGTTGCCACCTGTTTAAAAAGTTATATTAAAATTTTTAATAATTTAAAACCAACTGAATGCATCAGTTAATTAGCATATGTGTCGCAATGTAGGAATATTCAAGAAGGTTTTAGCTCGAGACTACTTTTGGAGAGGGTTTCACCGGTTTATTTAACTTATTGGCAAGTTATTAGAAATATGAAAATACGGATGTCGCGAGCGAGAGAGTGTTAAAAAATCTTTAGTTTGAACATTAAGAATGTTTCAGATTATTTTATAAAAATATGGTATGGTTTGAAAATACTTTATTTTTGAAATATATTTAAGAGGGTTGCCACCTGTTTAAAAAAAGAAACCAAACATATGTTAAGGCAATAAGGTAATTGAAATACATACATATGTATCGCAATTTGGGTGTCAGACAAAAGTGATTGAAGAAGTTTTCAACTTGAAAATATTTTTTCAAAACGGCTGCCACCTGTTTGAAATGTCAAGTTTTGTTAAATTTTATACAAGGCATATTAAATACGTCAAATGAAAGAGTATGAAGAAATCTTTAGTTTGAGCACTCGAAATATTTTTGAGGTGTTTTATGAGGGCTGACACCTGTTTAAAAATTTAAATTTTTTATAAAATTAAATGAATTATTAAAATATGGGTATCAATCGGAACAGATTGAACTATATTTAGGAGGTTTCCACATGTTTAAAATATCAAGTTTTGTGAAATATTAAAATATGAGTTTCAATCGAAAGGGATTTATGAAAGCTTTCGTGTGAAAATATCTTAGATTAGGCTTGCCACCTTTTCGAAATGTCATACCGATCTAAATATGTATATACACATACTATAAGAGACCACATTTTTTTGTGAACCTCATTATATTTGCACCGTTCATTCGAATTTTAAATATGGGAAAGTAAAGACCACATGGCCCATAGTTTTTGAAGCTAAAACGTATTTATAGATGCAGGATGATTTGAAATTTGATGATATTAAAAACCGACACTATGCCAGACCTCCCTTCACCCAGAAATGGCTGCACGGATTTAGATGAAATATTGCACTATTATCCCTTATAATTTTGACTAATATTTGGAATAGTTTCTAGATTTTTGCGATGAAGCAATCGTTGTATTTAACCGGAGCTTCCACCTCTGATTTGTGTTAACCAGACATTGAAAAACCGGACTTTAGTAAGTTAAATTAATCATTACAAGCGAGTGTGCAAGGCCTTGGCAGCACTATATACATACATGCAAGAGGATGTTGGGTTGTACTTGGGGACTTTCTCCTGCTCTTTCGCACTAAATATTCACGGCAATCGTTAAGCCAGTACCATTTTATGGGGTATTGATATGGTGGACAGCAACGAATAAGAAGCTATACATACCATAAAATACTGCAGTGTTTACAGGCTCTCAATGATCAGTAGAACGGGTTAGAGATGCCAGATCGAAAAAAAAAATCAATTTTTCAATCCATTCGAATCGAAATAAAAATAATCGATGCATGAAGAAATCGTTAAAAATTAAATCGATCTCCCAAGATGTGAGATAAGGTTTTTCTTAATTAAGATATGAGCATTCAACATAAACTTCATAAATTCTTTGCCATACTTAGGAAAATGGTTACATCTTTTTCGAAATTGTGTTCTTTTTTATTACAAAAGATGGAAATGTTATGTTTTACGTCAAAATTAACCGCTATTTTAAAAAGTGTATTACATATAAATATTGTACTTTTATGAGAAGCCGTTTTTGTTGTGTATTACATATAGGCTAACTTTATATTTTATTCCTTAATTAGCCTTTTGGAAAAATCTCAGTATTGGCCCATAGAATTTTAGCATAATAAAGTGTAATTTTAAAGATTAGGTTTTTGGAAATTTTTTTTGCTGCAGGTGTTTCTTATTTTCGCCATACAACGTTTGTTTTAAATTGTTTTCATCTGAAAAAAAAAAATGTGCATGAGCGTCAAGCAAAAAAACCGTCAAAAATGAACGGTAAAGCCTTGCATACTTAAATATGCGCCATACCTTATAAGAGTCAATTTTTTTCTAAAAAGAGTAATTGAGGAGTACAAAATTAAAATTTTAATGAAAATTAGCACAAAGTTTGGAGCTGCAATTTTTAGAATTTTTGTTTTAGTATTAGCCATGGGAGCCCCGTAGTCGAAAAGAGAGAGGAGCATGTCGTTGAATTCTTCGGTCTTTGCTCTTAAGTTGGAAAAGTGGATGGTGGCAATCCCCCTGAATTTTTGGTACCAGTCTCAAATTAAAATTTCTTTAAAATTTTATAGATTTTCCAGGGCAAACCGTAGATTAATTGCACTCTCGATTTGCTTTCCATCGATACTTTCGCTGTAAACTTGCAATCACCCAAATAAAAATATTGACCTCACACAACAATTTCGATAATCGATTTCAGAAGTGTTGTACTTCCGGCATGGCGCTACACCACAGAAACAAACAAAAAACAATCACTAATCGACGTTCCCCTCTAATCGAACATGTTTTTGTTTCTTTTGGTTTTGCGCTTTTGTTGCTCTGCTCTTTGCATTGCCACTGAGCGTCGCGCTGCGCCGCAAGACGGAAAAAGCAAATTGCATTGACGCATTTCCAGTCTGTTTCCATTCTGTTTTGTTTTCGATGAATTAAAAGCGTAAACACTCTGCCGCGCCACCAAAGACAAACCACCGCCAACAAGCGCAGCGCCCCTTCAGCGACGCAACGTCAAAATGATAGCCGTGTGCGAGGGCGCTGAGCGCAGGAAACAACAGAGCGTACAAGCGCGCTTGCGCCAGCGAGAGAGCGTGCGTGAGAGAAGAAAATATGAGCAAGCAATAGAACAAAAAGCGAGGACTACTCGTAAAGTGCGCGCCTTCCGCACGACAACCAAGCATATCCTTTACGTAGGTACTTTACGTTACGCTTTTACTATGTAGGCGTACACGCGACAGCGATAGCGGCCATGAGCGTGAGTGCCACCAGCAACAGTGCAGGTGAGGAAGGTGTGCGGCGTTGCCGAGTGGCTGTTGAGGGTGGCGTGTGCATATGAACGCGCGGATGTGTGAGTGTGTGTGCATGCACGCGCGCGCGCGCGCGCCTATAAATCGGCAACACGCTCTCAACGGTGTAGAGTTGCTGGCTGGCATGCGAGCGTAGCATTGCATAGTTTTAGTTTGAGAAAGGTGCTTGCCGGCGATAGGCGTACGAGGCAAAGGCAGATGCAAAGGCGTGCGTGCGTGCGTGCGTGCGTGTTTGTTGTTTCACACACTGTTTTTCTTCATATCTACTAGACATAGTCTATTTATAAGCAAGCGTCAGTGTTGCATATGTATGTACATACATATACTCGAACAGAGATAGAGACATGCAAAATTTATAAAACACAAAAAAAAAAAAACAATCAACAAATAAGGTATATTCATGCATTGCGCTTCGCAAACATGCAATCGCGTCAATCGTGAATTGTGCGCACAAGTGAAAAGAACTCAGTTCGTGGTAGAATTTTGTGAAAATTTGACAATTATTATAAGTGAAAATTTTTTGTATGCGCCCGAGTTAGCCGTAGGAAATTTTGCAGTGATTTACATATCGTTAGCAAGTAAATTTAGTGGCTTTCGCGTTGCAAAAGAAACGCACTTGAGAAATGCGTTTGGCAGGATTCGGTCGTCTGTCGTCGTCGTAGATGTAAAATCGATATTTTCGTGCTGTATCTTACGGCGAAAGGTGCTCGGCAGCAGTGCTGTCGCTTGAGCGCCGCAGCGCGGTAGCAACGTAACCGGCAGCGGCAACGTCAACAGCAGCGCAGCAAAGTCTACAGCAACGAAAATAATAATAAAATAATATAAGCAGCAACGCGTTTAACGGTAAAATAGTGAGCAATACGTTTACGAAAGCTGCGGAATGACAACTAAGTGCGCGTCGCTGTCTGCGCTTTGCTAGCGCTCGAGCTTTTGCTAGCTGCATATCGACAGGCGCTGCCGCTGATGATAATTATATTGTTGATGAGAATAGCTACGTCTATGATTATGACTATGCCTATGATTACTACGATGGCGATAACGTTGACGAACGCGATGTCATTCCCAACTGCCTGCTCGTTGGCGTATCCGTGTCTCGTCGATTTGTGCCGCTCGGCTACAATCACTACCAACACAACCAGTAGCGCTACTACTAATACTACTACTACTACCGTGAAACATACATGCGAGTCAGCTCTTTTATGGATGTTGTTGCACTTGTTGTTGTTACCGTCTGCAGCCTTAAAATATGCCGTAAAAAATGTAAACGTGACTCGTGCAGCGTTGGCGGCGACGTCGTCGTTATCGTCGTCTCTGTCATCGTTGTTAGCATTGGCTGCGGCGTTTTAAAGGAAGTGCTTTCTAGAAAGGCCAGTCTGTTCGCAAGCCAGTTAGTTAGTGGTGAGACAAAGAAGCGAGCGCCTAAAAAGAAGGAGTTAAACAAGACAGCCAGACAGCTAGGCAGTCTTTGAAGCAACTCAACTGGACCCAGTCACAGCACCGAGTGAGACAGGAAACGCGACCTCAAAGGCGTCGTACATACTAAAGCAGCAACGTTAGTCAGCTTCTTGGCAGCGTTTTTTTTTTTTTTAGTTTTAAAAGAATGAAACGCTCTGCATATTTGTGAAGTTAGTCGCATTTAAGAAAAACTGTGTTTAAGCTGTGCTAAATATAATAATAATGATAAAGTTTGTTAGGCAAAAGAATCGCGAACAAACAGTTAAAGCATCAAGCAAGAGTTTCTTTAAGAAAAAGGTGAGCGTCTGCCGGCGTAGTGTTGAAATAGACGCACGCAGACATTGATATGCATGGACACACTCTTACGCGCGCGCGCCTCACACACATACACCAACACACTAGCACACACCCACATCGTAGCAAGCGCAAAAGTGCCTAGACGTCGGTGTCGGTGTCGGCATCGGTGCCGTCCTCGTCGATGTAGTGGTCGTTGTATCCTTTGCTTCCTTAATGTCAGTGTCTGCTCGCTTTTTCGACCTTTTCCCAACTTTATGGCGCACAAGTATTTTCGTGTTTTCAAGCTGCAGTTTATTGCACATTTCTTTTATTCCCCCAATTTTTTAGTTCCGTAAATAAAATTGTTTTGCGAACGCACGTCCGCTTCGCGTAAGTCCGGAAATTCCGCCGCGCACTATTACAAACAGAAAGTTTTAGTTAAAAAATGTATGCGTATACAAATTTATTTTATGTGTATGTGCGTATTTTACGCGCATGTATTCGTGTGCGTTTACAATTTCTGTATACTATATCATGTCCGTGTTATTTTTGTTTGTATATATTTGTTTTTTTACATAAATAAATAAAAATGTGTTTGTGTTTGTGTTTGCTTTGCTTTCAGGGCGAGTCGAATGATTCCGGTACCGAATCTGATGGTGACGTCCTAGATGTTGACAAGCATCGCCCCTTAGACTTGGACATGGAAACCAGTGAGTTGAATGAATTTTCTTAATATTTTCAATGCTTTCATTTAATAAAGAAAGACCCTAACTAATTTTTTTGGTTCCTTTTTTATTTTTGTAATGTAATTTAAATTTAATGGGTGCAACAGAACCAGGGGACACCGCGACCTAGAAGAACTTTTGTAGCCCCTTAATAGTTCCTAACCCTGACAGTTCAAGCAATTATCAGCCTCTCTAATAAAAACTAATAAATTCTTGGTAGACGAATTCCTGGCATAAAGGGCTGTGGAAGATCTGAAGTATTGAAACCTTAGTCTGGCCAATGCTGCGGTGTCTCCTCCTTTTCAAAACAAAGACGGCAATCAGTCTCTGTGTAGAGGCCGGAATAACTTTATGTTGGCTCTATTCTATAAGATTTAAATCTTTCTCAGCGAAAGGATAGGCAAAAAATGCAAGCCTGTCTAAGTCCCTCTAGCTCTCCTCAGTACATATTGCGTTCTAAATTTACCCACACTTCGTTTATGAGTCTCGAGCAGGACCAACGGAGTCCACAAAATGGTTTCAGTCCTGCAAGTACAGACAATGAGCCTTCCCTGGAATTTCTCGGCGATGTCGTTACCTGCGATTCCGCATTCCATGTTCCTTGTTGCCAAGATTTGGCGAGTGCCAAAGCCCTTCTTGACGAGCCTAGAGATTATCGTCCTTGCCATAGGACCCGGTTGGCCGCCTGGCTGTCTGAAAGGATAGCTAGAAAAGCGCTTTTAAACCCTTTTCAAGCTCCAAACTGCCAAAAATTGAAATTGCTAGTACCCCGACTCGAAAGACGGTGGACCAAATGTCCATTGTAATAGAAAGTTTGGTGTCAGGTCCATATACACCCGCACCTACTCTGTCCTCCTTCTTTGATTCCTCTGTATACCAGAGTACACAGCGCACGTATCTGGGATCTAATTCAAGTAAACTATTTGACCAGACCCCTCGGTCTGAAATTTTGACCAGAAATTTCTTTGCAACTCAGATTTTCTTTAGCATGGAGTCGGAGAACTAGCAAATTCTTATACCTGCTCTTTTGCTTAAGATGGTTTTGTTGTTGTGTCTTTTTATAAAGGTATTCTTTCCGAAATCCGAAATTTGCATTTGCAATTTCCTCGAATCGGCTGCTACTTGGACAAAAATATAGAGTAGAGTCCAACCCAGAAAACCTCCCTGGCTTTTATGTTCACGGAACTGTTGCCTAGGGGTGCTGTTAAATCGCGGTCACGAAGCAAGGTGTTTATTCACCCGACAGTAGAGAACTTCGTGCTTCTTTGGACCAGTGTCCTTGAACTCAGTAGGTAGTATTATCAAAAACCGGATATATATCATCACCCTCTGCTACTTTGAAAGGTTCAAAACACTCTAATGCCCCCGGTACTTTGTCTCTGTCAAAGATGCAACCAGACCTGCTGAGCCTTCTAACCCTACATTTCGTGGAAATAAGAATCGACCGATCTTGTCCCAGCGAAGAGCCTGGAAAATGTACTTAGAGCAGGTATTTAAAGTTGTCGCCCTTGAAAATACCATCATTCTATTTTAGGAGTCCTACCCCATTGGAAGGCTCTTTCGTAAGAATTTTTTGTAGACAGGAGGCCTCAGGCAGTGTCCCTATTAACCCACTTTTTGCCTCTACGTTTCCCTCTAGGAGCGTCTTATAAGATTATTGTTTTCAGAATGATTAAGAAATTCATTGGAATTTTGTTTTAGCCACAAATTCCTTATGAACGCCGTATTTTATTGAAGACCGTTATACATTTTATACTGTAGCAGTAATTTGGAAGTTCTAATTTGTAGAAGTATATGACAATGGATGTAGTAGAATATCAGATATTTCGCCAGTTTGGAAAAGAACCAAAGGTTTAACCATTAAGCTTTGGGCACTCAAAATTGTTCTGTTTTAGTCTTGGCAGTGAATTTTTTATGTGAAACTTAGTAGTTTAAACAAAGATGAAGGAGTCTTCTCCTCTAAAGACTGTTAAGGTTCTCCTACTTCCCTACTTTTTAAGCAGTCCAGCCCCAGAAGAAGTTTCGTCGTCGGGATCGACAATTGGCTTCAGCAACGTGGTCTATAATCGGTATCTCACCTGCTGATGCTTTGAGGTTTTAGAGACTTTTTGATAGCTTTTCTGTAAAATAGAGTCAAAGAACAACTTACATTATGGCTTTCACGTCAGCCTAGACAACGCCGAAGTATTGAGGTCGACTAGGCCAAGGTTTAAAGACAGTTCATTATAGGGAATCTCACAGCTCATTCAAAGAGAACGTACGCTGTGGAACTTGCAAAAAATATCCGCTTCCATTTATTTCTATCTGCGATTTTCATAAAAAAAAAAAACTTGTCGAAGATTATTTGAAATAATCTCTTTGGGCAGAAATTAAACGCTCTATTGTTCTTGTAAGATAGAATACAATTATTTTCCCTTTTTCTTCCCCTTCAGGCTTAAGCTCGTGCGCCGATGTGAATTCGCCAACCACAGACACCGCCTGCTCCTCGTCAGCGTCCTCTGCGATGATGTGTCAATCCCACCTTTTATACGATCAACACAGCTCCGAGGAGGAATTGGAAGTGATCAATGGACCATCATCGGTTGCAGCCGCTGAGGCGGCGTCCAATGTATTGGGGGTGCGGGGCACCGCCTCATCACTCATATCGGAGCGTGGCTCATCGTCGTTGGAGCCCGAAGAACTATTCGGCGAAGCATCGACATCGAAACGTTCCAGCTCAACATTAGTTGAGAATCGTAAAAGATCTCTGGCCCACAGCTCCGATGATGACGTAAGCCAACAAAGCAAAGCGATACATGGAATTTTGATTGATATTCAACTCTTTCTTTATTTGTCATTTAGCAGCTGAGGAACTTCTTGGAACCGGTGTTGACCCCAGTGAATTTTCGCACATCGCCACCATTGGAAGCTTTCAAGCCAAACCGCAGCCACAAATATCGCTCCACAACGCCACTGATATTATCGGAGGCGCGCTGTGGCATCGAAAATATTAAATTATGTGATAATAGTGTTAATGACGAAAATGGTGAGGCTGCTGGCGCTGCGTCGTGTGCGTCGTCGTCGTTGGGCGCAGCAAGTGGTGGCAACGGTAGCGGTGGTGGTGGCGGCGCCTGCGGTGGTAACGCCAGTTCAACGAGTGTGATTAAGGCGTGCGCCTCATCGCTCAAAATGAGCAATAGCAGCCATCATATCTATCAGCCGCAACCGAAATATAATTTCCACTATAATAGTTCGCGCAGCAGTCCAGCATCAACGACCGCTCTCGATGCGATGGAGGTGCGCTCGGTTAGTCCACCGGCGAAACTCTTCCATTCGGCTAGATCACCACACCGCCGACCGATACGCACACAACACGCCACACAGAGGCTACAGCGACCACATCGGCCGTGCTTAGACTTCGACAAAATGCAGCAAGTAAGTCTCTAATGCAGCGCCAAATCAAAGACTTTTTACTTCTCACTAATTACCAGTAAATGTACCTAAAAGCTCGCATTACCCAAAACGAATACAGTATGATGATGCTGATTGATGAGGATAAATGATATCTAAGAAAGATGATGATCATGATGATGATGATGATGATGATGATGTTTATGTTGAGGGAAGCATAATGAGTTAAAGAGGTGATAATGATGAAGCTGAAGATGATAATGATAATTATGTTTATGGACAGTAATGTTGATAATCGGTTTTGTATAGCAAAAAAGTGTAATGAAGAAAAATTTATGCAAAATTTGTATCTTTTATGCTAAGAAAGAAGAGCAAAGTGTCAGCAGATATGGCTATCAATAAGATGTAGACTTTTTTTAAAACAGAACATGGCGCCATATAATTAACAGCGAAAAATAAGAAGAAAAAAACAATAAGACATGCAACTACTTATATTACAAAAACAATAGCCCCAATTATCCAAACACTAAATTTCAGACTCTTCAGTAACTTGAAATCAAAGCTAGTAAGCAAACCAGGAATTTATTATAAGCATGTGAGGGTTTATAAAAGCTCACAATTTCTATCATTTTAAGTAAACAAACGAATTAAAAATCAATATTTTTCGTTGCATAGTTAAACGCCGATTATGTCAAGTTCTGCTCATTTGGACAAAACCAAAATGATCTCGTAATTTTTTTTTTTTTTTTACCAAACAAGATTGTCAAGAATTTAATGAATCGCAGGCAAATATTTAGATTTTAAGCGGCTTATACAGACTTGATGAGGCTGAGAGATGGTACATCTGTACATACATACTGACAGACTTACCCCAGGTGTTTGACCAGCCTTGACAGCAGATCCGGACATTAACACGGAAGTTGTTGAATTGTTTCCTCCTCACTATAAACGCGTATTTGCTACCTTTGTAGTATTAGCGCAAAAGCTTAGTATCCTTTGATGACGTCGGTTAGAACTCTTACTATAGGTCTGTCGAGTTTTAGAATCGATTTAAGAAACTCAAGTGCTAAATCTAGCCCCAAAAGGCTAACCTGGTCACACTGCTGGTTGTAGTATAACGCTAGCTGCCCTTGCTATTGCATAAAATTCAGCTTGAAAGGCGTTGAAGTCGTTTCACAGATAAAAAAAAAGCTGATTGAATAGCAGGTCCTTTGGTCCATTCTCCTTTTATTTTACGCAACATTGCCGTGGCTTCCGGGTTACAGGCGAAAGGTTTTTTGCAAAGCATATGCTAAAAATTTTCCTTCTAAGACATCCTAAACTTCCTTTAAACTACTATGCTGAGCCATCAAACCATCATTGAGTTAAGTTAAGTGGTTTGGCTAATGGATCATTGGTTTGCGGTAGCTCCGCTGCATATCCGTAATCGCAAATCCTGTGATATTTTTTGTTGTCGAAACTAGGCTCTCAGACTACGTGTCGTTCATTGTACTGTTTTCATGTTCCATTTAATAAGTCTTCGGTGGCCAAAGGCGGGAGTGCTATAACTGGTTGCGGACCGACGAATGCCTGATGTAAGCCAACTCTGGCCAAATGGGCAGATGTCTCATCACCGGGTACTCCCGAGTGACCAAGCACCCAGAGTAAAGCAAGCTCATTATGTTTACCATCATAATTTAGTCTCAGGACTTGTATTGCCGGAGGGCTGTCCAATGCCTTAAATGCAGCTTGGCTGGCACTGCAGACACGTAAACTCCTTCCCCTTCAACTATTTCCCACCACGTAGTCCATGGCTTTGGAAATACCTCAGCTTTATTCCCCAAAATTAAAGCAAAGCTTATCGCCATTATCTTCCATGAAGAGCCCCGATCCTGCCTCGCAGTCATCAGTAAAGATTCGACAATGTGCGGGTCCGGGCTAAGTGTTGGAACTCCGCATTATAGAATCTCTTAAACAAAGGTAATGGTGACGTGCTATCCTTTGGCATTAAAAAGACACAAGTGCTCGGATCTCTGCCGCCAGCAAATGTCTTGTGGTTTAGTCTCGATCTTTTCTATATTGTCTACATGTGTGCATGACTAATTATGAATTATTTTTCTACTTCCTTTACAAAGTGAGGTATACATATTTTTTTTTTGAGAAGCTAATAAGTATTGCCTTACTCGAACTGTCACTTAGGCCGCATTGGATCGACCAATTTGACGCCACCCTCCTCTAGTCCTCCACATCAAATCACAGAGAGTTTGAGGTAATTTTCTTTCTGCTCATGCTATTGAAATGGCATAAACCACGAGCTCTACTTCATCCCATTTTGCATCCTTTAGTTGCGTGTTGACAGAGGTTTACACAAAAAAGTAGCTTTCGTCAGAGTCTGTGTAACATTTTGACGATTACTGTTGAACTTTAAGGCATCTTAGAGGCAGAACTGAATGCACTATCATTACACGGAGTCCTTAAACAAATTGTCTATCCCCTGACTTGTCCCCAGTAATGGTGATCATTTGAGCTTTGATGGTAAAGCAAACTATAAGCAAAAAATACGTGGAAGGACTCTTCGGTCGATGTATTTTGGAAAGAATTTGTGTCACCCCTTGTCAAATTTGGTTTGGAGACAAACCGGTTTCGGCGTTATGCTATCTTCGGTGTAATTTTTTTCATTCTGGTGAATTCTTGTTGGATGCTCGTCCTACTCGTTATATTCTACTTCTTTTTCTATCTCACGTACGTCTTCTTAGTTTTGCGTTGTTGTGTTTTTCTTCAGTGTCTTTAATGTTTTTTTTTGTTTTTCTTCTCGTACGGTAGTTTTAGAGGTTCAAATAGTACGTCCAATGTAGTCTTTATTTGTTCATTTATCATTTGCCCTTTGAAGGTTTTCTGTTTATATTACTCCATATTTTCTACAATATTTAATCTTTGTCCTTTATGTTGTACATGGAAAAGCTCTAACTGACTGATTTTTATTGATGACTTTTATAAATAATAGTCTTCAATAACTGTTATCTAAGACATATAATATAAAAATCAAAAATAACTATTATTTGCAGATTATTTAGATAAAAATAAAAAAATAACTCTTATTTTGGATTTATAAAATAAAAATCAGAAATAATTGTTATTTAAGAAGTAATTTAATAAAAGGCAAAAAATAATTGTTAAATAGCGACTTTTATAATAAAAGTTGAAACTGTTACGGTCCCTGGTCAAAACTGTATGCTTTTTTGCCGGTGGAGTCTTTAAAAAAATCATCAAAATTTTCGTAAGAATTATATAAGTCTTCTGAAAATAATTATGTATGTGTGTAGAAAAAAAACCCCTGCCAGACGAGGGATCTAAAATGCTTAGGAGGTTCTAATTTTTTTTTAAAGCTATGCTCATACCTCATTAAACCAATGGTAGAACCAAAGAGGTCTGACGAATTAAGGGCTTTACAAAACATATTGCTCTCAATTTTCCTCTCTAGCGCTTCAATAGCTTTCCCTATAAGAAAATTTTAAGTCTTAACAAGACATCTAAGTGTTTTTTAGGGTGTGTAATTTCACTTAGCCAATATCAGGAGGGTTTCGATTAAAGTACCTCTGATGTCCTTATAAAAACCACGTTTAAGGAAGTATAATTATGGCAAGTAAATAAAATTTGTTTTAAATACATATGTATATGATTGGGTCAAGCTTCCATTGAACAAATAAAATTTGGATTTGAGATTAAGCTTGGCTACAAAAACTTTTGAACGAACGGCTATAGATTGCTACCAACTGGTTCTAATATTAAAAGTCGCTTAAACCAACAAAAATGTCTGAGCCTCCCCTTGACAATCTTGTTTTTGATTTCTACTAATTTAATGTCGAATGGACATGATAAGTTTCTACAAAAAAGGAAAATGTTTTTTTTTTTTTTTTTAACTTGAATCTTAAACCAATTATGATATCTTGTAATGGAATAACAATTTTCAAAAACTGTGGCATTCGAAATTCTGATCTCGTTTATTTATATAGGCAAGAAATATTAATTAAGTAAAAGTATATCTTAAGTAAAAGCCACAAAACAAAAGCACAATTAATGACATTCTTTCCTTAATTAAAATATGTAAT
This sequence comes from Rhagoletis pomonella, assembly GCF_013731165.1. Taxonomy (NCBI): domain Eukaryota; kingdom Metazoa; phylum Arthropoda; class Insecta; order Diptera; family Tephritidae; genus Rhagoletis; species Rhagoletis pomonella. The sequence goes on from NW_023458560.1 coordinate 49,939,337, forward strand.
ATTTGAGAGATTTACGTTCTTCAAACGCTTCTAAGAGTCAAACGATCTAAAATGGCCTAAATTGAGCAAATACTTAAAAGCCAATTACAAACCAAAATATCAACGCAGGAATACGCAAAGTACGACAGCACAACAATAAAACAATGAAAATTATTTAATAATTCTTTACTACAATAAATACAAAATACAAAGAGAAATGCATATACAACAAAAACAAGACAGCGAAAAACAATAAACAGAAAGAGAAACCAAAAAAACAAAACAAAACGCAAAAACAACGCATAACAGTAAACAACTAAACAAACAAGCAAGGAAAACAGTTGAATATCAAGTAGCGCGCATGCGCACACCCTTTGCATATTAAAACGAAATCAAACACAATTGCAACAAACAAAAAATAGAAATTAAAAAAACATAAAAATAAAATTATACATAGAAACAAAAAAAAAATTGAAATACATTTTTGTATTAGGTGAGAGAAAAGTGCATATGGGAGGACTAAAAGTAGATGGAGGAGGAAGAGGAAGAGGAAAAGAAAGAGAAGATCAGATCTTGAAGTGGAAGAGGCAAGTGGCGTTAGTGTGAGACCAAGCAAGAGAAGAAAGGACGAAAGAGATGAGAGTGCGACAAAGAGAGAGAGCGAGTATGAGAGAAGAACCCCGTTGGTAAAATATTTAAAACATACACACATACATACAAATAAAAATAGATGAAGAAACGTAAATATTTTTTCACAGTTTTAAATTTCAAACAAAATAAACCAAAAAAAAAAACACAAAAACAATATATTGAGAAATTACAAGATAAGAAAGCATGTAAAACCCGTATAAATTCAAAATTGAAAAAAAAAATCACTAAAATAAGTAAAACAGGGGCAAAATGGCGAACAGGTAAAAATTAGTAAAACAGAAAAATAGCAACAAACGACAAAACACAGTAAAATCAGTTAATTATACGAAGTAAAAAACGGTAAATGCAGGCGGGAACTTTACACATTAGGGTAAAAGCAAAAGATTTAAAAAATAAAATAAAATTAAAAAGTAAACAGAAATCGTTTGTAAATATTGTATTTGTGCAGTGAAGTAAAATAATAGTATGTAATTTATTAATAACAAAAAAGGGCATACAAAGTAGACCGAGACATGGTTGAAGGCAGTAAAAGAACAGAAAATATACAAAACATAAATATGCAATAAAATAAATAAATAAAAAATGGGTTAAAAAAGCAGCAAAAGTATGCATACATACAAACAAACAAACAACTGAACAGACTAAACTGACTAAAGATAAAAACAATTACAACTAAACATAAATAAATAAACGAACACAAAACAATAAATGCAAAAACACAACAGTGGAACGAAAGTTTAGTAAGTAAAAAAAAGAAAAATAACACAAGAACCACAAAACTGCAAATATATATAGCATAAACAATAAATACAAAAAGCAAACTAATAAACCAAAATTAAGTCATTGTCTTTTAATTAATGGCATATAAAGGATGAATGGCATTTGTCTTACAGCGCATAAAATAGCATAGTAATACATATAACGGAAGAGAAAAAAACACATAGAATATAAAAACCAAAAAAATAAAACCAGAAAATTTTCAAAAGAAAACTGCAAGCAAATAGTAAATAGTGGAGCAAAAAAAAATAAATAAAAAAAACCAATTAACTGTAAACAATAAAAAAGTCTGCAAAGACTTGTACGATTTTATACAGCAAACCAAGATCCAAATTCCAAAAAAAAAAACAGAATAACAAAAGCAGAGTAAATACTGACTATTTCATAAAACTAGCCTCACAAAAACAGAAATCATCCCACACTTAAAAAAAAATTAAGAAAACAAAACAACCATAGATATATAATATAAATAGTCAAACACACATACACACAAAAACAGCATATTTATTATATGAAAAGAAGAAAATCCTATTAGTTTAATAGACAGGTGAGCAAGCATTCAGTTAAAAAGATAAAAATAATAATCATACAGAAAAGAAGAACAAAAAACAAAAAGCTTCAATTGCAAGCAACCACCATAAATGCGAATACAACCCTGGTAGAGACATATTAGCGTACTGTCAAGTCAATTCATATATTTTTTTCATAATAAGAGTCCTCTTGAATACCTTGTTTGGTAAATATATTTGCATATTTCACAGCAAATTTATTAAATTAATTCATGTTCTTTAGGTGGCAACTCTACATCAAAAAACACATAGTCTCAACATTTTATGTTTTTTGCATGTTGCATTTTTTCAGTTTGCAAATGTGGCAACCCTTATCTAAAATGCGAAAATTTTTTAATTTTCCTTAACACTTAACAGACTGATCGCGTTATTTTTTTTGTCATAGATGGCAACCCTACACCAAAAATACATTCGAAATTTAATATTCTAAAACTTCCTCAGTTCGATGTCCATATTTGTATATTTTATGTGCACACTTGTTTATTTTTTTTTTACGGTGTACTTAAGTTTTCCCTTACACACTAGTTCTTAAAATTCATACATATATATTCTACATCAAAATATACTTGAAATTAAATAGTCTCAACTTTTTATGTTTTGCTGCCCATATTTTTAAACTTTGTTTAACTATTGCATTTTTTCAATTTGAAAATGTGCCAACTCTTACCAAAAATGCGCTCATTTTAAAATTTTCCTTAGCACTTAAAACTATTACTATTTGAATATTTGACTTAATGAGTTGATTTATTTTTCATAGGTGGGTGGCAACCTTCCACCAAAAAAAAAACTTTCGAAATTAAATATTCTAAAACTGCTTCAGTTTTTTGTCATGACTTAAGTCAACTTTTCCCAACACTGAAAGATTTCAGGATAATTTTTAAAAATTTTACATACTTAAATAATTTTTCGTAGGTGGCAATCTTATACAAAAACACTTCTGCAATTAAATATTTCAAAATACCTTCGGCTTCATGTCCATATTTGTCTATTTTATTAACTTATTTATTTCTAACGATTTGTTCAGGTGGCATTACTGCTCAGAAATATGGCTTTAGGCAAGTTTGTCTTAACACTTAAAAATTTGAAATCCATATTTAAGCATTTCAAATGTGTCCCAATTTAATTAATTTTTTTTCCTAGGTGGCAACTCAAAAAAAATTTAAATTAACATTCTAAAATATCTACCTTCAATATCACATTTAAAAATGTTGCATAGTTATTTATTTTCTACTGTTCAGTTAGGTGGCCACTCCATCACAATGAGTTAAATCTAACCTAGGTGGCAACTCTATTCAAAAACCTTTCTAAACTCAAGTTTCAATACACTCTCATACAGTCAAACACTTAATCCGGATATTTAAAAATTCGACATACCTTTTAATTATTTAAGGTGGCAACCCTTTAGAAAAATGTGTCTATTCTATACATACATATATATAAATTAGTTGAATTTTTACGGCTACCGCCTCTTTTCTGACTCCTGCCCATTCCAGGCAGATGCGCGGGCTACGCCTGTGAAAAAGAGTGAAGAGCCCCAACGATTCCCATCTACTACATAATGCCCTCCCTCACTGGAGACTTGTGTGATGATTTGGCATTACGGAACCCCAAACCCTGCCGCAGACGTTTTTTAATACTTAAAGTTCTAACAATCTTATTTATCATTACCAGAGGTGTATTCGCTTGCAAATAAAAAAATCCAACTTCTTTTAAATATCAGCAGACTTACAACAATAAATATCGGAAAATAAACTAGAAATGAATTTTTCCATAAAAAAATTTGTTTACAAAAAATATTGTACTGGAATTTCTGCTTTCTAAATTAATCAAACAACTCGATTGCTTAAACAATAAACTAAATTTTCGTTTGTAAAATAAAGCCAATTGTAAAAGTAACTCATGAGTTTATTAAAATTGAAAATTTAGAATACAAGTTCCAGTTTGTAAACATATTGTCTAACGGTACACGTACATATTTACTTAAATATAAATTTGTATTGTAGCTGACACAATTTTTAGGACAGCGAAGTAAATACTCGGTTGCAAACAAAGACCAGCTACACAGCTTCTGACAGATGTCTGCCTAAGTCAACTACTAAAATATTTATAATAATTTATTAAAAATTACGAAGAACAAAATCATAACAGAACAATAAGCCTAATATCCCATATACAATATTAATTAAAATTCATTGCGACAATATAAATATTAGCCAAACAAAATTGTGCATCCCTACACCGAAATTCATATACTTACATAAGTATGCACATTAGGGTGCATCACTACACTACATACAAAAAAAAAATCGGTACTGTTCTTGCAATGAAACTATAAAATATATTATATTTTAAGACTTCCGATAAAATATGTAAGAAAAAGATTTGCAAATACCCCCAAAAATCGATTTTTCTATAAAATTATTATTTTTAACCGACTTCAAAAAAGGAGAAGGTTATCAATTTGTCGGAATATTTTTTTTATGCACATAACTTTGGACCACGTTGACCGATTTCTATAATTCTTTTTTTAAGGAAAGGTGTTTCCTCACAGGTGGTCCCATACTAATTTGGTTTAAATCGTATAATTGGATCGTGAAGAAATTGGCGATAATTTTAAACTTTTATATGATAATTGAAGTCGATTGTGTTTTTTGCCTAAAATTTACTTGTTTTCTTAAAACATTACTTGTTTTGTTATGAATATATTGTATTTGCAATCTATCAGTTTACAATCAGCAAATTTTATAAATACAAAATTCATGGCAGGAGTTATTGTGCTCCATTGAAAGCAATCAATTTCTATAACATTATACAAATTTTTTTCTTTTCAAAAAAATCATCTCAGATGTTAGACGAGTGGAAGCTTAAAAGGTATGCATAAAAATTTTCAAACATTTTATAAATGGTATCAAAATAATGAGATTTTTGGAGGTATTTTCAAATCGGTCCGGCTCACGTAAATCTTACTATTTTTCCGAACTATTTTAGCGAAGGTCTTAAAATATACTAAATTTTATAATTCCGTTGTAACACTATGTTTTTTGGTGAGGCATCCTAATATTTGTATGTATTTATTGAAAGAAAGTGAAGAAACAGATATAGAGTGGCAGCTTCTTTATTTAAGGCGTTCTCTATTAACTCAGCGTTCTTTTATTCAATCGGTTTTAAAGCTAAGTAATCTCTTCATATTCCAAATACGCAATTTCTTCTAGGAAATATTAAGTAATCCTACCAAGCTGCCACAAAAGATGTTGGTGGCGATTTTTCTATAGATAGGACTCTACCAAATCTGGATTTGTGATGTTCTCCTTTTTATTGTGCTAGCGTGCCTGGCAAAAAGAAATCTTTGTCGAAAAACCTTCATATCAAATAAAAAAAAATATTTATTTAAGTTATTTTTTATCCCTTCCTTGGAAACCTTGAGCCCATAGACTTTTATCCCCATTTCATCACATCAGTGTAATTCTCTTTGTAATCATATGACCAAATCCCCTTCTTCTTATTTGCCACTACAACCGTTTGTCGATTAGGTCCAAGAACAAAAACCTTCGCCGATTGCCTCTCACCTGCGCGAAGACCTCGGGAAGACAAGAATCGCGGAGCAGCAGCTGAACTGTCCACAACGAAGGCATCTTTAAATGAAGCTGAGTCGATCATGCTTACCAGCTTCACCGCCATGTAGGTGTGTCACGGAACCGTAGCCGGTGTTTATTCGAATGACCTGCAGATCAACCGATCATTTTATCTACCGAACGACTGCAGTGTCTTTCAAGCGGAGATCTACGGTATAGAGAGCAGGGCTAGTCTCTTACTTATTGGTAGAGTTCCAGAAGACAAAGCCACTATTTTTGTCGACACTCAAGAAGCACTGAAGGCAATAGGATCTAAAACAGTGAAATCGGGAATTGTATGGAAATGTCGCACCACGCTGGGGTCACGGAGCTGTATCAGCGTCACTCTTTGCTGGTTCCCCGGACCTAGTAATATTGAAGGGAATGAGTCGGCTGATTAGATGGCCAGATGCGGCTCAAAGATGCGAGTGGAAGAAGCGGCTCTATACTACCACCCTCCAGTGATCACGTTAGGAAAATTGATGCATACACCGTGGCCGGGATTAATGACTTGCGGAACAAACCAAACGGGAAGACTGTCAGATCACAACATTATTATAGCCGCGGCTTAGTAGGAAAAATTCAAGGTATATACTGAAACTCGATGATCTGCAGTAAGAGGCCTTACCGGCATCATCACAGGATACTGTGCTATACCACCAATGCTTCAAGGGTGGCGAATACCAACAAGTACCCTCTGCAGAATCTGACATGATGAGGTTGAGGAAGAATCAATTGACCACTTTCTGTGTCGATGTCCAGGTCTACAGACGAAGTGCCTCCAGTAACTTGAGTTCACGCTACTTCAGCAGTCTGAGCGAGATAGCGAAGGTGGAACTGTTGGATGTCCTCTGCTAATAAGGGACAGTAATTGGGACAGTAGAATGACCTGAAGCTACTCTCTCGATTATAAGAACGTGTCTCCGCACAATCCTCCTCACAAGGGAACTCACAATGGACCATTCTGTCCTAGCCTAACCTTCACCGTCAAGTCACTGCCCTCAGCTGCGGCGCCTTTCACTTGAATGAAATGTGTGCCTTAAAAGGAAATGTTCAGAAGGGTCTCTAACGATTTCCAAAGAGATTTTGACGCCGCCTGCACTCAACATATTGTTGATCTAAAAAAAATTTGTGGATCTAATCCCGCCTTCCAAGTCTAAAAAAGCTGAAAATTCTTACGTTCCTTGTTGACGGTTTTGGCGGTATTTGCTTTCTTCTTAGTATATAGTTGGTGCTTCCGATAGACCGGGTAGTTTGAAGTCTTCTTTTTCTACACCTTTCCTTTAATACCAAACGGGACACAGGGCATCTAATACGCCTGCGCGCTATCTGGCTCTGGCCCCTATTATGAGTTGCATTCGATTTTCGACTGTGGTCGAAAGTGCTGAGCGAACGAATTTTAATTTGGTATTATGGCGCTCATTCGATGAAGAATAGCGCTATTGTGAATTTCGCTCGTTTAGGTTGTTCACAATAGTATATTTTTCACCGCTGAGAAGCTTTGTTTACAAATCGAGCAAACTAAATAGTGTGCTTATACATATGTATTTATGTAAATTTGTTCTAATTAAAATGAAGTAAAAAAGAAGGCAAGTTTATAAAAACGTGGTAAAATGAGTACAACGAGTTCTGGTTCAACGATTCGTCAGAGGATGAGAGCTTAGTAAACTGGCCAGGAGTAGCAAATGTTTAAGAGAGTTTAAGTTTATTAGTCTTTCGAATATATTTTGATATAAAATATATTTAAGAAATTTGTCTACAGATTCATTAAAAAGTTCCGACCATCTAAAGAGGCGTTTGTGAGCCAAATCTATTTAAAATATTTTAAAACTATCAACAGCGCTACGATTTTGTTCTCAGAGATCGTGCCAACAGAGTATTGGGATTTTCTTTCACAAGTAAAACCAGCCTTTCGTGCTTGTGTTTAGTATTCACGATGTTAGAACTGCATGAAATTAATAAAAATTGTTTAAAATTAGTGTCTAGCCGCCAAAATGTAAGAAAACATACACAAAATCAAATTTTTCACAATTTTCAACACTTCGCTACACCATCGAAAGCAAAATTCTGTTCGACAGAAAATTCGATACTCAACGAAAATTTCGACACGCTTGCATAGCTCATAATACGAATTTCACTTTCGATCTTCGATAGCCAGCGAAGATCGAAAATCGAATGCAGCTCATAATAAGGGCCTCTATTTCGGACAATCGCTTTGACCTACTTCCAGCTTAACCCGCATTGCTTCGCGTCTCAATGGGCTGTTTTTCTCCACGTTTGTGGTTGTTGTTGTTGTAGCGGCATACAAATTCCCCAAGGAGTTTTAGGGTAATAATGCTGAAGTGACATTCCTTGGCTAGATATTAGTCTAGGTCGTTCGCGCGATCTGTTAGGTGGCCGATTAGCGAATTCCATTTTAAGGCCTTCTTTGCAATACTGGCGTCTTCTTTGACGAAAGTGTGGCCTATCCATTTATATTTATTTCTTCGAGTCCCGATGTCAAGAGGCTCCATATTAGCCTTTCTGAACAACTCCTCATTTTGGATTATTTTAGGCCAAACAATTCGGAGCCTCATTCTGGGGCATCTGTTTCCGAAAACTAACAGACGCCTGGTTATTGCAAGAGTGTCTTTTCGGATTGTGATGCATTATTTGCCCATTTCTTAGTTGCCTGAACTTTTCTAAGGGTTCGCAATTAGAAGAGTAGAGTTGGCTTTAAGTGCACTGAGCATATCGACAACTGAGTGGAAGACCGACCTATGTCGGAAAACTTTTCAAGAAAGCCTTACTTCAGAATTTGATTGAAGAACAACGCCCTATTTCAACATCAGACTTCGGTTCGAAAACGCCCAATCTCAAATTCAAATGTTTTGAAAATGTGCTGAGATACGGTGTTTTTGAACCGGCAGATGAGACAGGGCGTTCTTCAGTTAAATTCTTAAATAGAGCATTTTCGAACTGTCTGCCGAGACAGGTCGATCTTCCACTCAAATGTCGATATATTTAATTATTAAATCTATATTATTTTAATTTCACGAAAAAACAAAGTCATGTTTTGGAAGACGCTGTAAGACTCATGAAATTTTATCAAACTTTAGATGGGTATCTGATCGTAGATACTATTTATGCAATATGTATAACGCCGACAAGACTTTTCATCCTTAGAATATGTCATTTAACTTGGTGTCTTTTTTAATGTGCAATGCTCTCTGTTTATTTGTAAACTTTTATTTTTAATTACGTAAAATGCTTCCCTTTATAAAATTGTGCAAATAATTTACAGATTTTAACAACTAAAAAAATACATTTAGGTGGTTCCCTTAAACTCGAGAGGCTGGGGAACTCGAAACTGGAAAAAATATCGCATACAATTTCGACTGATTAAAAAAATGTTTGGGACTTCGGAAGCTTTCGAAGCTTGTACGAGTTTAAAGGAATCTATTTAAAGATAGGAATGTTCCCTTAAACTGGGTAGAAAGCTCGAAACACAACTGAAAAATATTTCTCATACAATTTTGACTGATTAAAAAAATGTTTGGGACTTCGGAAGCTTTCGAAGCTTGTACGAGTTTAAAGGAAACTATTAAAATCTAGGGACGTTCGCTTAATTTGGGGAAAAGCCTCGAAAAACTCGAAACTTGGAATGAACCCTCAACATTCCTCCTTTTTTGCAAGTTCAAAGGAATCACCTAAATGTTTTTTTTATTAATTAATGAAAAACAACAAAGCGTAGAAGAAAATACGTAGAAATAAAAATGTGTATGTACTTTATTTATATGTAATGCAATTTGAATAAAATAAAAATTAAAAATTTTAATTATTTGCCTATTATACTTAAATAGTTGGAAATTATATAAGAAAACAAATCCAGCAAGAAATATTATTATACAGAAAAAATTAATATGTGCATGGCAAATACAGCTACAACTCAAAACCACCCCACCCCGTAATCCGCTTATCACGAAAGAATCAGAAACCAGCAAAACTGAAAAAAAAACAAAAACTTTTTAACAGTAAAATGCATCTGAAATTATACAAAAAAAAAAAACACAAAACGAAAAGGCAACTCACACAAAAGCCATTACATACACGTACGTAATCTCATAAAACTGGAAAGCCCAAATAAAGAAAAAAAAGACGAAAGAAAACTCAACAACAAAAAAAAATATAAAAAATAATTTTACAGTAACGGCTAAAATTGTGCGTGCGTGTGCGAAGCGTTACAGTGCTACAAATGTGTTACAAATGCTACACACACACTGTAAGTAGGGCCAGTAGACAGTGAGTGGCGCACGAAAGTCAACAGCCGACGATCGAGTAGCGCACTTTTACGTGTAAACACGAGTAGTAGTACTATGTTCGTGAGTTAAGCAAAACGTGAATGTAAGAGATACAGTATCTTATTTTAGGTACATATTTGAACATTGAATATCATTGACTGAGAAAATAGATACATATGTATAGTTTTTAAGTATAAGTATGTACTTATAAATACATTATTATTATGATTAAAAATAAATAAATAAAATAATTATAAATATGTATGAAAGAATATTTCAATAAAGAAATGACATAAACTACATAAATATGGAGTAAGTGAATTTAAAAAAAAAAAAGAGAAAAAGTATGACCGGGAAGTGAGTTAAGAATCGCAGCAAGAGCGGGGAAGGCTCGGCAAAATTGAAAGCGGCTTAAAAAGCCGTAAATTATGGTTAATGTTGATAAGGTAAACCAAAAACAAAAGGAAAAAATCAGCAAAAAAAAAATGAACACAACAGTAAATAATTTACGTAAATATTTAAGAAAAAAATAAATTTAAATGAACGAATTACATTCTCATCTAAATATTGTACATATAAATAAGTACAAGTGCAAGTAAATAAAGTAAAACCACAAAAGAAAAAAACAAATAAAGACAAAATAAAGGATGCTCTGCAATAGCAAAATGTCTTTTGATTAACATTTTTGTCTGTTGTAAATTTCAAGTGGTAGATAAAATAAAGTATGGCAGTTAGAAGTATTTTATTAACAGTTACCTGCCGCGCGTCGAAATTAATCGAATTATCGAATTTTGTTGAGCTATCGCTTTTTATGTTTTTTTTTTTTAATTCATTGAATTAGCGATATATATCAAATGATCGACAAACTGGAATGTATCGGGTCAATTCCAAGTCCTAACAAGACCTTCAAAGATATAAAAATTCGTAGCTACGTTTTAGTACCGCATCAGGAGATGATCCGGTAAGTAAAAAAAAGAATTAAAAAAATCGGTTGACGTGGCCCACAGTTATGCTGCGGTAATAATGCATACATAAAAAAAAATATTCCGACGAACTGATAACCTCCTCCTTACTACTTATATGTAGTTTAGAAATAAAGAATTTTCAAAACCATTTCGACTGATACACATGTTGTAATAACTCATTTAAATCAATTTAATTGAATTTTTAAATAGGCGGCAACCCTTATTAAACACCTCAATAAAATTTGAAATGTTCAAACCAAAGGTTTCCTTTCTTAACAAACTTTCGTTTGACACCAATATTTTAATTTGTCACATAGCGTGCGAAAAATAAATTGAAATTTGACTTTTCAAACAGGTGGCAACGCTCTTCAAAATATTTTCAAACTAAAACCTTTTTAAGCCTCTTGCGTCTGACATCCATGTTGCAATACAAATTTCAATTAAATAACTCCCTTAATTCAAGTTGAATTTGATTTTTTAAACAGATGGCAGCTCTCCTCCAGGCTCTAAATTTCATTTTTTCGATCAGAAGGCATTCAAATCGTAACGTAGGATTGCAATTCTGAGTGACATAAATTTAAATTTAATTACCAGCCCAATTCTTAATATTCCCGGGGAGTTAGTTCGCCGGGAATTTATTTCTCCCGAGAAAGAAATCCCCAAATAATTAACTCCCAGGGAGTAGCATTTTCCCCGTAAACTTGGGAGGGGGAAATTCCAACTTCGAAAAAGATGTTTAGACACTTTTTTAAGAGCTCAACTCCGCCATTTAATATAAGAAATCTTATTTTTATTCATGATTGGAGGAAAGGGAAAAGAGTGAAAACTCCCAGGGAGTTTCTGTTCAGAAGCGGCCTGACTTGAAAAACAACTGCACCAGCGGAACATAAGGGGCTACATAACATAGCATGATTTTAGGCGCACTGGTCACTAATCGACGAACTATGGCAAATTGAAAAAAGCAATTTTTTAATAAACATATATATATGTCGCACGTTTAATAATATAGAGATGTAACTCAAAATTTACGTTTTTGGAGATGTCATCATACAATTAACAAGCTTAATGAGGAGAATAAGTATCCATCTACCTTTGGTATACCAACTGTATGAATTGATCAAACTTTGTTGTCGTTTTCCCACAAAATTTAAATTTTTAAATAATTCTGTATATTATTAAACGTGCGATGTATCGAAACCAATTTCAAAAATATTATACGGTTAAGATGATATCCAGCACTATAAAAATCGTATTAAAAGAGTTAAAGCATTTTAATTAAACAAATTAATACTAAAATTCACATTTCATTTATTGCAATGCAGTCGTACTAAAAGTAACCTAAAATTATTAAAATAGAAAAACAGCTTCGATGGACTCTATATGCTGTCGCTTAGGTATTATCAGATAATTTGAATGCGTTTTTTATTAGACTGCCTTCGTACAAACTCTTTTAATTAACGTTGCGCGTACATACAACTATGTACATATGTATGTTATATTATAAATATATACATACATGTATGTACATTTCTGTACTTTCTGTATTTTGTACCTTTACGTTGATTAGCGCCAGTCAAAACTTATTCAAACTAAGCGCTACGTCGGCTTTGTGCAAACTGCTACGTCAAATAATGACTAAACATGCAACTAGTCGAAAGCTAAACAACTACAAAACTAAATAAATAAATACATGTATAACTTACATACGAAATATTATTATGATATTTATGACGGTTTGCTGCATTGATAATGATCGCCGTGGAATTGATTTTGGGCATGCCGGTCAATGTGTTTGTAGTTTTTTTTTTTGCTTATAATTATATCCAATATATAATTGTTTTTCTTTTTACTATTTTTTACATTTCAGTCTATTGATCTAACAATCTTTTGCACTGTCATCATTTTTTTCACTGTCAGCATCTTTTGCTGCCTCCTTAGCGGCAGCGCGCTGATGAATGCGCTCATGGCGACGCAGATCACCGAGCAAACGAAAGCATTTGGAACAAACTGTGCATTCGTAAGGCTTTTCACCTAAAATTAAAAAAGAAAAGAAATGCTTAATAAACAGAAAAGCTTATTTCACATAATTTTGCCTCACTTACCAGTGTGAATTTTTCGATGACTTTGTAGGTAGTTACTCGCGCGAAATGCCTTATCACAGTAATCGCACTTGAAATTGCGTTCGCAGGTGTGTATGCGTCGATGCAACACCAATGAGTATTTGCGCGCAAATGCCTTGCCACAGTATTCACACTGATAATTCTTGTGCTCGGTGTGTTTGGATACGACATGATACTTAAGATCGCCCCATTGCCGAAAGTCGCGTTGACAAACGTCGCATTTGAACGGCTTGTCGCCGGTGTGTGTACGCGTATGCGCCTTTAGCGCGCTCAGTGCATAGAATGATTTGCCGCACGTATCACACTTATGTGGACGCACGCCCGTGTGTGTACGACGATGATACTTGAGCGCATTGAACGAGTTGAAGTCACGTCCACACTTTGTGCAAATGTGTTTCCTTTCATTGATGTTGCTGGCGTCCATGATGCTGTGAACGGGGCTAGGCGCATACGATTCCATGTCGTGATCATTTCCATCATAACTATCTTCATTGCCATCAAAGTCTTGTGTATGAGGTTCTTCCTTGCAGATAAGTTCCTTTTCCGCTAGCAAATTGCGATCATCGATTGCGCCGTCTACATGCTGTAAGCTAACCGCGGGTAAATGTTCATTACCTATTGATGACTGCGTCCCAGCGGCTTCAGGTAGATCAAACTGCGGTACTCGCAGCGGCTCAAGCAAATTCGTTGGTGTTGTTGATTCTTGTGGTGACTGGCAATGCAACTGTCGATCATCAGCATCTACGCTGGACAAGCGTAGCGGAGGTAACGCGTCATTGTAGAAGTTGGTTCGATTGACTTCCGCTTCGTCGACATCATTATCGTCGTCTGGTGGTAACGCCAGCTGTATTTTTTCTCTTCTCCTATCTGACTTCTGGTATGAGAGCAATTTCTCTGCAGGCGGTAGTGGCGACATTTCCTTAGGAGGTGTACTTCTTGACAATGAACTGCCAGCCATCATAGGCATGGGAGGCAGAGGTTCAGCGAAGTTCACATCATTAAAAGGTTTATTTTTGTAGGTAAGGCTGCCAAAGTTTTCGTTGGTGAACCTGTAAGCAAATCATACTGCTGGTTTAATAGCTCTCTATGAAGGTTATATGCATGTATTACCAAGAACCGCGCATGCTATTGGATGTAATCAAATCAAGTGCATCGCAGGTGTCTTCGATCGATACCTTATCCACCACATTCCGTATGCCCTCCAGCATATCTTCACTATCGCTAAATTCCACCTCGACAGTGCGCTTTAATGGTGGGGATGTTGCCTGCGCTACATAGCTCATACATTTACTCATACCCGTGGCGTTTAACATTTTCATCTCATTGCCATCGTCACTCGAATCCATGACATGCTGCATTGGGGTCTCCTCGTCAACGCTCGAAAAGTCAGGAAAGCTCAAGTGCACGTCATTGAAAACATGGTCCACGTTTTCGTTGGGGGACTATGTGGAAAGAAAAGACGTTTTTGATGTAAACCAGGAAAATAGGAAATTAAAATTATCGGTGTAGTAAGTATGTAGTAAGATGCAGAGGACTGCGAGATGTCAAATCCAATCAGGAGACGCGCAAACTAAAACTGCTGAAAGGCAACATTCACATTCGTTTGTGTTCCAGCTATCGCATACTTTTAGGCGCATACTTAATTCCACTCAGCAATCCTTGCATTCCACCACTGCTCTGCAATATTATTCTTGATAACACTACGGCTCCGCTCACTTTCTTATCTACCGCACACATTTTCTGCGGCTCCAGATCCTCTAGTGACGTCTTCATCGCTGCCAATATCGTATCCGGCGTCGTGGGCTCATAATGCTGCTTCAGATGCGCAAAAAACTGCAACTGGGAGTCTGCTGTATGGCCGCAAATCTCACAACTATATACTGCCGCGTTCAGCCGTACTTCCTCCGGCAATTTGTGCACGTCACCTAAAGGCGGTGATAGCACATTTTCTGCGCCGCTCAGCGACACTCGTAGCTTGCGCGATATACGTTTTTTATGCGGCAGCACTTTGCGTGCTTTGGATACATGACGGGCATACAACACATCACTATCGTTCATCAGATCGGCCGCATCATCCAAACTCACATTAGTATCGGCTAGCAGAAATTGTTGCACAGCAACATCCTCACCAGCCTGGTTTACACCCTCCGTGTCATCGCAGTAATTCTTGCTACCACCACCGGCGAGAAAATCGCTATTTAAAGCCATATATTGCGCATGTTTGCTGTTGCTAAAGGTTGCTGCGCTGTTGCTGCTGCCACTAGAATTACCTCCCATAACCAAAGGTAGAGGCGCTGCTGGTTGCGTTGGTGAATTTAATGCATTCAATGTTGCTTCCGCCACGCCGTCCACCGTACTTACTGCCACATCATTTGGTGTGGGCCGGTAGTGGAAAATTGAGCTGGGAAAATGCAAATCGGGTGTAAGCGAAACTGAATCAGATACTTTGACATTGTAGCTGCTTCCTGCCCTGACTGCCGTAGTGGCAGCCGTGGTATGTGTGCTCACATTGTTGCCGGGCACACGCACCACAGTTTTATTTGGGAAGACCAAGGGCGTGCTTTCAATAAAATCGATTATGTAGTTGTTGGAGTCACGTATGTAGGTGGGTGCAAGGAGCGACTGCAAAGGAAGATCCTATAGATATAACGGTTAGCAGAGGCAAGACAATGCTGATCCTCAACTTACATGGTCAATAAATTCGGGTTCTTTACGAGTCAGCGTCTGCTGTATTGGCGTTTGATCCATTGGCGATTCCTGCGGCTTCGAATCGCTCCTGCTGCTATCGCCCTGTCACGTTACGTGCATCGATGTATTAGCGTTTCCTCTTGCTTTGGGGAGGGCGCTCCAAATATTTTAAACACTTTTGTAAATCAAGAAATCTAAATAATTTGGAAGAATTTTTTTGTAAACCGTGCGCGACAAGACAAATGTAGACAGCTGTTTACAGCCAAAACAGCTGGCAATGCGAAAATTACCCAAAATAGAAAAGCGCCAACCGGTTTGGGACATTTATGAACTGGCCAACGTTGCCGCTTCCACTTTTAGAGGTGGCCAGTAAAAAATTTTAGCCGGTGGGTGGCTAAAAAAGTGGCTAAAAATTTTCATTTCAAATTACAGCATCAATTACTTTGTTTCGATCAAATTACTTCACATAAAACAAGTAAGTTCACTTTTTCTTTCATAGTTTCTATAGCACGTGTACGTACGAGTGTGTGGTTTATACTTGATTTCAACAAAACAAATGGTTGCAGAGATTTTGGCATTTTTTTTTTCAAATTTCCCTAACAGTGGGGGCTAAAATAAATGAAAAATATTTTTTCATTTGGTTCTTGTTATTTGCATATAATGTAAACAACACAAATAATTTGCAAACTTTAGCTTGAATTTTATATAGATGAATATATTTCAGTGCATACATACATATGTAGTTTGTAGTCTTATAGTCGGTACCAGTATCGGTCACGTATTCGTCTATGTATAAAGTGGTTTTGACGAATATCTTCGAAAATATAAAAAAAGCATAGAAATACCTAAAAATGTGTGTTCGTGTTTACTTGTACATTTTCTCAAGCAAAAAAATCAAACTCGGCAACAACTTTGAATCTGGAGCGCTTTTCAACGTGAAATAGTAGTTATAATACATACACATGTACATTTTATTGCTAAATTGAGTTAGGAGTGCCATACTTTTTCAGATGGATGATGGAAAAATTTTGAATTTTGATCATTTAAAGAGGTGGCTAAAAAAGTGCCTGGTGGCAAAAGTAAATTATGACAAAAAAAGAAAGTGATGGCTAAATCTTAGCACCAAATGTATAAAACGGCAACACTGGCAATGGCCTCAAACGGTTTGGGACATCTTTAATATTTATGCCCAGCATATAATCGAACTAGTTGGTAGTAAGGCCAAATTCACAGTGCGTAGCTAACTCAGAATCGGCAGTTACCAACACATTTTTGTACTGAAAACGGTTGTTTAGCCAAGATTAGAGGAAATCCTTTGAACTGCTACACAAAATATCTACGAGCGCATTTATTTATTCTTTAAGAAACTTTGCAAATTTTTTTAAATTCAATTTTCTTCGTGTAACATATGACATCGGCGAAATGTCCGCAATGAAAGCAGTTTGATAAGTATTGCTAATAGGTTATATCCCGTACAACTCGGACCGGATCCGGTAATTAGAGAGTAAGCGAAAAATTTCCTCTCAAAAATGGAAAAATGTCCTCAAGTACGGGAACGTAAGAAACCTAATTTGAGAAATAGCTGATTCAAGTGGTTTTTGTTATAATTTAAAATCAATTACGAAATCAAAAACAAAAAAAGTAACGATATCCCTCCCACCCATGAGATAGGATAGTGACCCGCAGCGTGAATGGCTGAGTCTAGGTCAACAACGTCACAGGCATAGGCCGGTGAAGTTAACGCCTCTTCCACTTCCAAGGTAATCAACTCAGATAATTCGATGGCTACCGTTTAAGACCCTCTGGAGAGGACCTCAATGTCTTCTAGAAGCTCGAAGGGGCTGACGGTGTTAAACGCCGTTGACAAATCCGAGTCTGATAGGACCGTTCCCTCGCATGGGCGGTTTCGGTTCATGCCACGAGTTATCTGGCTGTTTATGGCGTTAAGTGCTGTTGTTGTGCTTTGCACTTTACGGAGTCCGTGCTGATGCCTAGCTTGAGGTCAGAAGGTCCTATAGTGTGGAGAAGTGTCTTCAAGTGTCTTCGCTAACGGGGAAAGGAAAGCTATCGGGCGATAAGACCTTACTTTGTTGAACGGTTTTCCCGGTTTAAGCAGTGTGAACACTCTCCTCGTTTTATAGATATCTGGAACGATGAGATTGGTCATGGAAAAATTGAAAACCTCGGTAAGATAGTCTCCTCCCGCAAGACCCAATATTTTTAGCATCGGCATGCATATTCTGTCGGATCCAATGGCTCTGGAGGCTTTCGTATTTCCGCTGGTCAGAGCAAAAGACGCACTAGGTGTTGGCAGTTTGTGCAGCTTCCTAGTAACCCAAAGTTTGGCTTTTTTCATCGAAGGATGATAGCTCGCGCATCACTCCGGGTCCGACGAAGCGTGGTCACCGAAAGTGATATCCACTCTAGCATCGCGTTTTGTCGGGTTGGACAAAGCTTACTCATACCAGAGGTGAAGTTGCAAGTCTTCAAATGCTCCTCCCACCTCTTCCGATTATGGAGGTTTACTAGTTGCCGAATGTCTACCTTGAGATGTATAATACGGGAATTTTCGGGATCGGCCTGGCGAAGATTATCATGCTCATTGGCTAAGACAGCCGCTGCAGCTGGAAAGCTTCCGAGATGCATTCAGCGTGACAGCCTTGAAGTTATGCTCACCAAAATGAACGTCGGTTGATGTTGAAAGGGCAGAGATGGTGCTTTCAGTGACTTTCGCGAAGCCGTTCTAATTGGCTTTGCTAAAGTTGTCGAGGGTTTGGTCTTCCGCCGAAGCAAAGTCAGCTGGTTTATCTATCGAGATGATCATAGGCAGATGGTCTGATGCTAACGTCAGCTTAGGACGCCACGTTATGCTGCTTATCAGACCAGTTCTTACACTCGTTAGCATTGTAACAAGAGTCTATATAATTGCTCGTTTATTCTCTCGTGGTGTGCAGTCCTGAACATAGCCTAAAGTGTGACTGATGTCACATTACTGTATACCCTGGGCTGACACACCGAACCGAAATTGTGAGGAACTGTTGGTTTGCTCGTGGGTTGCGGCGGGGGGTATGTGGTTGTGTCTGTGCAATGTCTGTGTGTGTCTGTGTTGTATGCTGGAGAGTGGTCGTGTTGAGGTTTCGTTGATCAGGTGAACTCCGGGGAAGCAGTGTGGTGTGTGTTATGCGTCACTGGGGCAGCCGCGCTAATTGTTCGTTTAGAACAGCATGAGACCCCAAACGACGTTCTTCTCTGACGGTTAGCTCTAAGACCTGAGTAGATTTTAAGGCGACTCCACCCATTGCAGGTATTGTACTTGGCTGGGGTGGAGTTTGGTTGTAATCGTCTCAGGCATACGCAGCAGGTGTAGCTTTCTGATCCGGGGTTTGACTCGATGCCAGCCCTGAGTAGAAGAATGCGGTTGCTCCATGCACGAACAACGTTTAAGAAATTTCGCCGACCAAAACAGGGTTAGATCGCCGAAACAACCGACCTTGGTTGGGTAAGAGCCGAGCTATTCCGGTACGTAGAAACGGCCATCGCGAGAATGAGAGCCATGTGTCCTTGCGATGATGCGGTACGGAGCGTAAATAGAATACCCACGGCCGCTGAAATACCACTTAGCCGGCATTACCGTGTTTCCAGCAAGTCCGCATCTACTGAAGAACGGATAGGCGGGGAAGGTGAGAGGCAAGGCAGGCGCACCGAAGTGTATGCACCTGCTGATAAAAGGAAGAACAACACGGCGAACCCACATCCATTTTAGAGAGAAAGAGCGAGAAATTAACAACACAAACTATACGTCCAAAGAAACAACGGGTGCATGTGTCTCTCAGCCAATGCTACTCGGGGGTAGGCCACTCACATCAACAACTTTTCGGGTTAGAGGAAGGCAGACACAAAGCTACGCTGAGGCTCCAAGGAGTATCAGGCTGGCATTAAATGCGGATGAGCTGTCTAATCTATAGGAAGCAAATCGGACGAGGTATTTAAGGGGTGGACGTATCTGCTGTCGTGCTGTCGATGGTAGGTCATCAGACTACGCCATGGTGCGGCTTAGATCCAAAGTAGCGGCTTAATACTCCAAAGTACTAACGCTAAGCTGAAGTGTAGGTGCAGCTATGTCACCTTGAGGCTCTGCCGGTAATAAGTCGCGGAACTGGAGGTTATACAAATCTCCCAGCTTCGTCGACTGTAGAGACCCCAGGCGTTCCAGCAAGCAAAATACAGTAAATCTTTTGCAGTGGAATCTCGCCTCAATGCAGGAGCTTCTCGAGGATCTGAACCTCAGAAGGCTTGAATACGACGGGCGAATGGACTTTAGACCTGTGCGAGCTGATATGAGACATCCACCGTCGTTAAAAGTATCCCAGAATAACCTGTACCGCCGGATTGCAGCAGTGGTTGTAATCGCAAGCAGTTTTACTACGAATGATATGATCATAACACTGACACAAGACCTATGCACCTACAGAGGCCAGGTAGAGGACGTTAAAGGAGCACACAATAAAGTAATTTGGGCACTCCCAATTTCGTCGGAGCCTTGTAGAACTATAGAATGATGCAATTTTTGCCGAGAGCGGAGGCCAAAGAAAGGGCTTCGAAGTAGAAACCCCCGAAATATTAATTGGGGAAATTATAAACTATTCCGTACACACCTGAATCTGTATTTTTGCATGACAATTTCAAAAAAAAAATAAAAATTTTTGGCGGAAAGTTGGGTTTGCCTTTTTACATTTTTCTTAATATCTTTGTCATTTATAGTTGGATCTTAAAGTATAATATATCACCGTTCTTGACTCGCGGAGATTTTTTTGTTCCAAAATTCATTGGCCTCGCCTAAAACCATTAAATTTGCTAGGGAAGTATTTGGATTATTCCAAAAGAACTATTTCGTGGGGCCTTCTGGTTTGAAAATATTTTGAACAGCGTTGCCACCTGTTTACAAAATTGAATTCAGTGTATACAATAGGTTAAATAGACTACTATAATATGGATATGAATCAAAATGGCTTTGAAAAAAAAACTTTATATCTAGGGTTGCCACCTGTTATAAGAATTAAACTCAACTTCAATTAAGACAATTAGAATCAGATGAAAAAGGTTTAACAAGGTTTAAGTTTGAAACAGGATTGCCACCTGTTTGAAAAGTCGAACTTAATTAAAGTATACCTAATTTCTATAAAATATTTAAATGTAAACGTCGAACAAACAAGTGTTAAGAAATTTTTAGTTTGAAAATCTAGAATATAAAGGCGGTCGACACTTGTGTAAAAATTTTATCTTAAATTATTAAATAAGTCAAATGAATTGTTAAAATGTGGATATCAATTGAAATGGGTTAAAAAAGGTTTTATATCTGAGCTATATTAAGGAGGGTTGCCACGTTTTTAGAAATTTACATTCAACGTAATCCATCAGATTATTGAAATAATTAACAAAATGTCAGACGCATGAGATTTATTTATTTCTTAACTATATTTAGAAGGGTTTCCACCGGTTTTAAAAGTCAAATTTAGCTACTTATACACACAAGCACGAAAACGATGAATACTAATACGGGGACTTATACTAATATTAAAAGACAATAATTCAAGACCTTTGATTTGAGCCAAGGTAGAGGTCTTTAGGCCTTGTGAGGGCCAAGTTACCACAATTTTAAACTAAACTTCGAAACTGCTGTACTAGTTTTTCTCCGAAATTAGGCAAAAAATTTGCGTAAAATGTTGAATGAAATTTCGAAGTTTAACTTCGAAATCGTTATAATTTGGCTCAAATTAAGGGTCTTGAATAGCACTAAATCGCACTTGTTGTTCGAGGAATATAAAATTGTGTGAAGGAAGGAAGGCACAACTGCATGCAAATCATAAAAAATGCAAAATATTGAGGGGCTCAAAATTTGTTTCCGTTTTTTAAACGGTGGAATCGTGTTTCTCTCAAAATCTATAATATTAGTATAATAAAAAATAAAAAAATTTTTTTTTGGAATAAATCCGGTGGATTTTGCATGTTTTTTTTCGAAGAACACAATTTTTTTTAAGCTCAAGGAGTAATTGTGGCTCAATGGCAATACTTTTGCGTGAAAGGCAATTACATTAGCTTTCAAAATGTTGCTTTCGTCGAAAGCGCTACGATTAATTCGCATGGAGTGTTCGTCGCTGGTCAAATATTAATTCACGGAAAATAGATACTAATCGTTTTTTTTGTAGGTGCCACCAAATAAATTAAAAAGGGAGACACCTAGGTTCGGAAAAAAAATAATTAGTTCCGAATTGCCTACCAAAAACAATTTAGACTCAGAGGTGTGTGGCGCATTTTTTTGTTTGCTTGTGTGATCCGGGCTAATGAACATGCCTTAATAACTGCATTATTTTTAAAGTCACAAACTTTGTCCGCCGGATCTTATAATTTAAATTAGTTATCAGAAATATGCCTTTGAATCAAAGAAATTAGTTTCATATGTCTACACATGTGTCTTCTGACATGATGGACTGATGCATCGTTATTTGAAAAATGTGATTACGTACTTGTCGCTCCAGTCATAAACAAATAAACAAATAATTAACAAGAACTTTCGATTAAATTACTACCAAAAGGAATATCGTACAGTAGCCACTTGAGAAGTGGAACTGATTTACATAAAAAATCACAAGAAATTGGCGTACAATTCTTCAAACCTTCTGCATAGATAGAAGACACTTTCATGCATCGATTTCCAAAAGCTTTGAATCTTTTCGCATTAATGCTTTCAAAATTTATTTAAATTTCTGATGCTTCCAAAACATTTTTTGATACGCAAAGTCCGTACTGTAGTCGATTAGCGCAATTCATTTCGTTTTATGTGCCGATTTGATGCAAGTACTTCACACTGCCGGATTTTCCTGTCAAACAAAGATCATTTCGCGTAAATTGTTGATGTTGGGGAGATGAATGCGTTTGATGCTATGGACGCGTTTTGATGTTGCCGTTCCATGTGGGCCATATGGGCTGTTCACATGGAAGCCAACGAGAGCATGCACTTGAATGTCTACGTACGAAATGTATGTACTTTGAAAATTTCTGTTTTCAAAAATAGTAAAAACCAACAAAAAAAAGTACGCTGCGGTCAAAATAATAGAACCAAAATTCAAAATGATATTGTTGCAACTCCTGTTTATTTATTCATTTTTAATGGGGCGTATTCTTGTTTTCGTACAAATCGAAAATCATCAAATTTTCTTATCATTTTCTATAAAAAAATTTCGAATTTTCGATTCGTTTGAAAACAGGAAAACCATAGAAATAAAAATGTCAAAAATAAATCAAACTTAAAAAAATGTTCATCAAAATTTTAAACTTTTTATTCAGAATTTGTAGAAAATTTTCGAGTATGCAGTTTGGTAGTCCTTTAAATTTTAGTAAAATAAAGTGCAAGTTTCAAGTCACTAAAAAGTACAGTTGATTTTTTTAAATTTTGGTGAAACTTTTTGAAGTATGACTAATTTTTGTGAACTTTATGTAAGCTTTGAAATTCTTATTTATGTGGTGTCTGTTATTGGCCGAATTATATTTTTAATGAAAATTATAAAAAAATAAATAAATAAACATGACTTGTAAACAATATCATTTTGAATTTTGGTGCTATTACTTTGACCGCAGCGTATAAATTCGGGCGAAACAGATTTATTCAACGAATTTTTTCCTACTTGACCATCAAGTGACCTCGAAACTGACATGATGGAGGCTAACAGACCTCGGATTCGCATTCAGGGCGTCCTGTGACTCAAAAAATCGCTTGGTGATTTTTTTTCATAATATTCACAATATTTTTCAAGTAAAAATTTTTTGGATTGTTTTTGTTTATAAGAATATTGTTTGCGTTGTAACCAAATCCATAAAAATCAAGGATTCAAGCTACATATATACGACATTTACAAAAATTAAAAAAAAAAAATTTTGTCTAAGTTTCGAACTCTTTACTCTGAATTTTTAGAACAATTTAAGCTATGGAGTTTTATAGCCCATAATACTTGAATATAACAAAAAATGTCCAGCTAAAAATTCCCGTTGCCGCCAGTCTTTTGTGTCTTTTTTTATTTAACAATTGCCATTGAAAAAATGGCGTTGATTTATTTTTTTTTTTGCTAACAATCATAGTGCGTAATTACATACCTGTAAGTTTTTTTCTTTTTATTTAAATAATCATTTAAAATATTTAGGCAATGAAAATGCCTTCGGGATTCCAGTAAATAGAGTTTTGAATGGAACACGATATGTTCGCCCTATATCGATATATATTTATACGTATGTACATAAGTATATATGAAAAGTATGCGAATGCAAGCGTTCGAAAATTAATGCAATAAAGTAGTCTACACTTTTGGAAAGAAATTTATAATATAAAAATAACCACGAAAAGTAAAGCGGGCACGAAAAGTTCAACAAAAATCGACCAAAATGAAAAAAAATTTACCTTTCTACCAACCCAAATTTTTTCTACCAATTTTGGTAACAATTTATCAAATAGGCAATGCTGCTGATGAGAGCTTTTGACTGCCATTAACCAGGGAGTAGCCAGCAGTGATTCTTTTGCGTACGGTTCAAGCAGCTCACGACGTCCGGAAGCAACCAAATATCCGCGCGCTAAGGTTGATAAGGCGAAAAATCACCAACAAGCCTCGAATGATACCCTTTTGTTTTAATGACGACCACGGCAAACGTATAAAGGACAATGATTTCAGGGTATGCAACTGGAATATTGTACTCTTAATTGAGAAGGTGCATCTGCCCCGCTGGTTGATGTCCTCGCACAGACAAATACTGACATCCAAGAAATGCGTTGAACGGGTCAATGCAACGAACGCGTTGGGCCTTGCGATGTCTACTATAGCTGCCATGTAAAAGAGCGCAAATTCGGTGTCGGATTTGTAGGGGGTGAGAGACTCATTCTCTCTATTGTTTTGAAAATGAAGAAAGTTATGCTAAGGTTTAGCTAAATCAAGGGGCCAGTTTCCCGTTTTGGGAATAAGTAACGCGGTCACCTTCCTCCAAGCGTACGGTATGTATTACCAGCAATAGCTAGCCCTAAATAGACAGACCTGGGGACCAATGATGTCCTCGATACTTCTTTGAAGGGAAGAAGCCATCGCCATCGGGGAGGAGGGGATTCCCCCAAAACCGCTGCTTTGGTGGTATCGAAAGATTCAACCGCCCACCGTACTTTCGTTCTTGGCATAGACATTTTTTTTAAGTAGTTAGAAACTTTTATGTTGGTAACATGAAGTTTTTGCCTGAGACTCCTAGTAAAATTTTCCGAAGAATAATTTTCTAAAACACATCAATGCTCTAACGAACTTCCAAATTTTGTTTTTTTTTGAGACGGTTCTTGAAGTATGGGTCACAACGACGCTTTCAGGCGAGAGCTAACGGGTTAAAATGATCTACGAAAATACTTCCCATGACATATTACTATATATATCTTTACCTTTACTTTCGATAAAACATTTATTTTGCCAATTTTTTTTTTTTAGATTTTTTTTTTAAAGTACTTAGGCCGGGTATGAAAACTTTAGTAGGCCGTAAAATAAAAATACGAGCTAACTTTTGTAAATCCATCCAGTTTTTTATTACTTTCAGAAATTATTATCCAAATCCGGGCGGGTTTGAATTACCATAAAATGGTCTCACAGTGGAATAGATCAAAACCGGTTCAAGGCTTTTTTCAGTTTAAGGCTAACACCTAAATAGTTTTAATATATAATACGTGTTTGGCCGAGCTTCTCCTTCAATTCGTGCTTTGCTTCTTGATGTTGTGACACAAATGGGGGGATCTTCACTTTTACTCCACCTCAAAGAAAGCTTTTTTATGACACTCAAAATCAGGAACCGGTTTTTTTTTCAAATTGCAATTCGAAACCCGGTTTTGGAAAAAAACGAGAATAATCGAACACCCTAATAAATGTGATTTCTTTAGGGACGGATCTGAAATAAGTGAAGGATAGTCAGTTTGGGATTGAGCACCCATTTAAGCTCCCGGAAATGTGTAGCATTTTCCGAGTTCTGATATTCGTTAAAAAACGCATTATGTCTAAGTTTTAATGCTAGGCCTTCACCACCAAGTTGTTTTGGATGTATTTTCCTTGCTAATATTTTAGTTTGTATGTCTACTTATGTATGTATGTATATTAGGGTGGTAAAAAAAGAAATTATGAAGTCGGAATTCTAATGCTTTCACTCCTAAAATTGTTCTATTTTTTTAATTTGCAATCAAAAAATATTTAGAGGTCCCTCAAAGCGCTCTAAATTTTCCCTGTATTTTACATGGGAAGCAAACAAGTTTTCGTAGAAATGGTATAGAATTCTTGAAAATCAATATTTTTCGATTGGAAAACTTTACTTCTCATCAAGAGACTGCCAATAATAACACCCAATTGTTTATTTAACCATTTTCTATTACTAACTATTTTTATAGGACCCCTAAGAACCTCACAAAATGCAATGCGGGGCCCCATAAAAATCGTAAAATAAACAAACAATAAACTGAAGAGAAACAAACTTGTCCGATCGAAAAATTTCTATGAAAATGTATTTTTTTCCATATACATGGAAATTTTGAGCGCTTTGAGCGACTTCTAAATATTTTTTGATTTCAAAATAAAAAAGGGGTATATTTTTCGGTATAGAACAATCCTAGGTGATGAGAGCATTGGATTTTCGTCTTTAGTTTTTCACATAAATTTTTGGACCACCCTAAGGCATCTACATACTCATATTTAAATGCATAATGGGAACATATGTATGAATGCGCTTATAAACGCCAGAATTATTCATATAAAATACAAGCCACTCTTCTTCTTCTTCAATTGTATGCTTCTAATCCCTATGGCCACTTGAATTACTACGGTTTCCCTCTGACAGCCACTTTTAAGTTTTATGAAGCCATAATAATTGTTTATTAAACATTATCGAATTGTTTGAATGACTCTACCGCCGCAGCGCAAATGCCACTAATACCACCTCTAAATAAGAATATCTATAAGAGGGAAGGCCTTGAGGGGGAAGAGCAAGCTCGCGTCGCAGAACCAAAGCAAGTTAGTTATTAATGCCAAGGAAAAGTGTCGGAGTGTCGGAGGGCTCATTAAAAATCATGAAAGAATATATCAACGATTTGTGCCAGCCAATACAGTCAGCAAAGCAGCAAATACAGTGTTCCCGAATTGCCCAAATGTGCACAAAATTCAGTGAACCACTTAGCGAGTCTTTAAAATACAATTTACGAGCTGTTACTTGCTTGATTATTGTGGTGGCGGCTGTGGCTGCGGTGGCGTTGGAGCAGCGGCGTTAAAAGTAGGAAGTGCTGGCGGATGCAGAACGCCAGTGTGTGTGTGTATGTATGTATGGATGTTCGTTCGTTCACTCTTGTTTGTGGCGTTAATCCAACCTTGGCATTGCATTCACCCAGAAATTTTTGGAAATTATTTAATTGCTGATGCAACACAGCTCGTAGGGATTAGTGGAGCGATTAGTGGTTGTTGCGTTGCGGTGGTGGAGACGGCCGTACGCGTTTGTGACCATATGGAGTAGTATGTGGAAAAAGGAAGTTTATGAGCTACTTGTAGCTGTCAACAGAACTACTATATAGAATTTTTTTAGAATGGAAGTCTATGAAAGTACATTGCATATGTACATATATGTATGTATGTATGTATGAATTTCAGTTTTGTACTGCATATGATTTGTTGGCTGTGGGTTAATTTGTTTTTAGTGAGTTATGCGTACAGCTTTTCTGATATAGCTGCATACAAACTTGTACAGTGACGGCAAAAAGTATTGGCACAGCTGCTTTTTTTACAATATATGCAATAATTTTTATTGTAATATTTTTCCGACAATTTTTTATAAAAATATGGTTCATTCTACAAAACAAAACAAAAAACATAAAAATACAATTTCTAAACTTTGTGCAAAACTCGCGAAAATTGAGCAAATTTTCGACTTTTTAATCAGACTTTTTTTAATTTTTTTGAGTATGCAGACTTGTAGCCCATTAAATTCTAATATAAAAAATGCAAGTTGGAAGTTAGTCAAAAATTGCATTGATTTTTGAGATTTTTTTTTTTGTTGAAGATGTTTTGCATTTTTACCATATAAAGTATTTTCGAACAATTTTTTTGTATGGGAAAGAGACTGCGGGAAAAAAATTGCCAAACATTAACGGTAACTCGTAGATACTTAGAACTTCTACTTTATTGCAATAAAATCTGCATACTCAAAAAAATTAAAAAAAAAAAATCTGATTAAAAAGTGGAAAATTTGCATGAAAATTGCTGGATTTTCGCGAGTTTTGCACAAAGTCTAGAAATTATATTTTTATGTTTTTGTTGTGGAATGAACCATGTTTTTATAAAAAAATGGTCGGCTAATTTTTACAATAAAAATTTTTGCATATATTGTAAAAAAGCATCTGTGCCGATACTTTTTGCCAGCAGTGTATGAAGAATATGTAGCATTAGGATTTTTTCTTGTACTATTTGTCGATATGTCAGTAAGCCCATACAGATGTGTCGTGACAATTATTTTGCCCACAAATAAAATACGGGTTTTACTACATGCATACAAACATATATACATATTAGTTAGTTTTGTAAAATATGTCGTTGCCTGGATAAAAGATTGTCGTATGTTATTTTCGGCAGGTTTTGGAAAATCGCAATACAACTTCTTAAAAACGCGATGATAGATTTTCTCCAAAGTCTCGGCGAATGTTACTACTTAGTTCACGAAATTCTAAAATTATATTATTTTTATTGTTTTTTTTGAAAATTTGTATTGTGGAAAAGCAACAATAATTTGAAAAAATGGTAGAAGTGATAGCTGTTTCGGAAATCACCACATTTCCTCATCAGACTTCTTTCAGTAGGATTCGAACCGACGATCCCACTGACTCAGCCAGTTGCCTATGCACCGTGCTAAGTATGCCTTGTAAATTATCGTTTGCTTTTTTCCACTATTTTCATTTTTTATTTTTTTTTTATTTTTTTTATTTTTTTTTTATGCCAACACAATCAAGCGCAGCTATTCCGCTGCAATTCACTTGATCATGTGGTTGTTGGTATTGTTGGTTTTTTGCTAATAATTATATTTTTTAGAATGTTTAACTTTTAGGTGTGCTCGTCCTTAAGTTATTTGTTTTTGTTATTTTTTTGGCCTTTATAACAATTAAAGTCAACAATTTATATTGAGCTCGAGGCCGTTTTAAATTATTGTTGCTTTTCCACAATAACAATTTTCATTTAAAACGGCCTCGAGCTCAATATAAATTTTTTTTTGTGTTAATTATTTTTGAGTTTATGAAGTTATTCAGTCAAATTTGTCGCATGTTACACTTTTCAATAATTTTGCATGCACTTTTTGTGATCTACGACAAAATGTGTACTAAATTAACGATACTTTTTTTTTACTCAGTATCTCGTAAACTAAAGAAGATATCCAAAACTGATTATTTACATACATACATAACACATAACATCTAAAACTAACAATCGTCAAAATAGCGCTTAACCCTTCTTTACCACTTCCTATAATGTTTTGGGTCATTTTGACCCAATGATAGAAATTAGTCAATTTTATGAAAAAAAAGATTGAATTCAGTTAATATTTTATTTATCACATGCAGACACTTTATCGCCAAGTGCTGTATTATTAACGGTTCAAAGTTGCCCTTAAATACTAAATAATAATTTGGGTCAAAATGACCCAGAAACACTGTGGGTGTATGGTAAAACTATGTTGCCTTCTAGAAAACAAAATAAAATAAAAAAAACATTTTATTTTTTCTGTAATTAAAGAATTTTTTCATGAAAATTGGGTCATTTTGACCCAACCATTGCAAAAGGGTTAAGACAATATTTTATCCAGGCGACGCACAGTGATATTCGGTCCCCATTTGGCCCATAAAGCCAAAAATAATGTAAAGATTTTGGGATTTTATTATCTTAGGTTAGCTTAAATGATATTTCAGCTATCGAAATATGAGTAGTCCACTTGCAAAGTGCGCTATGTAAATTTTTTCTTTTATTTTAGGTTTTCGGTACGTACAGTAGTTTCATGTCCACTAAGAACACAGTGCAAAATCTTACTATATTCTGAAAAAAAAATTGCATCCAATGTTAGCTACTCTTGCAA
Source organism: Rhagoletis pomonella (assembly GCF_013731165.1). Classification (NCBI taxonomy): domain Eukaryota; kingdom Metazoa; phylum Arthropoda; class Insecta; order Diptera; family Tephritidae; genus Rhagoletis; species Rhagoletis pomonella. The sequence continues at coordinate 49,969,137 of NW_023458560.1, forward strand.
AAGTCGTTACCATACATATTTATAAACTTTCAAAAGCCTCCATCTTCTGATGAACTTAGAAAACTGCTTTAGGTTGTATAGGCTCATGCTATCCGCCATTTTGTTTGACATAATAATAATAGATTGGCGCTTACATAATATGTTAGTGTTTGGCCGAGCTTCTCCTTCGATTTGTCACGTGCGCCTTGATGTTGCCACACAAAGAGGAGGGCCGAATAGTTTTACGCCGACTCCGAACGGCGTTTGTATTTTTATGCCAAGCTGTTTTTCATGGCAGACATACACTCGGACATTTGCCAGAGAGGCGACAGCTATTAGAAAAAAACTCCTTTCCTTTTTTTATGGGATGTTAGTCGGCACCTTGCATACCCTTACGCCATTCATTCTTCTCAAACTCTCTGGCTGACAAACTTTCCCCGAATTGCAGAAACCCTATAATATAGTCTATGTTTGCCATCAGGTGTCAGGTGTATTGCTCAGCATCAAGAATGATTGGATTTGTCTTCTCCACCATGGCCGGAAAAATATCCTCGGCTCCAGGTGGATTTGTTTGGTAAAACAGATTGTTTGGCCCAATCGAGTTTGGACCTTATAACCAGGTTATCTATATTATTATTTTACACTTGTTACACTAACTTCAATGGGATCATATCATTTAATGGTCTACAGTACGTACTTTCAGCAGCTGTTCTAACATTTCTGATGATACTAAATCAAGCCCAAATATTCCGGTGTGTGGGGTGACTGATGTTCGTAAATGGAGTTTGATGTAGTCTAGAGACAATGATTTTTGAAGGATGTATCCCAATTTGAAATTAACCAAGCAGATAACATACGCATACGATTTCAAACTAAGATAATGATTACGATCCAGTCTAATGCATGCGCATTAGGGTGGTCCGAAAAGGCTTCCAGTAATAATACCCAATTGATTTTTAGGCAGATGTTAATATTAAATAATTTGCTAGTATTGTGAAAAAAGGTAAAATACACAATTGGATATCATTAGCGGGAAAATTCCTGAAACTGAAACAGAGTTTTTCAATCGAAAAATATTGATTTTCAAGAATTCTATACCATTTCTATCAAAACGTGCTTTTTGCCCACATAAAATGCATACATACATAAAAAACTTCACTAGCTTTGAGGCAGTTCTAAATATCCTCTTTTTTACAAAAAAAAAATACGAGTATTCTTTTTTCTATTTAGAAAAATCCTAGGGGGTGAGAGCTTACCATTTTTAACTTTTTTTTTTTACCACCTTAATGTCTCTACATAAGTACAAACATACATACCTATGTACATATAATTAGCTCTTTCCGTGCAATTCGAAATCGATTTCAATCTTTTGTCAAAATTTTTTAAGCAAATATTTGATTTTTCCAAATCTAAAATTTCTTAATTCCACTGTAACGAATTTCCACATTTAGGTTTTGAACGGCGTGAATAAAGTAAATAGTAAATATGGCAAAAAGGATATACATACATATGTACATATGTATGCCAAGCTGTGAGTGAGTGAGTTGGCATTTGTGTGGCCAGAATCCGATATGCAGCAGCAACAGCAGCAGCAGGTAGCAGGTAGGTAACTGTTGCACATTGCACCAACTACCAAATTGCCTTTGTAACTGTTTATTTATTTATTAATCTATGCATTTTTGGGTTTGTATACATATTTTGGGTGCATTTTTGTGCAAGTAAAAATTTCAAATTAAAAGAAAATATTTGCCTTTTTCCAACGACAATACAAAGCATACAACTGTTAAAAGAAATATTTGCATAGCTTAAAGCAAAAGAAAATATGTATTGTATATACATACATACTTACACCCATGGCATGGTAGTGGAAATTAATTTGCGGTTTGATGGAGGCACAACAGCTGCTGTTGGCTGCTTCGCACACAAATTGGCTATTCATTTGAATTTCTTTTATTATTTATTTTCCCTTCCAAAATCATGTTTATTATTTTTATTAAAATTTAAGGTAAATAAATATGATTTAAAATTTTTTAAATGCTGAAAAATAAACAGAATAGTGTAAAGTTTGCAAATATTTGGCATTTATTGTTGAAGAGAATAAACACCAAAATTTAATGAGTAAATATGTATGTATGTATGTAGTTTGTTATTTTTTCATTGGAAAAATGATTTAGCATTTTTAGTTGAGGAGATTTGTAGGCTCAGGCATGAATTTGCGTTCAGCAAAAATTTGTATTTTTTGTATGGTTGATTTAGATGCAAACACAATTAAAGGATTTGGTTTGAAGAACTTGTTTGTTTATATATCTCTTTATTTATTTAAAAGATCTACGCCCAATCTAAATTTATTATACATACATATGTATGTATGTACATTAGACTGCATCACTCCCCATACAAAAAAAAAATCAGTAGGTACTGTTTTTCCACTGGAATTATAAAATCTATTATATTTTAAGACTTCCATCAGAATATCTCGGAAAAATAATAAGATTTACGTGAGCTGGACCGATTTGAAAATACCTCCAAAAATTCAGCTTTTTTATTAATAAAAATAGTTTTTCTAAGTATTTTTTTTTTTAATACCTCAGATGACCAAACAGTTTAAGCTTAAAAAATTTGCATAAAAATATATCTTTTTAAAATTTTATACGGAATCATAATAATGAGATTTTTGATGCTGTTTTTTAACTTTATTTTAAAGACTGGTTTAAGAAAAACTTGAATAGTTTTATGTAGATTTTTTAAGCTTAAACTGTTTTGTCTTCTGAGAGAAACTTTAGAAACTTTTTTTATTCATAAAAAAATCCATTTTTAGAGGTATTTACAAACCAGTTCAACTCACGTAAATCTTAATATTTTTCCCAAATATATTTTGGTAGAAGTCTTAAAATATAATAGATTTTGTAATCCCGCCGGAAAAACCGCAACTTTTTTTTTGGTGATGCAGTCTAATGTACATACATCAACATAAATAGTGTTAAGTTGTTCACTACGATATTTGATACTATCGCATTTTCGTAGCTTTCACGAAAATCGGACTACGATGGATTCAGAGATAGCCCAGATTGCTGTTCTCCTTTTTATAAGTTTTTTGTAATTAAATTGAATTATATAATATAGGCATATATTTATCTCTTTTTAAAACAATAATAAATAAAACAAAATTAAATTAAAAAAATATACATATGTAGTAAAAATTAATTTTAAATATTTTTGAAAATTAAATAAAATTAAAATTAAATTTTTTTTCTTCTCAGGACAATAACATCTAAAAACTATGTAACAAAAAGAAAACACTTAATTCAAAAAAGGAAAAATAGTACCTAAAAACTAAATATTTATACAAAAATATTTTGATTTTTAAACAAAATCTAAAAATTAAAAGAAAATTAAATAAAAAAACACAAAAATTATGAAATAAAAAAGAAATAAAATTAGAAAACAAAAATGAAATGTAATAAAAAATAAATGTTCTTCTTTTTAAAACAATACAAGAAAAACTAAAACAATAGAAATAAATGCCTTTAAGCAAAGAAATTCAAAAAATAAATTAAATTAATTTCTAAAAATGAAATAAAATTAAAAAAAATTAAATAAAAAAATATTAAAATTAAAAGTAAATAAAACTGAAAACGACAAAAAATCAATGTGAAAAAATAAAAAAAAAACAAGTGCTTAAAATATAAATGTAATTAAAAACAAAATTTTCTTCTTTTTAAAATAATAACATTTAAATATTTCTAATTTTCGAGCATACGGGACAGGACAAAACTATAAATTGTGGTGATTTATTTATTTAAAGCATACCATACATATGTACAAACCTAATCTCAAAACCGCCTTAAAAACTCCATAAAACGAGCACCAATGAATATATGACTCCGAAACCTCAAAAACGCCTTAAAAATCATAAATGTCACCATTATTATATGAGGTTATGTTCAAAGCCGCAAATATGAGCCAACTTTTTTTTTTTAAATCGAATGAAAAAATTCCGTAATTAAATTTTTCTATAGCAAGACGACGTAGGAAGACCGAGGAGACAAAGGTTTTACTCATAAAAAGGGTCAAAGTTCCAGATCACTAAAGTATGTATTTCCCAAGCGGAGGTAGGTGCTATTAAGGAAGCAATCGGTACAAACGCATGTACTCCTTAATTTTCTTCTCACCCCTTCTCCCACTGGCAAGCAGTGTTGCCATTTTAGCCGTTTTCCGGCTAGATTTAGCCGGTTGCGATAGCAAACAGCCGGAGAATTTCCGATTTAGCCGGCAGCCGATTTGTTAGCCGTTTTGCGGAAAAAACTTATCCGTTTTTAGCCGATTTTGCTATTTGCCTTGTTTTCTTAAATTTTAAATATGTATATATGTTTCCATTTTTGACTAAGCGACCCAAAATCTGTTAGAAATGGCTACTAGCCCTATCGTGGGGAAAATTTTCATCTCAGGCAGGGTTGTATAAAATTGGGCCGATTTCGCTTATTTTTATTTTAAACGAAGAAGGGATTTTCTTCATAAAATGTTTGTTATAAATGTCTTAATTTTAAGTGTGCAGTTTTATACACAAACTTAGAAAATAAGAAATTGTTTCACTGTTAAGACACTTAAGATGCGTTTGTGTTTGGATATAGTGCCAATAAGCAGAATAAATATTACATGTAGATATTGTCTTCCCAGATAGCGCATATTCAATTCTGCCTAAATTACAAAACATCATTTTTGCCCACTCCCAAAGGTTTAAGGTAAGGGAAAAATTGATATTTTCTAGCACTATGTACACATATGTATTTTTTTAAACAAACTTTTTTGCTGAGGACTTATTTAAATTCCAAAAACCGAATGCCAACTTGAATTAAAGGAACCAACACTGAAGTGAGTCAAAATGAAAATAAAGGAGCACAAATGTAAAGCAAAACTCTCTGGGAATCCTACGAGATATCTGCCGGTCATATGACCGGTCATCTAAATGGGTGATCTGCAGTCTTTTGGCATCATATTTTACATCAGAATTGAAGGGATTTCTGAAAGATCTGACCAGTTCTTTTGTGTAGCTGTGATTTTGCATCCCTTGTCAACATATGGCCTCGGTTGATGTTAACTTAAGGTCGTTGTTTTACTGCCTTAAAATTGAAGGAAAATTTTTACAGCGTCTTTTATGTGTACTGGTTTCTATTTGAGTGTATTGAGAATCGGTCTGTCTGAAAAGGCCTTCTAGGGAAGACAATAGGTTTGTTCGTCGAAAATCTAGCGAGAATTATCACTCAAGATATCAGATAGTAAGAAAAAATGCTCCCAAATTCTCTCTCATGTAGAGAAACTTGCAAATTTCTGTACGAACGTAAATTTGTAAGTTTTTCTGCCAGCTAGTGTCCACGGTTGCATTTCAAACAAAAGAAATTTAACGAACTTGTTTATTCAAATTATCGTCGACAAAAAATCCAACCATGTGCCACAATCATATGTTTTTCATAATTGAAAATTCTTGTTGGCAAATTTTTTTCAGGCTCGAATTTGTAACTTCTCTACAAGAAATAGTGTTTTTACCCGTGATTTAGTAAAATAAAACATGTGAAATTAAGTTGAAACATTTTAGCCGTTTTTAGCCGGTTTTATTTGCCAATTTAGCCGGTTCGTCCAAAAAGTTCTGGCAACACTGCTGGCAAGCAGAATTGAATTCAATGCTTGAACCGTATAAAACCCGCCTTTGTTCAACTACTCGACGTCGGCAAGGGAGGTAAAGATTTACTCTGATAGCAAACAGTGAACCAGGCTGTGGGTCCACGGTGATTTTAGACCTAAAAGGGGAGTGCCTGCAGAGTACGAATTTATTAAGTTCTAGAGCATTATCGTTTCCGTTCGGAAAAATTACATGGTAAAGAGAATTTTGACGTATGGAAGCAACAGGCAAAATCATATTTTGTTATGAAGGGACCATGGAAAACAGTTGAACCTGGCCTGAGCGAAAATGCACCTGGATAAAGAACTCTCCAGGAAGGCTGAGTTTCTAAAGCAGCTTGTTCAACTAGAAACCAGCTGGACCAGCGAACACGACTTATTTTGACCAACCAATATGTAAAGTGCAAGTTTCAAAGTGGCTATAAAACACCGTTGATTTTTGATAATTTTTTTTAGTTGGTCAGGCAGCACCACCGCTCATACTCACATTTCTTGCGTTTTAAAACTGCAAGTCTTTGCAAACTTCATTCATCCGTTTGTGGGCTCCCCGCCTCTTTCGCTTTTACTGCGCCTCCCATATGACTTCCGACATTCCTCGAAGCTCTTGTAAAACCACTCGAAAGCATTGTGGCGCATTTTTGTCGCACGACTACCATACTTTGCGGCCACCATTGATGCCTCATCGAACACGCGTTTCTGTTCTTCCTGCTTCCTCAAACACACGCAACAATCTTACTCGTATGTAGCATCCGCCTGCCTGCGACAGAAGAGCTACCAGACCACACCGATGCCATTCAATTGTCTCAGTTTGCATCCTCATTCAATACAATCGATATGCATACCAATACGACGAGTACAAGAAGTATGGAGATGCAGCTCGTGTTGCTGCTACACTTCACAATGTTGCAACATAATATTTTCAAGTTTTGTACATATTGCTGTTGCTGTTGCTGTTGCTTTTGTTGTTATTGCTGCAGCTACTGTTGTCACTTTTCAAATTGGTGTATGCCATAGCACGAACTGCACAACTTCAATTGCGGCCAACTTACAAAGCACACAGCTGTGGGGCCTGCTTCCATGCATAGCTGCTGCTTTTGGCTTGTACGGTTACGCAGCTAAGCTCAGCTCGGCTGCTTGCTTGTGTGGTTGCTTGCTTTGTGGAAAAGTGCGAGGTTGCCACAGGAACGTGACAAAAAACAAAAGAAGGCACTTGGCATCCGCGTTCACTGCGTCAGCCAAAAAAAAAGGACGTTCGTTGTTGCTATTGTTGTGCTCGTACAACACTGAGTGCTGTGTTTCCACACACACAATTTCCTTTTCCGCTTTGAGTGTTTTTTAGTTGCTTTGTGTTTTTTTTTTTGTTGTTGCTTCCACTTTTTAGCTGAGTCCAAAGTTTATTTATTCTAATTTGGTTTTGTTGTTGTTGGCTGTGTGGGTGTGCGTGCTTTTTGTTTTAATTTTTTTTGGTTTTTTTTTTAGTAATTTTCGCTGCCTTTTGTTATGTAACTCTCTAATGAGGCATCAGTAGGGCGTCTATGTGCAATTGGGGGCGGAAATATCCACTTCAGTCAGCGGTTGTGCTGAAAAAAATCACGAAAACAACAAACAAAAACAAAAAGGGGAGCAAGAAAAAATTACTATTGCATGTAAAAAGACGACAGCAGCAATTTTACCATCTCGAGTGCACTAATATTGCAGTTTTATAATGGCTATGCTTCGACGTCTGAAGGGGTAGTGAGGAAAGGAAATGAGAGTTATGAGTTGGTTTCATATTTAGTTTATTTCTTGAAAATGGCAAAATAGTTATAAATCAATGAAAACTTCAAACTAGAAAGCATACATATTACTACGGGGAGAGTACTGCAAGCAGGATAGAGGCCATGCAGATTATGATCCTGAAGTACACGGAAGATAAAGTCTGTCTTCAATGCGATGATAGACTGGTCTTACTCGACCATCCAGAGAAAAGAAGATGACAAACCGAATAGTTTCATTGAGGATATCGAAAGCACTTCTCAGAAAGGCAAGGTTTTCAGTGAGCTATCGTCGAATAATGCTGCTAATACATCAAGGCCATGGTGTGGCTTTAGACGATTTACATACAGGCGGCTTTTGTGCTTGCAGTATACGAAAGCAGGTGGGGCATGAATCGAGGGATAGCTTCCAAACGAAAGTGCTCTGGAAAGAACTGAAAACAGTATCTTGATCGTTCCACAATGCTGATTGTTGTATTTTTCGATCTACTGAAACTTAACATAACATAAGACTGGATTGAGAGATTTTATAATGATCAAATCACAAATTAAGCAAGTGAGTTGAGGTGAGTTGGGTTGAGGTGAGTTGAGATATGGTGAGTTGAGTTAAGTTAGATTGAGGTAACTGGATTTGAGGTGAGTTATTCGTATCTTTAAGTGTCCAAAACATAGTACGCTATGAAAACGGCTCTTAGGACAAACCGATCACTCTTGTCCAATTTGATAATATCTGAAAGGGGCATAAACCTGTTACGGTGAATGCTCTTGAGATCCGCCCCCAGAGTGGTGCAACATTTTGCCTGCCGGCTATAACTGTAACATACTATATATAATGATTTATTAGGCTAGATTAGCTTACAGAACCAAGTGTCTAAATCGTCGCCTGGCTATCCGAGAAAATAGGCTACAACTATTTTGCACAGTTTTCTGATGGCAATGACTTCCGTCTGAAAAAAAAAACTAAACTCATAGTAGAATAGACATTTCCGAAAGTAAGTTTGTTTGTTTGCTACGCTTTCACCCCTTAGCTTCTCAACCGATCAACATGAAATTTTGTATGCTCGAGTCATTTAGCCCAACTTAAAATATAGGATACATTTAATATCGATTAGGCAAGGGGGCGGTGCATCCCCCACATAAACGGAATTTTTCGTACTGCATTTCTCAGGAAATATTTTTGGTAGATACTGTAGTACTGGAACTTGGTATGGAGATATATAAAATCATTATCTACTCATGGATGAGGGCTGCCACCTTTTAAAAAAATCAAATTCAACTTCAATTAAGGGAGTTATTTATTTGAAAATTATTTTAAAAAAATGCATGTCAAGAGGCTTAAAAAAGCTGTAGTTTGAATATATTTTGAATCGGGTTACCACCTGTTTGAAAAGTCAAATTTCAATGAATTATACGCAAGCTATCTGAAGAATTAAAATATGGTGGTTGTCAAACGAAATATTGTTAAGAAACCTTTAGTTTGAAAGCTTTGAATAATATTGAAGTCTTTCACATGGGTTGCCAAATGTTTTAAAATTAAACTCAATTAGTTTAAATGAAATATTATAATACTAGCAGACCCGCAAACTTTGTCCCGCCCAATTTTTTTTTTTATTGAACCATTTTGGTCCAACATTTTCACCAACAATTAACGTTTACGATTTCCTCTTCACTCCCTTGCAGCAACAATGATCCGGTTCTATAGTGAATCTGTCCCAGAAACTTTATATGTAGTATAGTTGGTGGCAATTTCAAAATGTATGCGTATAGTTGTTCTACAGAAATCCAATATACATACATAGACTTATTTCAGACGAAATACCTCAATAGTAAGTTTCACGAAAGCAATTTAAGTGAAAATCTTTTTTTTTACTTGAATTTATTAGAGTAAAAGGCGCGCAATGGTTTTGGCGGTTGATTTATCGATGGTGATTTGAGATTTACCCCTGCACAACTCAACTCTGGTGTCTCCGAATGAAGCTTTAAGGCATAACAATACCGACAAATCACATAGGTACATTGGGCCAATCGTAGCACACAAGAATTCAATATACTCAATGGTGCAACAGGTCGATTTAATATGACATTCACGGCACCTTGTCTAACTTGGCGATTATTCGTAATGACTCCGGCGCCATCTGGCAGCTCTTTTTTGCAATAGTATTGTCTTTACCGTTACCAATAAATATTTTGAATATTAGCCAAAGTGGATCATAAATAAGATTTTTAGAAATAACTTAACTCCAGTGCCAATTCGCGAGTGAATTTGTGAAACTACACTATCCAGAGAGTTACTCAAAAATACACAAAAAACTTCGTTAAAATCCGTCCGAGCATTTAGGAGGATGTGGCAGAGACTATCAGCTGTCAAAATGGATAAACAAAAATTCACGCAAAATATTTTCTGATTTTTTTTTTGTTATTCTGTGATAAAAATATAATTAATTCTACAAAAAAAAACCTGATCACAAAAATTTCAAAACTATGTAGAAAATTAAGGAAAATTCAGCAAATTTTCATCAAAATTTTAAATTTTTTTCATAAATTTTTTTGCAAGAAATTCGAGTATGCAGTTTTATAGGCCATTCAATTTTAGTACCTATAACAAAGTTCAAGTTTTAAGCTTTTAAAAAATTCCACTGGATTTTGATTTTTGCTAACGATATTGAGCATTTTCTTCGATTTGTTTTTGTTTTTGTTTTAAGTTAGACAACCGTCTTTGAAGAATATGGATAATTTCCCGTATAAATCAATATTTGAACCTTACAATGCCGTTAAGTTTATGTCTCTATCTGATGTGAATCGAGAGATACATATCTGATTTTGTTCAGTTTTTCCCAAAATGAAACACTGTGCGCCGCCAGCAAAAATTTTCTTAAAAGCAACATAATTTTTTAGCAACTTCAAATTTGCACTTTATTATACTAAAATTGAATGGGATATAAAACTGCATACTAGAATTTTGTATAATTTTTTTTTTAATTTTTTTATTTTAATGAAAATTTGCTTAATTTTCTTTAATTTTCTCCAAAGTTTGGAATTTTGATTAACGTGATTTTGGTTGTAGGATGAGCTATGCTTTTATAAAAAAATAACGGAAAAAATTTACCATGAAAAATATTTTGAATATCGTCAAAGAAAATCATTGCAAAATACTTCTGCTGGTCACCGTATGTATAAAAAAATTGTGTGACCTTATATCTAGGGAATTTGAATGAAAATTTTTTCCCTTCACATTTTTCGCCTTCCCATTTTACCCAAAAAGTTTCAAAATATCGACGCGTGCTGGCTCGTAGCTTCCCAGCAGCATCACACCGCACACAGCCGCTTAACACGCATATTATCGCTATCGCTGTTCAAATCGCACAACCAACAATATTGTCAACAACATCATTAAATAACAAACAACCACAACAACAACAACAAAAGTGACAACCATACGAAAACATATGTGTTACTACTGTAATAAACGCATTTAACGCAATTACGCTCAAGTAAGCATTTTTTCCGCTTACAGCAACAAGGGCTACCAGCCAGCAAAAAATTAAACGGAACCCCAGCATTACACCACCGCTGCCGCCAACAACAACATCTGCACACTCATCATCAACGCTTTACCAGCTGCAACATCCTCAATAGCCCAAGTGTCGCACGTGCACGTGCCTACCCTCAGCACCGAGCACTGGGTTGGGTATGGCGGTGTGGGTTGTACGCTTGATGTACATATATATGTATGTACTTGCACCTTCCCCAACCATTCGGCATTCGTGCGTGCCTCAAAGCGTTTGGCGTGTTTTGTGTTTGGTCACAAAGCCGTTTTGCGCACACAAATGGGTTCGTGCCATTTCGAAAAAGCCTCCGGCACTTTTGTGCACTCACTAAATGTTGTTTTGTTGGTTTTTTTTCTCTCCTTGCAAATATTGCTTGTTGTGTTGTGCCGGTGCTGCTGCCGCTGCTGCTGTTGTTGTGGCAACATTCGAACAATTCATTAGTGAAAAAAAATACTGTAACTTTAGTATTGTTGATGGTGCTAATGCCACGCTCCAACCCTGGCCACCAGCCACCAGCAGCAGCGGCAGCAAACCGACAATCATCCATCCACCCACTGTCCATCACAGCCACTGCTGCTACTGCGACTGTGCAGGGTCGAGCTTAGATTGCTTGCTAGCATTGTGGCTGCTGATGGTATCACTAATTCGATTGTCATTGTTGTTGCTATGCAGATTGCCGTGTCACCGTCACCGTTTAGCAACGTTTATCCCATTCATCGCTTATTTATGCGAAATTGACAGATTTTTGATTATACTGTGTACCGTGGAGATGCACCAGCAGGGTAAATGTGATAAGGTGAGTACGATTGAATTGGTTAAGTTTGTTATGCAAATTTATCTGATCTTTCAAGTGCTTAATGTGACTAACTGTCGCTTGAATTGCCATGGTTTTTACGGAAAAATGGATTTGAGCTAAGTGCCGTTTTTAAAACGGAAGAAATTAATTTTTATTACAGCGTGCGATAGTAAATTTTATACACAAAAAATTTCATATATTCGCGAAACCGCGGGCCAAATATAGTAAGCTGCGTTTTTAGTCTTTCTCTCTGACGACAGGATTTTTCTGAAGGACTTTGAAATTTGAAAAATATATTTATTTCAAAAAATTATTAAAAAAATTCAGTGCAACGTAGAAAAACAGAATGACTATCAAATTAAAGAGAAAATTCTATAGAGTTAAGGCCGATTAAGTTTTTTGGTGCATAAGAAAAATTAGATATGGAAAATGTCCTTTTCATATTTAATCATTGAATATCCTTGAAATTTTACAACAATTATTTTCGAAAAAATTATATGTTAAGGACCAATATGCACTCGGCCACATCCTCGAATATCGCCCTTCTAACTTTTCTGGCTTACAAAAATAAAACTAATTAAAATGATATTTTCAATACCTATCTATTCGTCCTTGTGAACCAAAAAATTTAAATTTTTTTAATTCTACAGAATTTTCCCTATCATTTGGTGCCCATACTGTTACTCTACATTGCAATGAATTTTTGAAATAATTTTATGAAGTAAATATATTTTTCAAATTTCAAAGTCCTTAAAAAAAGTCCTCTCTTCATCTTCATCTTCATCTTCATCATCTTCATCGTCTTCATCATCTTCATCATCTTCATCATCTTTATCATCTTTATCATCTTTATCATCTTTATCATCTTTAT
>NW_023458560.1:49981770-49981898 GCF_013731165.1 Rhagoletis pomonella
ATCATCTTTATCATCTTTATCATCTTTATCATCTTTATCATCTTTATAATCTTTATAATCTTTATCATCTTTATCATCTTTATCATCTTTATAATCTTTATCATCTTTATCATCTTTATCATCTTTAT
>NW_023458560.1:49982298-50029282 GCF_013731165.1 Rhagoletis pomonella
TCTTCATCTTCATCTTCATCTTCATCTTCATCTTCATCTTCATCTTCATCTTCATCTTCATCTTCATCTTCATCTTCATCTTCATCTTCATCTTCATCTTCATCTTCATTTTCAATCTTAATATTTCTCAGTATTTTTATTGTATTTGCTCTTGCCGTTTCACTTGACTGCGTCTTTGCCTTCGTCTTTATCTCTGTCAATTCAAAGTTTATCTGAGAAACATTGCTGTGTTCTTCAGACCTACCAAAAATGAGGTTACGTTAGTAGGATACTTACGTCACTTATTTCGATGTAGGGATACATATATGTATGTATGTATGTATGTACATAAGTGCATATAAATATGTATGTCTAGAAGTGTATTTGAGGAAACTAAGCTTGTATTTACAAATGAATATATTTATACAGACGTATACGTACATACATATGCACGCATGAACGTTCGAAAGTAAATCCTGTTGATAAGTGGTGCATGCCACACATCGCTAGCTATAGCATTTTGTATAATTTGTAATTCAGTGAAGCGAAAAAGTCAATCCCCGCGTTAAATGTGAAAATAGCCAGCAACAATAACTAAGGGAAAAGCAGGAATTACTGAACAAAAAATCTCAAAAAAAGTATAAAAGAAAATCAGCAAAAAATAAAAAAAAACACAAATGAATAGTGAATGCGTCCGAAATGCGGTTATAGTTTTATGTAATTTAAGCAACTTTTGTTGAATGTTTTGTTTGAAGATTATTTCCGACCAAATGAATACAAAACAAAAATTTCAGTGCTTTTACGCATTGTTTGCGCTGCCAATGCAGCATAATCGTATGTATGTACATATGTATGTGGTCGTACGAAAGGTTCAACGCTCCCTTCATTTGCTACTAACTCTAATAGGCACATAATAGTGGAATTGGATAAAAAAAAGGAGAGTCACAACAATTCGAGTGGAATTAAAATTTGACCAACAAACGATTGCGTTAGGCCGCAATTAAGCCACAACGCAAAAAAAAAATGCGATTGATGAAATGAGGAGTAGAATGAAGGGAAAACCAATTTAGTAAATATTACAAATCAGTAAACTTGAAAGAATCCCACCAGCAAATTGTGTGTACCAAACTGAAGAACCACAAAGCCACAATGGTTTTCCAATGGTTTGCCGTCAGACTGAGAGAGGCAGCGTAAAAAAAAAAAATGTTTTGAATAAATAAACAAAAATAATGATTTGCAATTTCGCGCAGCATCGAAGGAGATTTCAATGCTAAAAAAAAAATAAGAAAAAAATTCAAGCGGTTTGCCTCCAAGTGGGCAGCTAATGTCAGCATTCGTTGTCGCTGAGCGCGCAAAGGCCTTGGATCTCGGCAAGTTCGTGGGCGTAGTGTGACCCACGCAAATGGCATTGGTTAACCGAGCGCTCGAAACCAACGCGTTGACCTTGAGTTTGGCATTCGCATTAGGAATCTCAATCTCAAGGATTTTTTTCTCAAAGTTTATGCTACCTCGAACCGCCTTAGCAACCACACAGCAGCAGCAAATATTTGGCAAAACGTTCGGGAAATAGTTTCTATTGACTTCACCAATAAGGAGGATATCAACTCTCGAAAAGTATCCTGCAGTAAACTCCTACTGTTTTTGCGCTCGGATCGGATCAGCAACTAATGGCAATTGCAATTGAAACGCCCCATACATTTGCTTTTTTTTTGCTGCATTTTGGATGCATTGAATTTTCAGAAACTCCAACAGCGTTTGGCAGGGTGTGCGCAGCTGGAATATGCGGCAATTTACACCAGCAGCGAGTGCAGCAACAAACAGAAAAATGGTTTGGAATATCATAGCACGAGGATATAGGCAATTCATTAGCACATCTACCTATTTTTACTAACACATATTAGGGTGTTCGGCTTATTTGAATTTCCAAAAATTAAGTTCGTCGAAATTTCAGTGTTCGAAAAATATCTGATCGAGAAATATATCTAATCGCGAATGACAAAATTCGTAATAGTGAATGCATTTCAAACCCCATCTATAAGTTTCCCAGGCTTCAGATCTTCAAACTTTTAGTGGGAATTGGTTTCGCGACCTTCGGAGACGGAGATTTTGTTGGAAAAGCTTTTACTCGAGAGTACAGGAGCGGTAGGTGGAGGCAATGTCATTTGGCCACCGGGATCAGCCGGCCTGGCAAGTTTGGACTTTTAATGAGGCTACTGAGGTTCTGACAAAATATTTAATTTTTACTTTTATTTCAGCATAGATTAATTAAAAGAAAAATACTGATAAAAATAAAATATTTCACGCAAACAGGGTTGAAATTTTGAAATTCCTGCCCGTATTTTGTTTGAAAGTCAAATATTACTTATGTACAGTAGTCGAAAAAATTATAGCCGCACCAAACTTTCACAAGTTTTAAAATATTATTTTTGTTGTAATTTAATTTTGGTTAGTTCTTTATAGTCGATTCTTTAACAACATCCGTATCAATATAAGTTTAAAGGCAGTGTGACACAATTTGGTATTTGCCGAAATTTGGTGCAAATCGTACACACAAATATTTTTCTTTATCCCAATCACGAAGAATAATTTGTTGAAATTTTTCAATAGAAGATTGCTGTATTGTACCAATCTTTCGACTACAAATAAAAACTTGCCCAATTTTTTTTATTTTGTACCAATAGCCCAATATAAAAATGCACAAATCTGTACAAATGTACTAAGCGAGTGACACGGCCTTAAAAATTTATGCAATTAAAAAAAAAATATATATATAAAAATTTTCTTAAAAATTTCGAGTTTTTAGTTAGGTTCTGAGTGTATGCAGTTTTGTAGCTCATTGAATTCTAGTAGAATAAAGTACAAGTTTCAAATGGCTGAAAATTACGGCGGGATTTTTTTGAATTTTTAAAACAGCTCGAAATTTTTACAAAAGTTTGTTGAATTTTTTTAATATTGCACAAAGTTGGAAACTTGGATTTACACGCGTTTTGTTAACGAATGAACTATATTTTTATAAAAAGAATAGCCAACAGAACACCTACAACCTGTACCCAGATTAGATCACCATTTATTTGTGAGCGGAGGAACCTTAGCCTTGCCTTAGATCCTTTCTTAATGCTCCGATGTGCTGAGGTGGTGAGGACATGATTCCACATCATATTCCAGACAACTGCGGCAATAGGGATATGTTACGCTATTGAGTCGCACCGTATGGGTCCCTAAGGGACATTGTCCGGTCAGTACACCTGTAAGAATCTGGCGCTTAGCCCGCGGTCAACCACCGGCCAGGAGGACCTTGCAACTTTGTATGCCGGGGTTTTCGCCCGGCGCTCCCTAAGCCGTATGTGAGCCCATCTATCCAGAAGCGGGCTGAAGATTGCCAATTCATCAGCCCCGCAATTTCCAGTGATATCACTGTGCCCTGGGAACCACATCAACTTGATTAGAAAATATCTCGAGGCAGTTGAGAGAGGTTAGGCATTCCCCGACCAGCTTTGATCGTACCATTAGCGATTCTTGTGCCATGATTGCCGCCTGGCTATCAGTTTTTATATACACCCGCATAGTCGACAATACATTGGTGCCTAGACAATCGGTTGACTCTTTTATAGCAGCCACCTCGGACTGAAAGACGCTGCAGAGATCTGGCAGCCTGAACATATGATCTACTGAGACTTCACGGACAGATCGAAGTGGTTTATTGGACATCTAATTCAGAGACTACCATTTTCCTATTCGTTTCTTGGAGGGATGTGGAATGAAAAGGATTTCGGTCAGTGGAATTCAAAACCCAGTGTAGATTGAGATGTTCTGCTCAAGAAATGATGCGGACTTCAGGCATTTCAAAAGGCATATTGAGTTAGTTGGGATTTAATTGAAGCTTGACTGTCTATAGCGAAGATTAAAAACAATAAAGTAGTCTGGCAGTCAGCGAGCTTCCCCTTCAGGTGGGTGCCAGAGCGCATTTCGATTCCGTTTTTGGGAGCCGTCATCGCTTACAACGCTGTCAAATTTCCAGTAACAACTTTCGAGGAAATGAGCTTTAGAATTTGTAGAAATATTCTGAGTTTTCCACCGACTCTGCCTAAAATAGGGCTGCCATATAAAAAGCTTGTTAAACGTCTCAAGTCCTTAGCGGTCTAAGACTTACATAGTTCTTAAGAATCTCAAATAGACAAGTATACAAGTTGGATTTTTCAGTAAGGCCTTTAACAGCACCTGTGAATTTTATTATTAGAGACTCCAAAGTTTGAAAAATAACGCTCCGATCACCTTTATGTGATTATATGTATGTGTGCACACAAACACACATACTAAAATTGCGTTGCAATACTTCACTGCTAAAAGGCATAAATTCCAATTGTGCAAGACGAAAATGCGATTATACCTCCGCTCCAACAACCTTATGCCGTCCGTTCAAGTTCTCAATCGGCTGATGAAATCGTCAACTACGTCGCTTAGTGTCCTTTTGTGCAAACAATATACGCATTGAATTTTGTGTCGCATTGTCCTGCGGTGTTGTCACATTGTTTATTTCTACTTTACGCTGCAATTTTACGAGCAGCCAGCTCATCAAGCATTTCCTTTTCCAAAAGCAAGCAGAAGAACGCATGCGGTGCACTGCAGCTCCTTGCAAGCTGTTTTACATTTTTATGTTTTTAATGTTTCCCAAATTTCTTCAAATGTTTATTGCTGCTTATCTGCTTATCTGCCCTGTTGCTGGCTGTTTTGCTTGCTTAATTTCCTTTGATGGCTTGCTGATTTTCTATTTTATAACGCTTTCCAAACTTTTGTTGCTGTTGTCAGCAGCATGCGTTGACAGCAAACAATTTGAAAAGGAAAAAAAAAACAAGAAAAATAAAGAGAAACATTAAAAACAAAAAAAATGTTGCACCTAATGTTGCTGTCGCTTAGCTGGAGATTAAATGCATCCCTATGCCTATTGCACTTCGCCTCTAAGAAGAATTGATGCCGGACAAGGCGTTGCCTTAATTGTCTCTACTAAATTTCAAGCTGCGCAACGTACGATCGGTAATTTGTGATTTTGCGCACATCATTGACATCATCATTATGATCAGCATAACAAAGCGTAGCCGGGAGAGAAGAGAGCAAAAGAACAAGGCAACTGACAACTAAAGAATTGTAAAGATTCCTATTTCCAATGTTTCTTCGCACTGGGCGCGCATGTCCTTGAGCCGAGTGTGAATCGTTTGTTGATCCACAAATTGGTTTTTGCTTCAAAGTCATAATAAAAACTCAAATATTTATGTATATGTATGTATTCGTTTTGTACTTGTCACTCCATCAAGGTCAACGGTCAATGCGTATTTGGGCGCTCGGTTAACCAATGCCATTTGTGGGTCGGTCTCACTACGCCAAAGTAGACGGAGCCTAGTTGGAATGTCCTCGCACGAACAGTCGAACCACTCTCGGCCATTAGCTGCCCACTTGGTGATAAACCACTGGGCTTGGTTGGTATCTGTGGGCGCAGATTGACATTGAAGTCTCCATTGGTGCTGCATAAAATTTGCTCAGTTTGATCAGTTCGACAATTTGGCAATTTATCACACATTTACACTGAGTAAATTGTTTCAAAAATGATTTGTGCTAATGACCTCGAAACATGGAAGGTGGTTGCATTGGAAGCCAGTGGTGTCAACAAGATTTTTGGTATTCGATTTATTTTTAACTAGTTTTTGCCCGCAGCTTAGCCCGCATAAAGTTGGGTTTAACGTAATGATTTTAATTGCAACAAAAAAGATAATAATTTGTTTTTTACCGAAAATAATAAATTTTATTAAAAAAAAAATTGCTTATTGTGTCCAGGTTCCAGAACATGGTAAATGTGTCGGATTTTAACTAAATTGGCCAAGCAAATATAAAAAACCTTCACAGCTAGTCTTTATATGTAGAATCTATATATGTATGTATGTACATTAGGGTGGCCCAAAAAAATAAAAGTCGGAATTTTAATGCTCTCACCCCCTAAGGCTGTTCTATAGCAAAATTTTGAAATCAAAAAATATTTAGAGGATGGAAAATTTTGAGCAACCTCTAAATATTTTTTGATTCCTAAATAAGAAAACAAGGGTACAATTTTTTTGGTATAGAACAATCCGAGAGGGTAAGAGCATAAAAATTCCGATTTTACCTTTTCACATGCATTTTTGGACCACACTAATGTACACATAGATGTATACATTTTTTATATTATTTTTATAGTTGGCAAGCTATTTTGCAAAATGAGTCACTTTTGGTTTTATATGTATCAATATTAATAACATTGTTATATTTCATGAAGCTTAAAAAGAATAAATATATGTAGATATTGAAATTTGAAAAAGGTGGAAAGACGAAAGATATTCCATTTTGAAAATGATCGCTTAAATGAAATTACCTAAAACCTCTTTAAACAGTTGAAATCCATATTTTAATATTTCATAAAATTGAATTTTACATTTAACCTTGTGACCATCCTCTTCAAAATATTTTCGAAGCAAAGTTTTTTTCATTTGGTTTCCTTTTACATCCATATTGAAGTATTTCATTAAAGTAAATAGTTGATTAATCTTTATTACACTTTAATACAGCTGGCAACCCCCATTAAAAATATTTTCGAAACAAAGCCTTCTCAAACTTATTTTTTTAACTTGACATTATTTTGTAATATTCCATTTAATTTATTGACTTAATTGTATTTAAACTTTACACAGGTGGCAACCTTCTTCAAAACTTCTTAAAAATAAAATTTGACTTTTAAACAGATGGCAGCCCTCTTCAAAATATTTTTTTAATCTCATTCGCTAAAATCGAATTTAACTTTTTACATAGGTGGCAATCCGCTTAAAAATGTTTTCATCATAAAATTTATTTTTTAATATCGTTCGTTTGGTATCCATACTGTAAACTTTGTCATAAGCTATTTGTATGTCGAATATTACCCAAAGAAAGAGCTAAAACATACCAAGTCAAAGATTTTCACATTTAAAATATTAGTGGGACTTCATTTAACATGTCAATTAAATTTATTTTATATTCCTTATCTGGTGGCAACCATCCTCAAAATATTTTCCAAATAGATGCAGCTTTCTTAAAAGCTGCCTCGTCTGATACCCATTTTAAAACATTTTTATTTTTTTTTTTTCTGAGTTCGAACTTCTAAACAGGTGGCAGCCCCCCTTAAAATATATTTGAAATAAAACTTTCTAAACCTGTCTCGTTTGATACTCATATTAAAATATTTCGTTTGACTTATTATTTTAATCGATTTTAACTTTTAAACGGGTAGAAATTTTTTCATTGTAAAATATTTAATTTAACTTGCTACTCAAGTAGCACACTGTTGTATAACTTGGTGTAAATTTGTGAATTTTGGTACAGTTAATCAGATTTATACCAAAATTCGTAAATTTACACCAAGCTATACGCCAGTAGTGAGCTACTTGAGTAGGAAATACCCAGCGTGCTTCGCTGCGGCGTAAAAGTATTTTTGTGTTGTTACTCCCTCCAAAACTCGTATGGCCTCATTCCATTAGCGCACACAAGGGGTGGGTTTTGGGGTTCAAACCCCCCCTAAAGCTAATAACCTCAAATACAATCTGTATCTTAAAGCTAAGAATCCAGCTCTCAAGGTAATTATAAGAAATATTTATTATAATTTCTGTTGCTTGAAAAAGCTGCAAACTGATTTAAGAAACTTTGGTAGAAGAAAATTTCTTTTCCGTTTCTCGTCCGTCGTTTTATATGAATTTTTCGTTATTCTTGAGAGTTCAGTTAATTTTTTCGGTATTTGAAATATTAAACGAATTTAGCAATCGGGAAAAATCACCATCTCTATCGAAAACCAGAAATCGAAAAAATGAACATAGAAGTGCAAAAATTCACGGAATCAATAAATTTATTTTTACTGACTCTTTTTTAAAATTTTTTATTAGGTACTTTTGAAAGTTGAGCGCATCTTGAGTTTATAAAACTTTTTATTAAACAAGTAGTTTTTAAGGAAAGAACACAACCGACTTCAATTCTCATATTCAAATTTAGGGGTACCGTTAATTTCTTCATGATCCAATCATCGGATCTCTAAAACAAATTACGGGACGAACCTTGAGGTACTATCTTTCTAATAAAAAAAGGATTATTGAAAACGGTTCACGTGGTCCAAAGTTATGTATTCCGGCGAGATGATAACCTCCCTTTTTTTTGAAGTCGGTTAAAAGCGTTTGAGATCTGTTAATCTGTAAATAAAGTGCAGTTTATGAATTTTAAAACGTTTATTTATTTATTACACACTGTACATAAAACTTGCATAAATGTATTTTAAAGAGCGTATTATCTGAAGAAAATTTTCAGTATTTTCCGGTGATATATCTTCAGAAATATAAAACCCCCCTAAAATATATTCCTGGGTGCGCCCCTGGGCCTTATTCATAAAAAAAATAAAATACATACATTTAAAGAGCTTTATGAAGGGAGATTTTCAAACAAATTTTCGATTTATGAAGCATTCTTTATTTATTTTTTTTAAATGTGGGTGTTATTTAATATATTTTCAAAGGTTTTTAGAAAGTAGGTAGAGTATTGACTTTCTCCCGGAAATTTAATTTATAAACTCGAGTCTACATATCACATACTTTCTGCAAAGGTGTACTAATTCAATAATTACCTTAACTTTTCAACTTAAATTAATACAATTTTTCAAACAAGTGGCAACCCCCCTCAAATATATTTTCGACAGTGAACTTTCCTAAAGCTCTTCAGTTTGATTATTAACTAAATGAAATTAAAATTTTCAAACACGTGATAGCCTTCCACACAAATTTTTTCGGCTGTACGCCTTCTAAAACCTCTTCCTTTTGACAGCTATATTGCAATATTTAATTTATCAATAGGTGGCAACTCTACACGAATTCCCCCAATTTCCCCTACCTGGGTCCGCCACTGCCTTTATGTAGATTTTGCATATGCACTTCTCAAATGTCATTTAACAAGACTATTTAAGTAATAAGGTAATAGCGCCTAAAATTGGCGCAGGGACACTTTTAGATTTTTTCTAATTTTTTTTTTAATTCATCTGCTCACTACTTTTTATAGATTTTCAAAGTTAACGTTAATTTTGGAGATTTTGTAGGCTATTTCGCTTCTTGCATCGCGTTCCCTTTCTACCTTTCCCTGCACTATCAAATATGGTATGTTTGTAGGTATATTTTAGCAAAAATTCAATCGAAGGTTAATTATAAATTCTCACTTCCAATGCTCAAATAAAGAGATCCTTACAAAAGTTAAATGCCGCCAATATAAACATTGCATTGTTTTGAAGAAAAGGTGAAGACTCTGAACATTTACATTTAATTTCTCTTCAGTAGTCAAGGACATAAAAGCGCGAATTTAAACATAGTTAATCTAAGCTACCTGCACCGCGTCGATTTTCACGCGTCCTTCGCCGCGCGAGCCATTTTTCCCGCGTCCTTTTCGCTGACCTTGGCGGCATGCAATTAATATTAACTTTGCGGATACTTGGCGTGTATATTCGTTGACTTTTCAACTACTGGCAACGCCTATTTAGGACGCGAGTTTTATTTGCTGTTTTTTAACTACTTTACATAGATACTTTGTTCTCCAACAAATTAAGAAGGTGGAATGACCTAAGGCAAAACAGTTTTTTCCAGCAGGTAGAACTTGGTAGATGTGCAGTTTAGAAAAGTAAAGCATCAATATGCATATCTGCTTACATGTATATGTATGTGCATGCGGTGATTGTTTTTGACCTTTGCCAAAGTACCAACTGTGCGTTTTAACGATTCAATTTGTCTAAACTCAAATGTTTTGTTTTGCGTTGGAGTGAAATGCAAAATTTAGTTAATACATATGTACATATAACTAAAAACATATCCTATTAATGCCCTGCAAAAATCGCGACTACTCCGTGCGCGCATGTAAAGAGTACCCCTAAGGGTCAGGAGTACCCAAAATTAACCAAAATCCATATGAAGAATATGGTCCAACGTCTTTTGCAGGGTATTTTAAATGTGAGAGTTTGTTAGTCAGTGAGAGTGTATGTATGTTTCTTGCTCGTTCACGCTAAAACGAACTTTTAACGATACTAACATAATCTTGCAGCTCACTAATACCCACAGAGGTTCTGACTTGGATTAACATATAGTAAATTTTTGAAAAGATTTGCCACCTTTTTCAAAAGTTAAAATAAAGTAATTAATGTCGAAATTTTTAATTCATAAATTAAACGGGAGAAGTTTAAGTTGGCTTTATTTTGAAAACGATTTTTAAGAATGCTGCCACCTAATTTGGTGTTCAAAATGAACTTAATCAAAAAGTTCAGTGAACAATTTTTTATCGGAATCAAATCAACGAAATTTATGAGAAAACTTCATTTCCAAAAAAAAAAAAAAATCAAGAGGGTTGCTACGTGTTTGGAAATTCAAGATCAGTTTAATTAACCAGCTCAAAAAAAAACTTGCATATGGGTGTGAAACGAGGGAGGTTTAAGAAAAGCATATTTCGCAAATATTTTTAACTAAGGTTGCCACCTGGCTATAAACTAAAAATCAAGGTAAATTTAATTATTCTAAAATGGGTATCAAACAGGAAAGTTTTACTAAGGTTTATTTCAAAAATATTTTTGGCCTCATAAAGCACCGTTCGTTCGATTTTCAAATTTAATTAGTAGTAAGGGAATTAAGTAATTAAAATATGTGTTACCATACGAGTGGCCAATGAAAGAGGTTTAAGAAGTGGTTGCCACCTATTTCAAAAGCCGAATCAGTTAACTTTTACACAAGTTTTATGAAAAATTAAAATATTGGTGTTAAATGAAAGAGTGTTAAAAAATCTTTAGTTTGAAGCTTTAGAACCTTTTGGGGGAAATTATTCAATAATTTTAAAGAATTATTAGAAAATGCGGGCACCAATCGAAATTAGTTTGCAAAGTATTTACTTCTGAATTGTATTTAGCAGAGCTGCCACCGGTTTGAAAAATCAAATTCAGTTTAATGTATCACAACGTCAGACGAAAGAGATTTAAAGCGATTTTGGTTTGAAAATTGTTCTGAAGAGGGTTGCCAGTAGTCGAATTTATTTAACTTATACAAAAGTTAAATTAAATGTCAAGAAATGAGTATCAAATGAAAAAATTTTCTTTGAAAATCTTTCTGAGTAGGGCTGCCACTTTTTCTAAAAGTAATATCTATCTAACTATACATACGTGAAGGTATTTTTTGGGAAGGACATCAGATCTGCACCGTTTTTTCAATTTACAAAAATGAGGTGAAAAATTAAAGAAAAGCCTGTAAATGTGCAATATTTAAGGTTTTATTTTTTGAAATTAGAATTTTTTTTAGCGGTACCAAATGATTTGAAATTTAAGGAAATGAAAACCCCACACCATGCGAGACATCTCTTCACTCAGTAACGGTTGAACGGATTCAGATGAAACAGTTGGACAATCTGTTAAGGTGTTTGAATAAGGTTGCCACCTGTGTAAAAAGTTAAACTGGATTTTGGCATTTTAACGCTATGCGGGTTCACTAGTTGACCCTTATTCTTCTATGAGCGATGTCCATTTTTATATTACAAATTATTTAATTATAATTATTTATTTATTTTTGCCCTGTTTAAAATTATTTTTACGAGCGCAATAATCTTCTACGCTGAAAGGACCTATTGCTGAACTAAGTTATGAAAGAAGTAATAGGCAATTTAATCGAACTTCAAAACTCCCGATAAGGTACTGACATATGTATTTTTTTATAATATATAGCACCCACCTCATCTTAAGTTTTCAATTAAAAATTATAATTTACCACTCAAAAATGCTCATCAAAGCTGCGCGTGCAACTCACCTAAACATACATATGTACATACATACATACTTACAGATGGGCATACATACATCGCACGTCAACATTTAATTTCGCTGTCAACACCTAAGCACGTAATCGCTTTGATCATGAAACCATGATTATTGCCATTAACACGATCATCAAGATCATTATCGGCCAACGAGGTGATCCAATCTACAGCGCCAAACGATCGACAAGTAAGCAAATATGCAGACAGACAAAAAACCACAAAATGAAGCGCCATGTGCCACTCGAAGAGTAGGGCAACTCGAAGAAAAAACCCGAAGAAAAAACCAAAATTGGAAGACTCTTGAGTAGTTAAAGGAGGGAGACAAAAAAAGGAAGGAGGAGAAGATCACCAAAGAAAGTGTTGAAGTTGATCGAATTTTCTTGGGCAGTTGTTGTCAAATTATGACAAGGCGCCTTGTCATATTGGCGGCTAATGGTTGCAATGCTGCAATGTGGCTGCCAACAAAAAAAAAAATAAAAATCCATGTAGCTGCGACACTTTAAAGCGAGTGGAGCGTGCGGTTGTCAACGCCACAGCAACAAAGATTGGACGCCAGAGACGCCATGCGTTGGTTAAGCATTTGTCTCCCCATTTTCGAAGCTGCATATGCTTGTATGTATGTGTGAATGTATGCACATTAGAGTGGTTCAAAAATGCATGCGAAAAAAGTAAAGTTTTAATTTTATTGCTCTCACCACCTAAGATTGTTTTTTTTAGAGGTCGCGCAAGCGAACAGAACGTAGATAGAAATAGTATAGAATTCTTGAAAATAAATATTTCTCGAACGGAAAATTCTGTTCCTTTTCAGGAGACTTCTAATAATAATACCCAATTGGTTATTTTACCATTTTTTAATACTAAAGATTTTTGATGGGTCCCAAATTTGCGTTTTTTGGGCTTTTTGGGCTTTTTGGGAGACCTACAAAAAATAGTTACTATCAAGGAATGTAACAGTTACAATTTCAATGTTAAAAATCAGCCTTTAACAGTTATTCTGCGACTTTTATTTAATAAATCGTTAAATAACAGTTATTTCCGATTTTTATTTTATTAATCCGAAAATAGCAATTATTTTTGATTTTTATTTAAATGCTCAATAAATAACGGTTATTCCTGATTTTTATTTAACTGCCGACCCATTTCATTTTTATTTTATGTTCCTCATAATAACAGCTATCGAAGACTTATATTTACAAAAGTCAACAATAAAAATCAAACAGTTACTTTTATTAACAAAAACCATGATTTTTACCAGATGACTTTTATTGATAATTTTTTCAATAAAGGTCATCGACTTTTATAAATCAACGTCTTCGATAACTGTTATCATGAGACAAATAAAATAAAATTCAGCTGTTATTTTTATATTTATAAAAGCCATAAATACCTCTTATTATTTTTAGTTTTGCATAAAAATTACATTTTTTTATTTGATTCTCGGTGAAAAAATAAATCGCTTGGTTATGGAACATTTTCTTCATAGTAAATTTTTCAATAAATGTTTTCATAAATAACTGTTATTTTCCGACCCTGGTTACTATTAAAAAATGGTTAAATAAACAATTGGGTATTCTGCTTTTTTTTGTTGACCACCCTAATGTACATATGTATGTACTTTGGTGCATCGAAATAGCGTGTTGTCATTGAAGATGAATGTGCTCATGTTGTGGCTATTGTTGTTGTTATGTGGAGCCTCTGATGAACGTCATTGCTTTGCTGATTATGTTGTTAGATGATATCTCAGTTGCTGTGGCTGGGCACTGTTTGCATCGAAATTCGATACATTGTTGAGAGCAGACACAAGCAACGCTTTCCATGTACCATTCCCCGCCTGCTGCCGCCTACATACGATAAATTTACTTATGTACATACATATGTAGATATGTATGTATGAAGGTAAATAGTTATGTATGAAAAGGAAGAAAAAAAAGATCAACTTGACGCCCCATTCTCCTCCACCACCGTTTGTGTTTTGGCATCTATTTGTTGTGTTTTTGTTTTAGCTGCGATGTGAGCGTGTTCAAAAGTCGGTTAATTACAAAATCTAAATACAA
The DNA here is from genome assembly GCF_013731165.1 of Rhagoletis pomonella. NCBI lineage: Eukaryota > Metazoa > Arthropoda > Insecta > Diptera > Tephritidae > Rhagoletis > Rhagoletis pomonella. The sequence goes on from NW_023458560.1 coordinate 49,996,197, forward strand.
AATACTACTATTCGTTGTTGGGGCTGCGTTGCCACTTGTTTCACGCTGTCGATTTGTATGCCAACCAAACTTGAGGCATCTAAATAAATATGTACAAAAATCTGTATAAGTATGCATGTCACAGTGTCTTGCTTTTGTTTTTGTGTTGTACTTGTCTGTGCGTTGTTGTGGAAGCGAATTAGAAAAACACTTTTCTCAAATTTCAACGTCAACAAGACGTAAAGATCAAAGCCGAATGCCGCATTCAGCCGCCGCAGTCGCAGCCGTCGTTTGTTGTTGCACTCACTCTTCGCTCTTCATCTTTGGTAATTGAAATTTTCTTACTTTTCTGGGGGCGAAGGCTGTGTTTGCGCTGAAGCGAAAATATTTGGTTGGAAAAACACGTGCAATATGTCACTGTGGTATGTAAATAGTCTTTAAACTTACACATTTTTTCTTTGTTTAAGTACAGCTAAATATACATACATATTTATGTAGATACATTAGTTTGTGTCAAATAAAACGAATTTATTTTTTTTCGGTCCCATATGAAAATTATGTTGTCGGTCACAAAAAAATAACTGTGGCAAAATGTCAGCCCTCTATCTTCATTTTTCATTGATACTGATAAAAATAAAATATTTTACACAAACAACAAAAAATATAATCGATAATCGTATGAGGCTATTGCCTGAAAATTTTTAAATGTACTTAGTGGTATTGTGCTACTATGAAAGCACGGCCGAGTAATCACAGTCAACTTATGTACAGTAGACTGCATCATTCCCCCATACAAAAAAAAAAAAATCGGTACTGTTTTTCCACTGGAATTATAAAATCTATTATATTTTAAGACTTCCACCAAAATATCTCGCAAAAATATTAGGATTTACGTGAGCTGGACCGATTTGAAAATACCTCCAAAAATTGAATTTTTTATTAAAAAAAAACAATTTTTTTTTAAATATTTTTGAAAAAACATACCCTCACATAACCAAACAGTTTAAGCTTAAAAAGTTTGCATAAAAATATTTAAAAAAAAATTCTACGGAATCATAATAATGAGATTTTTGATGCTGATTTTGAACTTTATTCAAAGACTGGTTTAAGAAAAACTGGAATAACTCAGCCAAAATATTACCAATTTAGACTTATGAGGTATCATTGGTAAGGTATTTTCTCACCCTTTTAATTTCTTTACGAATGAGCTCATTCAAAGCATGAAAAAGGTAAGATAAACGCGTGTCATTCCATGTTGAATTAAGATGTGTTGGTATTTGATAAAGAAAAATTTGGGACGTGAATGAGTTTTTTTTGCAAAGAAATAAAGAAGATTTGCTAACCACCCCTTTTAACACCACAAAAAAAAGGAACAGTCCAGCGCCTTCGTCTTGGTCTGCAGGCTGTATCGGAGATACACCCGCTAAATTTAAACGTAGAATACGTGGTATGGTTAAGAGCATATCCAAGTCAAAAACGAAAGCACAAACTAAGAAAAAAATATCGATAACAAAAGCGATAATAAAATCGATAACAAAATCGATAAAAATATCGATAACAAAATCGTTAACTAAATCGATTACAAAATCGATTACAAAATCTATCGAAAAATCGATTACAAAATCGATAACAAAATCGATTCCAAAGTCAATAACAAAATTGATAACAAAATCTATCAAAAAATCCATTACAAAATCGGTAATAAATTCGATAAAAAAATCGATAAAACTATCGATAACAAAAGCGATGGCAATATCGATAGCAAAATCGGTAAAAAAACCGATAAAAATACCGACAACAAAAGCGATAACAATATCTATAGAAAAATCGATAAAAATATTGATGACAAAAGCGACAAAAATATCGATAACAAAAGCGATAACAATATCGATAGCAAAATTGTTAAAACAATCAAGAAAAATATCGATAACAAAACCGATAAATAATCAATAATAAAATCAATAACAGAATCGATTACAAAATCGATAACAAAATCGATAAAAATATCGATCATTATATCGTTAGGTTCCGAAAATATCGATAGCAAAATCAATAACAACATCGATACAAATTTCGATAACAAAATCGGTGAAAATATCGGTAACAAAACCGATAAAAATATCGATGGCAAAATCGATTAAAATATCGGCAACAAAATCTATAAAAATATCGATAACAAAATCGATAAGAAAATCGATAAAAATATCGATAACAAAACCAAACAGATCCACATTAACTGAAACTTTCATATGTACGTATATATGCATTTACATATGTACATACGCTGCGATCAAAAGCCGCATTACATTCGCATACATACTTTTTGTCTCCTTCCCACACTTCCAACATATGCACGTGTTTGCAAAATGATGACGAGGTGATTTTGTATGGAAAATCATTTATGCCCATATATTTGAATAAAATAAACATATATAGAAGATATCAACCAATACTTCCCATATACCAAACGAAAGGAAAACTCTTGAATTTTTGATTAAAGAAAACAAAAACAAAATCATTCGAGCGGTTTTCGAGCATTTTGGTAATGAAAAAAATTTGCAAATTTTTTCAACAATTTTTTGCCTTAAAATGCTCAATATTTGTTAAATTTATATAAAATTTGTACCCGATAATATGTCTACTGCTCCAGAGAACCTATATCCCGAAAATGAAAGTTATATATGCCAACAATAAGTTGCTAGAGCACTTTAAAGGCTCAAAATTGACCCCAAAATAAGGCAATGTTTACCGTTGTTTTTACGACAGAAACCGAATTGGTTATTTACAAAAATGAATCTGTCGACAGGTTTGGAATTTTATCTTTGAAACGCCACACTTTTCTTTGAAATCGCTTTATTAGTTCTCGTGCAATAAGCGTTTTTGTGAAGCTCTAAAAATTACAACTACAACATTTGAACATAGCCCCCATACCTTAAGGTAAGACGTATTCTACGTCAAAAAAATTATTTGTGTTCAAACTAAAGACTTCTTAACACTCTTTTGTTTGACATCTATTCTTTGACATTTCATATAACTTGTGGATAAGTTAACTAAATTTGACATTCCAACAGGTGGCAACCCTCTTAAAAATATTTTCAAACTACTACCTTCTGAAACCCCTGTTATTTGGCACCCATATCGTGAAACATATTTCTCTTACCCAATTCCCTTAATTCAAATTGAGTTTGATTTTTAAACAGGTGCCAACCCTTCTATAGTTAAGTTGAGAACAAAACTTTCAAAAACCATTTCGATTGACACTCGATTTGTAATAATTGATTTATTTTTTTAAATATGTTGAATATAGTTTTTTAAAGGGTAGCAACTCTTTTCAAAAAAGTAAAGCTTTATTGCACATCTGCAGCCCAAGCCCTTTAATTTTACACCTGATTTGGAAAAATCGAAGGAACGGTGCGGGCATGAGGCCATTTGGAATTTAATTGTTCAACACGTGGCATCCCTTTTAGAAAAAATAAAACCAGTTTTCACATGTACGGGCCAAGCGCTTTAATTTGGCACCCCATTTTTGAAAATCGAGCGAACGGTGGAGATCTTTTATTCTGAACAAAAAATGCGTTCGCAACAGGTGGGCTTTCAGAATAAACCAACTTTCAAAGATAAAATATTCTGCGATTCTGAGCGTAATTTTTATTTCAAAAACATCTTAATTGAAGGCACATTTGGAAAATTCGTCGAAACGATCTACATCTTTTTATAACTACTAGTCCTTATAACGTTACATATGCCTGTAAAATGCTTATCTCTAGAAGTGTGCAAAAGACCTGACTTACTACTTTTATTGATGCTAATTCTTGTAGTCAGAATATTTCGAGCGTGGTATCAAATCATCACCTCCCATAAAACTGATCATTCAAAGATGTTGTTTCGCGTTATAGCTCCTCCAATTAAGCAGGTAAAAATTTAGTATAGGTTCACTTTAACACATAGCACGCATACAATTTATTATTCAGATATGAAGTTAGAGTTATAGCGCAAAAACATATATTTCAGTAATCAGTTGTATTGGAGCTATATGTCAAAGTGAACCTATTTCGATTATTTTAAGGAATAATTAAGGTAATATTAATAAACCGTTATGTGCAAAATTTTAGTAAAGTAGCTTCAAAACTGAGGGAGTTATTTATAAAATAGTTAAAATTTAATCAAAATTTCAAGTACCGTTATCTCGAAAACCGGAGACAATCTGGTAAAACGGCGGATGCCATTGAATTTAGAACATCCCAATTAAGTGTGTTCAACTTTCAAAATCTTTGCTCAAAATTTACAGCTTGCGCAGCGTAATTTGAACCCAGCTTATTATTTTGTTTTCTATTTCAGCTATCTAAATATTTATTCCTCGTCTAATTTTTGAAGCACGTGATGAAAATGAATTACACTTACATATATTACATTTACATTGAGCCCAAATGCGTCATATGGGCGAGAAATCTAAAATGCGAAGTCAAATCAGGCATTTCTCCATACAAATTCGCATTTCCAAAATGAAGCATTTCAACGCATTTATTCAAAATGCCGAAGCAAATGCGTTCCAATTGCTGAACAATTTTATTGAACACACTCAAAAACAAAAGCTCTCCAAAAACTTTTGTTTGTTTTCGCCATTTTGAATTTTTCAAATCAAAACAAACTCAACGTAATAAATAAATCTTTGATATTTGTGTAAAAAATGGTTAATTTACGCATAAATTAGCATATTTTTAGTTAATGCAAAGAATAATTGCCTCTTATGTGTCCAAAACGTGTTAAAAAATATAAGGCCTGCAGTGTTTGTTTACATTCATTTTGTTTTTCTTTTCCGTTTTCAATGAAAACAAGTAATTTTTTAAGCAAAAAAACAAAACCGACTTCAATTCTCATATAAAAAAATTTAATATATATATATATATATTTCATGATCCAATGATCGGATCTAACCCATATTAGTATAGGACCACCTCTGAAACACTACCTTTCCGATGCAAAAATTATCGAAATCGGTTGACGTGGTCCAAAGTTATTCATAAAAAAAATAATAAAATAAAAAAAAAATATTCCGACGAACTTTTAACCTCTTCCTTTCTTGGAAGTCGGTTAAAAAGTCAAGCGAAATGCGAGTCAAGCAGTGTACTAAACCCCTTCATATGATTGATTTCAAATCACGCATTTGGGTCCAATGTAAATGTAATATTATATTTATCGATTTATTAAGAGTTTACGAATCATATATAAAAACATAGGTGTGCCCACAAATTCAAAAATTAAACTTTTTGTTTTGAAAGTGTACCTGTTTTTTAGATTTACCCATAAACATACATACTTCTACGCATAAGCCTGCGTCTATCGGGGTACCGCGGTGTCTCTCAAGCTAAATTAATAGACATAAAGGTCTATTTTTTACGAGCTTTTATTTATAACCAGGCTCGCTACAGTGCAACAATACCTCTTTGAAGATAGGAATGGTTCTAAAATATTCGGCCACGCGTTGCACAAAAAATGAAGTATAAGTTCTATGATTCGCTATGTACGTATGTACATTAGGCTGGTCTAAAAATGCATTTGAAAAAGTAAAGTCGGAATTTTAATGCCGCCACCCTCTAGCATTACTCTATAATGAAAAAAATATACCCCTACTTTTTAATTTTTAAATAAAAAAAAATTAGAGTGTGCTGAAAGCGCTCAAAGTTTTCCATGTATTCTATATGGGGAAAAAACAAATTTTGTAGAAATGGTATAGAATTCTTGAAAATCAATATTTTTCGATCAAAAAGTCCTACTTCTCTTCAGGAAATTCCCAATAACAATACCCAATTGTCTATTTAACCATTTTTCCATGGTAACTATATTTTATGGGTCAGCTAAAACCTCCAAAAAATACAGAGGGGGTTGACCAGTAAAAGATCTTTGGTATTAAAATATGGTTAAATAAACAATTGGATATTAATACTGGAAGTCTCCTAAAAAGAACCAGAGTTTTCCGATCGAAAAATATTGATTTTCAAGAATTCGATACCACTTCTACAAAAAGTTGTTTTTCCCCAATGTAAAATACATGGAAACATATGTATGTACATATCTATGCACGGCTTGGCCCCTTAATTGTTTTTTATTTAGAAAGTATGTCAACATATGCAGTAGCGTGGGCCGAAAATCCGCTTTTTTAGAATTGTGATTGGTAATAGCAAAAATATGGTTCATTATAGCAAATATATGGTCCATCAAAGTTCAATATGCTCAAAAAATAAAAATTAATAAATAAATTAGTTAATAAACTTTTTTATTAAAATTGCAATAATCTTCGAAAGTATTAGTCCCACATAATTTGGTATATGGACCTTTTTTGTAGATAATCGAAGTTAGATAAAAAAAAAAATTTTTTAGTACTTGAACTTTGTTGGACTTAGGCGAGCCTAGGATATTGACCAAAAATTTTCATATTTCACACAGATTTTTTTTAGAGCATAATGAACCATGATTTTGCTATTACCAATCAAAGTTCTAAAAAAGCGGATTTTCGGCCCACGCTAATATGCGCACCCTTGTATCAAGTATGTGTAGGTATGTATACACACACATATCTATTTAGCTCACTCTTCTTGTCTTTATTTTAAACGGATTTTCTTCAAGTATTTTGCAAAACTTTATGAAGTGGGAGATTTCGATATTATTCCATATTATTTTAACCTGATCGAGTTTCGGTATAAATTTTTTGCACTAAGCAAATTTGCCTTTCATTTATTATAGACGGGAGGAAATAAAAGAAGTAGCTTAGTTCTTTAGGGAACGTTGCATTTTGTATTTTTCTTGCTTTCTATATTAAAATTAGAGCCTTCGAAAAAATTGGACCTACTAACTTTTCACTCAAAGCCATCGATATATCAATTAATAGGAAATTACATTTGGTTCAAAATGAGAAATGCACTTACCAGTCAGTGACGCAATAGATTGGTTATTTTTTATTGCTTAAGTAGTTTCTATTATTTATGTATATCCGAACCGAACCGAAGTACTTCTTACATTTTGCGTTTTCACACATTTTTCCAACTTTCCAACTTTCCGACTTTCCGACAATTACACTTTAAAATAATGCAACATACGAAAAAATACATCCATACATACATATGTACACAGCAAATGCAATTCATTTGTATGCACACTCGTATACATAAATGTACCGAACCGACGCGAACCGACGCGACCCGATCACGCAATAATTTACTATTTTCACTTTTTCACTTCTTTCGTTAATAGCTTTTAATTATCTATATGTAAATATAGTTTATAAGTAACGAGTACTTATAAATATGCACTTGTAATAGATTTTGGAATAAAATTATTATATTTCTTGTACACTAAATTTATTTAAAGTGACTTTGACAAGCACAGATTACTTAACCAAACTAACTTCCACTGCAAATGCCCACTGAATACTGAAAAAAGCCTACACTCCTCTCACATCTTGACCGATTGTTCACCTGGAAAAAAACAGCTATCCATCAATTTAAAAAGAGTAAAAACAATGGAAAGAACTTAAAAACTCTTTCTTATTAAATTAGGTTGTTACTTTAAAATTTTAAAGCACCAAAAAAATACAAAATAAGAGCAGAAGGAAGAACGTATGGGAAACGGAAGTGAATTTGTGCTGGAAAATGTGAGAGCGAGCAATTACGTGTTTCCGCTTAAAGCAGTGATGGAAAAGTAGGCACAATAATGCCATTTTCGGCACTTTGATTCTCAGAGGCACTTTTGGCACAATTCATCCTGTTTTGGCACAATTATAAAATATAGAAATTTAGCATAAAATGCCAATAAAAATATAACAAAAAATCACATATCACATCTTAGATAAAAAAATTACAAAAAGTGAAAACTAAAAGCACTAAAAATTTAAAATAAGGGCCTTGAGAAATATTTACAAACCGCTGGATTCTATTGCGAATACGCAGTACGAAAAGTAAGTTTTCGCAACAACAAACTTTTAATTCAGAGTGTTTTTTGAAAAATTCTAAGTTTGTAGTTTTATAGTCCATTAAATAAAAGTGCAAGTTTCTGCAATATCCGATGATTTTTGATTTTTTTTTTCTGACGGTGTCATACCTTTTCATATATTTAAAAAATATTCGAACATACTTTATATGGAAAAAAAAATTATAAAAATTCTGAATTCAAAGTTGGTTGTTGCGAAAACCTCCTGACTTTTAATAATTTTTGTACAAAGTTTGAAATGCCGATTTGGGTACATACATATGTACATTTATTGTGTTTATTAAATTATGAACTAGACTTTTATACAAAATCAATCGAAAAATATTCAATGAAAAGAATAGGCGAAACTGGTCAAAATGTCTCACTGCCATTATTTCGCATATACATAGGTACATAAATACATATCGTCGTTGAAAGTACAAAACCGCGTAATTGACATTTGCTGCCAAAAATTGGATTTGCTCACACAAGCTCTTGGCTCCATCCTTATCCATTCGTCCTGAAATATACTAGCCAGAAATGCGATTGCTTTATAAAAAAGAGAACCATTTTGAATTATGAGTGTTTTTACTCTCTAGAAGATAATTTATGCGACCTTACATACTCGGTTTTGCATTATCTTGATACACGGTTTTGCGTTTTGTTGATACGCGGTTTTGTACTTTAAACGACGATACGTATGTGTGTAAAATGTAAAAATGTCAGAATATCTATGTTTCGGTGTATTTCCCCTCCGTAATTGGAATTCTGTGTAATTTTACTATGAATTAATGTATATGTCTAAGAATATTATTTCTAAATATGTATTGTTCTTAAAACGCCCTAAAAAAAATTTAATTTTGTGGCATTTTAATCTTCTTTTCGGAACTATTTTTGAAGACCATTAGGCACATTTTGAAATTTTAAAATTCCATCCCTGGCTTCAAGTTTTGTATCATGAGATAACGAAACGGAAGAGAGCACTAAAGAAATGGAAATGAATTGAATATTCTTTTCTTATTCACGCAATTTGCACACTGATGAGTATATTTAAGCGATAGTGGAAAAACTATTTACTCTGCCTGAAAAATAAAAGTCCTTTAAGAAAACTCCATAACTATATAATAAAATATTGCTAGAGGTGTTTCCCCGCGCTCCAGCTCAAAAATATATTTCGTAGGATACCAACAAAAGGATAAGTTCTATGATTCGTTACGTATGAGCCGTACGTACATATGTACATATGTATATTAGCGTAGTCTAAAAATGCAAGTGAAAAAGTAAAGTCGAAATTTTAATGCCACCACCCCTTAGAATTATTCTATATCGAAAAAATATACCCCTATTTTTTAATTTTGAAACCAAAAAATATTTATGGAGTGCTCAAAGCTCTCAAAGTTTTCCAAGTATTTTATATGGAAAAGAAAACAACTTTCGTAGAAATGGTATAAAATTCTTGAAAATCAATACTTTTCGATCAAAAACATCTGTTTCTCTTCAGGAGATTCCCAATAACAACACCCAATTATTTATTTAACAATTTTTTCGTGGTAACTATATTTTATAGGTACGCCAAAACCCCTAGAAAATACAATGCGTGGACCAATAAAATATCTTTAGTTTTAAAATATGGTTAAATAAACCATTGGATATTAATATTGGAAGACTCCTGAAGAGAACCAGAGTTTTCCGAGTTTAATTATATTTTTTGATTTCAAAATAAAAAAATAGGGGTATATTTTTTCGGTACAGAACACTCCTAGGGGGTGGTGGCCTTAAAATTCAGACATTACTGTTTTTGGACCACTCTAATTTACATATTTATTTATGCACTGCTCGGTCCCTTAATTAGTTTTATTTAGAAAGTATGTCAACATATGCGCCCTTGTATCAAGTATATGTATGTATGTACACACATATCTATGTAGCTTACTCTTCTTAACTTTATTTTAAGCGGAAACACAAACGCCTACATACTCTCCACCTCTCTATGAGTGAGAGTTCATTTCCGTTTTCCGTGCTCATCCGCTCTTGAAATGCTTTTTTTGCTGCGCAATCGGTTAGCGCAAAATCAATATATGTATGTATGTAAATGAATTTCCATATTTGCAAATTAAGAGTTTTAAGGTGTGTTATCTAACTCTTTTTTTTTAAAGTGAGGACCTGGAAAAATAAATACTTGGAAATTGCAAATTAGCTGTGATGAACTCAGAGTGTAGGTTAATTTTCAGTATTCAGTAGACTTTTGCCGCGGAAATATTTAAGTTCGTATGGTGCGCGAGTTCAATCCGATAAGCAGGAAAATATTGTGCAAAAGTGTTAAAATAATCTATTTCATAAGCATTCAAGTGTGCAAAAGCAAGCATTCAAGTGCAAGTAGTAATAAAAAATATAAATAGTGCGATTTTATTTCATTGCTGCTAAGAAATGATGTGAAAAAGTGAAATTCGTGTGTTCGCCATGAAGAAATTGGAAGCCATCTTGTGGTCGTGTCGCGTGGGTTCGGTAACGTACCAATCTACATATATCTATACATACATATGTACACGTGTATGCAAATGTACCAACGCAAAAAGATATTCGTTAGCCAGCACATAATATTGATATATAATTTGATTCTCAGTTTTCATTGGAGAATTTCATATAATTTTAAAACCTTGTCATTCGGCTAGTGGAATAATATGAGTAAGTTGTTAAATACCAGAAACCAAGCAATGAATAATAAACGTAAGTGCGCCTGGGCCACAGTGGAGAAATGAAACTTATAGCCCGAACACAATGAAAACGACGAGCTACAAACCACAGCTGTCAAATTATTTTAACACGTACTCTTATGTAGATAATTATTTTGGCGACGACCGGGCTACGCGACGGCTGTGGTTGTGGCCAGATTAGATCTATTTCTATTTTTCTGGCGACAGATAAGGTTCTTCCTCTTCTTTTATGTCAAACTCATACAAATTCATGATGTCGTCGCCGCGTTCAAAGAAATCATGTTGCCATCGACAAAGCACTTAGATAATAAAGATGACAAATTGGAAGCTGTGGTCGGTAGCTCGTCGTTTTCAATGTGTTCAGAACTTTACGTTACATATCTATTTTATCTCATAACCAATATACATACATAAATATGTACACATACATACATCCATCTGCTTTGCTTAAGGTTATATTTTATGTCTTTTTAACCGACTTCCAAAAAAGGAGGAGGTTAGCAGTTCGTCGGAATACTTTTTTATTTTTTATTTTTTTTGTATTATTTTTTTTTTATGTATGTTACCGCATAACTTTGGACCACGTCAACCGATTTCGAGGTGGTCCCATACTAATCTGGTTAAGATCCGATCAGTGGATCATGAGATATATATATATATAAATTTTTTTTTATATGAGAGTTGAAGTCGGTTTTTTTTTTGCTAAAAATTACTTGTTTCTATCTAGATCCCTACCTATACCCCTGTTAGTTCTAATTACATTTATGTTATTCTGTTTTCCTTTATCTTGATTTTTATTTTTATACTCTATCGACAACAAAATCGATAGTAACATCCAACAAAATATCGATAACAAAACCAATAAAAATATCGATAACCAAATCGATAAATAATCGATAATCAAATCGATAAATAATCGATAACGAAATCTAAAACAAAAATCGCTTAGAAAAACGATCAAAATATCGATACCAAAATCGATGAAAATATCGATAACAAAATCGATAAGTAATCGAGAACAAAATCATTAAATAATCGATATCAAAATCGATTAAGAAATCTATAAGTAATCGATAAGCAAACCGATAAATAATCGATAACAGTATCGATAAACAAATTAATAAAAAATATTGATAAAAATATCGATAACAATATCGATAACCAAACCAATAACAATATCGATAAAGAATATCGATAAAAAAATCGTTAAAAATATCAGTAACAAAATCGATAAAAATATCAATAACAAAATCGATAAAAATATCGATTATATCGATAGGTTTCTTATATATCGATAGCAAAATAGATACTAGTATCGATAAAAATTTCGATAACAAAATCGATAAAAATATCGATAACATAACCGATAAAAATATAGATTATTTTATCGATGAGTCCTGAGAATCCCGAAAATCTTTAAAATTCAAAAATAGTTCACAGATTGAGTCTCTGTGTCTCCATCTATATCCTTTTCTCTATAATTACCTTTATTTTAATCTTTCTCCCTCTATCTTCATCTTTACTTTTATCGGTTTCCTCATCCTCCTCTTTGTCTTTACCTTTATGTTTATCATTTTTTTCATCTACATATTCCCCTTCACCTTTGCCCTTATATAAATAAGTAAAGTGTTTAAATTTACGCATCTTTGTTTTTGTGGTTGGTGTTTGTGTATAAGAAATTAACTGAACGAGAGCTCACGGTGCGTACGAGAGGGAACTGCGGAAAGGTTACCCATATTTATGTCAAAGCCCACCTATATTTATATTAGTACTAATCACAGCTTATGCTAGACTGATCAAAATGTATGTCAGTAGAGATCAGAAGAAGAAGACCCCAGTATGTATCTGAGTACTGATCAGGGGCGGCGAAACGCCCTGTGCCTGGGTAGGTACTTCTGCTGGTGAAGAGTACCTATTAAGGCATCTTGTACCGGGATTATGGAGTCCCAAGCACTTTTTTGAGTCCCGAAATCCCGAAAAAAAATGCAGACACTGTAATGGCATAAAAGAATTATAAAATAGCAACTCTACAAATAATCAAATAATATATTACAATTCTAACACTACTTTTATTCTATATTAAAATATATATAACATATAAATGAGGCATTCTTTTTCATATCGGACACCAAATTTGGTGTCACAATTTCGACTGGCTTCACATTTTTTCTTCGGATATATGTATGATCTGTCAAAGTTTGGATTTTTCAAATTGTTAAATCTCGGGTTCTGCTCATCGTAGAGACTTCATATTAACGCCTTAAAGCTAAAGAAACAGGCTATACATTTCTATATATATGATGGCCATGAAATAAAATGTATGAAATTTTAAGCAAAAGCAATTGCTTATTTTTTATTCAGACGGCACATTGAACAGGTAGTATCAGAATAGCAGCTGATTTATTTTTATTTTTTTCAAATAATTTTGGTCTCGAAAATGTCAAATATTTTAAATTTCTTCTCACAAAAATTCCAAATTATTAAAATCTATTTGCATGTAAGACCTTTTTCCATACAAAACAAGCGACTGAATAGCAGCTTTTGGAACGCTCTCCCAACTCAGCAGCACAACTGCTGATTACTGGGCCTTGCAAATGATGGATCAATGCTTGGAGAAGATATGTAGCAAATTTACTAAGAAATAAAGTTGCAACAATTTTGAATTTTTCTAGTTTCAATTTATTATTTTTTATTTGTAATTCACATGGCACGCTTTGATTTAGAAGAAAAAAATCGGAACAATTTTTGACAATTTCGATACCAGAAGCAATAACAAAATACATGAAAATGTTGTTTTTGCTTTGATGATGGGCCCAATGCATTACTTAACATACGTACTATGTACATAGGTATATGGGTCATTCCATACAATATTTACACCTCAATATTTTTTTGTGGGTGAAATATATTTTTTTTGTAATTCTTTATCGAAAAAAAGAAGACACCTATTTTTCGAAAAAAAAATTGCCGAAATTTTGAACTCGCGGAGAAGTATCTTTTTTTAATTGTTTGCAGTTAATAAACTATTTGTCGGAGGAAAGCAGTTAAGGTATCAAAATGTGCGTAATTACCTCGGCTTTCCATGAGAGTGTGATTGTATTTTTATGGGATTTTTTATTCATGGCAGAAATTCCTTGGAGGTTTGCCATTGCCTGCCGAGGGGCGACCGCTGTTAAGAAAAAATCTTTTCTCTATGTTGTGGCAACTAAGAAGGTAATTGTGCTGAGAATTTTCAGCTGTTTACTAAAGATGTTAGGTATTGTACTTCTAACTAAAATTCTAAATATCTTTTACTGCCTTGCATGATAGACACCCACTCTCAAAAACACCTTGCTGCCTACTAATCCGCCCAAAATGTATAAATTTCGTCAGCCTCGTAAGAATCGAACGGCTTTGAGTGCTCTTTATTTATTTCTTCAAGAACATTTCAAATTGCAGCTTACGTCAAATACATATTAATACCAGTTAATAATTCAATTACAAATGTTGACACCAACCAAATGATGACATTTCCAACTAATCTCTTCACCTAGTACGCCTTGGTCTCCGCCGCCGCCGCCGCCGCCACCAACAACAGCAACAGCATTGTCAACATTTTCACCTGCAACGTGACTCCTTGCTAATCTGGCGATTTTTTCTTGTTTTTTTTTCGCTCTGCAACACAAAATGTCAGTTGCATTGTGACACTTTGTAGGCAGGATAAAGTTGTCGCTGGCAGCAGCTTCTACAATACGCGTCAAAGGAATGTCACAAAAGCCGCCTTGAAGCGGCATCTTTGATTGGTATTGTTCAAGTAGTTGAGCGCAGGAAAAATGAAATAAATAAAACTGCTGTAAGAAAGCAGAACGTGCGTTGAACGATTACAGACGGACTGTTGGCTGATGACTTCTGACTTTTTTCAACGCTCTTGCGATTGGTCAGACAAAACGCCAAAGGGATATTGGCAACAAAAGCCTGGCCAAAATGAAATCAACAACCAGCCGGCTAATAAATAAAAGCGACATTGCTTAGTATAAACCAATGCTATTTATGAGTACGAATGTAACAATGTAAGCATTTTGATATTTTACAACACTGTAGGTAAGGATGTAGTTCACTGTTTGTGCGTCCGCCGCAAAATCACAAAAACAGGATGTCTCAATTATTTAGATTGGTAACGACATTGTGTGGCTATGGACAAGCGGCTGCAAAATGCCGGCTATAAAGGCAACATCATCACCTCAGAACCGCTGGACCGCATTCTGTGTGTGTGCGTGCGTGCGTGCGTACGTGGAAAGGTATTGATGATCGCCGAAAAAGTGAAATGAAAGGTGAATTGTTATTACCGCACTGCGGGACATCTTCATTTCTTGTTGTCCTTTTGCCTATTGGCAGCGAATATATGCCGCCGAATATGCCTAAATATGTATGTATGAAGTTTGATCCTTTTGCCGCGTGAACGTAGCGTAGTAGCGACCAAGTGCTGCGCGCAAACAAAACAACAAAACATGCCGAACGCAATAAAGGACAACAAAATGCAAACAATCAACACGCGCAATGCCATTTGAGAGGAAAAATATTGTAGGTACTCCTAATTTTGAGGTACAAACATACTACATACATGTAAATGAATGCTGGCAGGAAAGAACATGTACATTAGGGTTGCCCTTAAAAATTTCAACATTAGATATGAGGCACACCCTAATTTTGTTCCAGGTACAAGATAAAGAAATGCATGAAAATTTCAAAATTAAAATTAAAATTAGGGGTCGCTACAGAGGTTTGAAAAAATTTATTTTTTTTTTAAATTGCAAATTTTGCCTTTGGGTAGCTAAACCGCGGCGAGTTTATGACTTTATATGAATATTTTTGCAATTTTTTAGTTTAAATTTTTTCAAACACTGCTAGCAAGCCCCAAAAAATTTGTTTAAAATTTAAAATTTTCATCAAGGTCTTTATTTTGCATCTATAACAAAATCATGGGGTGCCCCCTAAAAAATTTAAATTTATTTGTTGATACATGAAGGACCACCTTAATATACTTACATAAAAATCAGCGAGTTTATGACTTTATGTGAATAATTTTAAATAATTTGGCAAAAATTTATCAGATTTCATGTCAAAATTTTATCGAGTTTTTGCCATTTTTTAGTTTACATTTTTTCAGACACTGGTAGCAACCCCTAAAAATTTGTAAAAAGTTTTGAAATTTTCGTCATTGTCTTTATTTTGCTTGTATAACAATATAATGGGGTGTCCCTCGAAAAATTTAAATTTAGCTGTTAATATCTGAAGGACCACCCTAATATTTGTGCACACATAAAACTCAGCGAGTTCATGACTTTATATGAATAATTTTCAATAATATATAAAAATTTTCAGATTTCAAGTCAATATTTTTTCGAATTTTTTCGATTAAAACAAAAAAAATCAAACCCTGGTAGCAACCCTAAAGGTTGGTTTAAAATTTTGAAATTCTCGTGGATGTCTTTATTTTGTACGCAGAACAAAATAATGGGGCACCGCATACAAAATTTGGAAGTTGATATTTTAAGGACCACCCTAATATACATTGTATGTACTTATTAAAATAAGTCCTTACAAATGACATGCATACATTTGTAAGGACTTATTTATGTATACATATGTATATACGAACATTTAGGTAGGCAAATCTCTAATGTTGGGCAATCAGAAAGTCAAAATGTGAACAATGGAAAATATTGTAAAAGGACGCTGCAGCGTTTGACATGAAATTTATGTAAAAGTATGTGTGTTTCACCGCTTTTATGCTACATTTGCTGGCAGTGGTTGTGCAACAACCTCAAAACAATAGACTCAATTGTTAGAAAACACATTTGTGCGGCGAACACGCAAAGGCAATACTTAATCCTATAATTATTAGATGAAATTGAGCCTAAATTTATAGGAGAGAAAAAATTTTATTTTGTCTATAAATTGTTTCGAATTTTTCTTCACCTGCATATTGTAAATATTAAATAACTATTTTTCCCGTTGTTTGAATACCACATTTTTTTTTGAAATACTCGAATACTTGAATCGCAATTATCGCCGGTGGTTTTGGCGCCCTTTGGCGGCCATGTCGCTTTCCAGGCGTAAGTCTAATCTACATATAATCTACTTTTCAGTCATTGATCACCAGGGAACGGATTTTTAGGACCTAAAAACCCATAAAAAAGGCAAAATAAAATAACGAAATAGGCTGGAAAAGGCCAAATAAAATAGCGAAAAAGGCAGGAAAAGGCACTAGGTGTTGCAAAAAAGGCAAAAAAAAGGCAAAACAAAATAGCGAGAAGGCAGGAAAAGGCACTAGGTATTGCAAAAAAAGCAAAATAAGGCACTAAAAAGTCAGAAACTACGAAGAACCATCAAAAAATACATTTATTTTAGAAATGTTTATATTACAAGTAAAAAGAGAAAAACTATGAACTAGTTTCATTATATGAAAAATTCGTACTTTGAATCTTTGACTATTTTATACTTTCGGGTTTCTGACTCATAAAACCTTAATCTGTATAGTGGTAGTAACATTGAACCACAAGATGCATTTTGAAGTTTTCTGGCAGCATTTTCATTCGATTTTCGCGAATAAAAGCCTTGAACGTACTAAATGTGTGCTCGACATAAGTTGATACAAGTGGAGCCCAATTTAAATATGGAACGTTTGAAACGTTCATATTATCAAGAATAAGGGCGTTTTCCTCGCCCTTTATAATTTTATCCACACTCCTTATTTTCTCCAAGCCTTCTTTAGCTGAGAAAACGGCTTTGAATTTTTCCAACACCAATTCGGCAAGAGGTCTCTGCGCTTCTATAAGCCGCATGGGCAATGTGTATATTTTTTAATCTTAAAATAAAAAAATGTAAATGCTATAATCACTTTTTTAAAGGTAGAAAAGGCAAAAAAAGGCAAATATCTTAAAAAAGGCAAAAAAAAGGCAAATATCTTAAAAAAGGCAAAAAAAGGCAACATCAAATGTGTATATATGGAATCAGGGAAAGCTAAATCGTGGACATTCTTAATCGAATATACTCTATCTATTTAGCAGAAAAAAAGGCAGTTTCCATAAAATCCGTTCCCTGCTGATCACCAAGACACCACACTGGGATGCCAGTGTGCACATTTCGCGTGAACGATTTGAGGGGGATTATCTCTCGCAGAGGTGAAGTAATTAGCCAACAAGATCCTACGATTTGACACTGCTAGACTTTTTCGTGCGGAGCTTCCTAAAATCGCAGCTCAATGACAATTAGCCGTACGATGTTGCTTTGGCCAGCGCTTGAACCCAGACCCTGCGGAGTAGTAGCGCACCACAGCGGCCGCAGGTTATACTTACCATATTAAAAATGGTATACATTTGCGGAATTCACAGCGGTGTCGTAAATAAGTGGCGTATTGTTGTATGTCGTAAACTTGAAAAACTCAAATAAATGTTTAGAGAACTTGAAACGACAACCAACTATTTTATAACACTGCAAAATTTCATAATATGACTTTGATAGTACTTTGCGAATCCCTTTAACACATTTTTGAGACATTTAAAGTTTACGGCATACAACAATACGACACTTACGACACCGGTGTGAATACCCCAATTGTAAATTATCAGCTCCTAAAGTTACAGACAAAATCTAAGGACTCGCTTCGCTGAGCGCGAACGAGACATGGGAGCTAACTGTATCACCTAAAAATTAATCCAAAAAATAAATTCAAAAAAGGAAGTCTAGAAAAAAAGAAGTCTGATGAGGAGATGTGGTGATCTCCGATATAGCTACTATAACTTCTACCGCTTGGACTTTGTTGCTTTTTCAATTTTTCCTAATAAACAATCGTGGTACAAAGCTCAATAAAAATATTAAAAATAAAATGTTAATAAGCCACAATAACATTGACAGGAAAAAAAAATAAATTTAGAAAAGAAAAAAAATTGATAAGCTCCTAAAAATTAAATGAAAAAAAAAAACAATTTTTCTTTTCATAACAATAAAATCTACAAATTAAAAGAAGATTAAATTAAAAAATGTAGAAAAAAGATTTTATTAACAAAAAGGAGAAAAAAAATATGTTTGTAAAAATTGAACGAAATTAAGAATTTGCCTTTACTTTTTAAAACCATGAAATATAAAAATTTAATTAAAAAAAAAATATTAAAAAATCTATATTTTTCGTTTTAAAAGATTGAAATCTAAAAATTAAAAAAAAAATCAATGACACAAATATGTAAAATTTAAAGGAGAAAAAAATCCGCTGCCCGAGGGATCGAACCTCGGATCTCGCAAAGGGCATGCCAGTGCTTTGCTCATTCAGCCATTGCGGCTGTTGGAGCAGCGCGAGAGAAATGATAGACAAGTGCTTTCTCTCAAAGGAGCTTTTCACCAGTAAAGTTTGCAAGGGCGAATTGCCTGTTAGGCAGTTGTTGCTTCTGGTCTCTATAGTGTCAAAAAAGGTTTCTGACTTCTTTAACATGAACGTGTCCCATGTGAAATGCAAAAAAAATTGAAAAAAGAAAATTTTAAATTAAACAAATAAAAACTGCTGAAACTTCTTTCTTGGTAAGTTTGTTTGATTCCAGAGGCATCGGTCCATTCTTTCCAAAACCCAGTAATCGGCTTTTGTGCTCCTGAGTTAAGCGAACTTACCAATAGCTAATTAAATATTGACATTTTTGAGACCAAATAATTTGAAAAAAGGAATCAAATCCGCTGCTCTATTTCAACTACCTGTGATAATCGTCATTGGAACAGGCTTTACAATGTAGTTACTTTGAGATCTGCTACGATCGAGGCTAATAACTAAACCTCATTTCAATTCCCTGAGTTATTAGATTAATCACAACTCCTGCGTCAATAGATCCACTGTCTGTCATTAACATTAAAACTCATACATTTTTGTATGTCTCGATCTACATTTACGTAAAGTAAGTAACTCGAAAATTTTGTATTTTTCGCATTCTACATTGCTTATGTTTTATTTCACTATCGAAAAAAAACCGTTGCAAAAAATATTTCGATATTTCGACCATAAACTGCGTTTCATTTCATACACACGTATTTTCAATACATACGAATACTCTACGTTCATGTATGTACATACATCCATACAATGTCCTATTACCCATTTGCTTTTCCGATTGGTCACGCATTGGGGGTGTCCTGTATGTCTGCTTCACATGCTTGTATGTACACAATGGATGAAAATATTTTCGTCCTGTTGTCAAATGATCACTTTTAATGTACAGCAATCTGCGTGACGAATCGATTCAATCCACCAGTTAGACGTTCTAATCATTTCTCTTCTGTGTCTATTCTTTGCTATGTGACTATTTTTATTGTTTTACTTATTTTAGTTTTTCTTGTTTTTCCTATTGTTGTCATTTGTTGTAGAAACGTTTGCACATGGCGATTCGGTTGCCTATAATGGTTTTATGTGTTGAAAAGGATATAGGGATTGATAGGCTAGATTTCGAATTGAAATAACTCAATCAGCAGGATAATAGAATGCTTACGAAGTGAAAATATTTTTATGTACCAACAAAATGGTCGTCAAAGTTCGGTTGTTTGTGGGAAGGAACATTTTCACATTGTATATATGTATACATATTTGCGTTTTTGCCTATCTGTACTATATATCCTTACATATAATGGATTCCAATCTGAGGCGTCGGAAACTCCGTCAGGGTGAAAAAGTTTAAACTTTGAAAGATAAATAAAATGATAAAGATAGAAGTATAGATCGTGAGAAAGTCAAAGATAGATAAAGATAAAAATAAAACCGAAGACTAACAGGGAAACTCTGGCCACTCTCTTTCAACTCACCACAGTCTTTCTGAAGGCAAAGGTCTTTCGTAAGACAATTCTCACAAGTTTTTAAAAATTCTATGAAATTAAAAAATAAATAAGTTTATTTTCAAAACAAAAAAGTACCTTACAACCAAAATAAAAACAAAAAATAATAATTAATAATAAATTAATAATTTTCTAAGGATTAAATATGTATAATTTAAAAATATCCTTCAAAACAATAAAAAAATAAAATTTAATTTCAGAAAAAAAATCAAATTAAATAAAATCACGAGAGAAAAGAATTAATTAAAAAACTAAATAATAAAAAGTCCCTAAAAACTAAAAGAAAAAAAATATTTTCCTTCTAAAACAATAAAATCTAAAAATTAAAGAAAATTGAGTTTTGAGAACTGAAATATAATAAAACTGAAAGAAAAAAAAATACATAAAATACATACTAAAAGTTAAATGAAATTAAAAAATACATATTTTTTTCATTTTAAAACGATAAAATCTAAAAATTAAAGGAAACTGAAACTAACAAAAGAAAAATAATTAAACTAAAAGAGACACCAAAAATTCCACTGCACGAGAATTCGAACCTCGGATCTCTCGAATGGCATGCCAGCGCATCGCTCACTCGGTCATTGCGGCTGTTGAAGCAGCGCGACAAAATTGATATCATCTCCATTTGGAACATGCTTACGTGCTTTCGGTCAAAAGAGCTTTTCACAGTGCAAGTTGGCAAAGGGGTGTTTTTTTTTAACACTTTCGCGTCAGAATAAGAAAAATCTTTCAAACTATCTTGCCTACAGTCTTTCAATTGTCTTACAAAAGACTTGCAACTCTTCAGCTCAACTTAACTCCCTTCAACTCACTTAACTCACCACAATTCATTGCAACTAAATTAACTTGACCTCACCTAAATTCTCCCCACTTCAACTCAATTCAAGCCACAATATAACCAGTAAACAACCTTCGGTGAATTTGGAGACTGCCTTCCTCGGGGATGAATATGCTAGGGGTGAAATTATTGGTACACACGCCTTCCAAACACGTAGGGTTGCTTTTAAGAAACAAAAAATAATTAACTCCAAATAGTTTCAAAAAGTATAGTGTAAAACGAAATTTATTGAATAATTCCACATAAAATGGTATACATAAATGACGCATTTTCTAAACGATTTAAATTAAACGCATTTGCGAATTGATAGAAAAGTACTACGGATTGTAAATTTTTGTTAACTATGAGGTGAATGAAAATTTTCAACCTGGCCTGATGGTTTGATTTTATTACTAAGGCGTCTAATAAATTCATGGCTTTTAGTTCTAGAAGAATAAATGTCAGTAAAGACAAGTCTTTTTTGTATAATTTCTGATTTTAATTGCTCAACTTCTTTTGAACCAGAGCAACTGTCAAAAATTTCCAACAGTAAAAAGTTACGATTTGGCACAGCAGAAATGTAAAATTTTCTCGCCATAATAAAAAGTTTTTTCAACATGGAACTTTTCTACTAATTGACATGAAATTACTATCTCAACGCTCGGAGCGCTGCCACTGAGGGCCTTTGCCAACTGATTAAAAAGAGAAAATTTGGAAAGACCAAACAAAAATTTTGAGATTTCTCGTTGTGAATACGAATGCCATAGTTTTTACCTAGCTCGTGGGACTACGCAAAATTTTGACAGCTTGTAAATATGTATACACATAAAGTTGTTGGCGGTAATAAGGAGTCAAAATTAAAATGGAGAAAAGAACAAAAAGCGTAGGTTAGTTGTCAGTTATAAAATAAATCCAATTTATTTGCGTATATTTGTTTATTCTTTTTATTGAAAGGCAACCACTCGGAAAAGCTTGTGTTAATTATATTGATAACAGAACCTGGCAGCTCAAGTAACATAAAGTCCACAAAAGAATAAGTACGCCATGTATAAATTTTAACAATACACAAAAATAGAGCTTTCGCACGAGCGTTTGTTTGGTTTTTCAACACCATTTATAATTTTCTTTTAATAAAATCACGATTTGACAAATACTTAAATTTATTTATCTAATAATAATACAGCACACAACCCTGAAATCTAAGAAAAAGTCTGAGGAAGGCCATTAAATAGCAGCACACAACCCCGTGTCTTCCTCAGGAGTGAATATACCCTGCAAAAAATTTTGCGACTAATCTCTAAAGCGAGTATTCCGAGATTACTCTCAATCGGGTACAATTGGGCATTAATTAGTCCCAACTAGTCTCATACGGGTACTATTGGAGGTCAATTAGTCTCGACTCATCCCTTATGGGTATAATTGGAGATCAATTAGTCCCCAACTCATCTCTAACGGGTACTATTAACGATTTAATGATATGTACGCACTTAGTCAATGAAATTTCATGTGCGGCGTTGGCACACAGAGAGGGTATTCGCCTAACAAAACTGAGTACCCCGGTTCGAATCTCAGCTGGCGCAAATTTTAATTTTTATTTATTTTTTAAAAGTGAATAGTCGCTTTTTATACCCATTCGGGTATAAAGGTGAACAATTAGTCTCTTCATAGGACATGCTCGAACAAAACCGATCAGTTCATTCCATATAAAGAGATCAAAAGTGGTATTAGTCGCATGCTCCTTTGCGATTGATCCCGGAGTCATCCCGGATTAGTCCCATTTTTTGCAGGGTAACTACAACAACAACGACTACTACAACAACAACCCAAAAAGGTTGGTTACTGTCTATACTGTGATTCAAGCCACCTTAGCTCTCCTCTCCTCAACTAACCTTAACTCACCTCACCTTATCTCGGCTTAGCGGAACAAGGCTCAGACATTAATTTTAAGGCGGTGGCATCGTTGACTAATCTTTCTTTGAAAATGCTGCTGGAAACGCCATTTCGGCTAAAGGTACGACTTGGACTTGGACGAACTTTGGTTTGGCCATCACGGAGCTGCAATTTGACGCCACTAAACGTTTTTTAATTTACCTAATTTTCTTTTAATTCTTAAAATCAAACCACTATATGGACCACCCTGTAGTTAATCTGCAAATATGTGAGAATAGGCAATGGTTGCCAAACTATTTATGTACTTATGGGTGATCACGCAAAATCAGCAAGCATAAAAGATAGAATTAACTGCCTGCATTGTTGGCGGTCCGCTTGCTATGGGCAACACACGGCCACCGCAGGCAAAGGCGATTATAGTGTTTTAAATCAATTAGTTTTGTCGATATTGTCATAATTCATTGCAATTCGTTGCTGGATATGCTGCTACTCTCTCTCGCTTGCTGCGCCAAATTTTCAAAATGCCAACTGTGATCCTCTAAGGATTTAGCAGCAAGCGCCTACCTACCGAATACGGCAATACGGCTTACGAACAGCCCACAGTGGCCGGCTGACTATGTATTTTAGTTCGTCCACGTACTTGTGTGTTGGAGGGTATGTACAAACACATGTTCTCACTAACACACATACATACACAGCAGCATTTAAACAATTATGCGCCTTGTCGGCATCCTTTTTTTTCACAGGCGCTGCAGTAGTCACGCTATTTGCAAATTTTCAACTCAATTAGAAAAAAAAACAAAAAATACCATCAGAAACTAGTAAATCCCTACACAAAAAAGTAATGATTCAAAAATGCCTAGTAAGACTGCTTGTGGGCGTATAACCAATCGCATGAGTTGCGAGATTTCAATTGCTCTCTCTCTCTCTCTGCCTCTTTCCACCCCAGTGCTGGCTGTGGTGTGCTGGCGGCTTTCGTGCTTTGAGGCTTGAAGGATAATACAGACTGCCTGCTGACTTGCCAGCACTGACAATTCTATTTACGAATTTTTTTTAGTTGCTCTTTTTTATTGTTTTTGAGCCTTTTTATCTGCAGCCGCTTGTTTGAAATTTGCCGCCAACGCCGCCGCCATAATCGTCCTCGCAAGCAGGCCAAAGCAACAGCTACAGCAGCGAAATTGAATTATCGACAATCAGGCTACTGCTCGGTCTCAGGCGCTGATTGTTTTTTTTTAGTTTTGGTATTTTTTTTTCTGCGAGTTTTTTGGCTCCTCATCCTTTCCAATTTTCATAGTCATTCTGCTGCTTTCTCTTGGCATCGCCGCTCGTTTCTTTTTTTTTTGGTTAATTGTTTTGCTTGGTTTGCTTGTTTTTATTGTTGGCTATTGGATGTCAGTCAGTGTTGTTTGTTGCGGTACACATTCAAACAAAGTGGCACAACAGCAGCAACAACAAGGCACACACACACACACTCGCACGCACATGTGCTTGCTTACAAAATAAAGACATACCAGAAAATAAAAACAAAAACAAAGTGCTGTCATTTGTGGCGGTGGCAAGGCACGCAAGCGCAAAAGGACTCCATCGAAGGACTCAAAATGTTTAATTGTACGAAATTGTGAAAGTACGCAATGCCAGTAAAACAAAAAAAAAGTGTAGAAGTAGAAAACACATGCGATTTTTACTATACTCACACGCACACACACACTTGCACTACACTCATAGATACTCACTTGCTCTAAGAAAGGACTTTCCTGCATTCGTTGGCAAATCGCTTGTTTTGTCAAGTTCGTCTCGATATCAAAGCGTACCGCCAATCGGACCACTTGTGGCGGCACGTCTTCATTATCTACTTGACTCGCCCACTTATTGTTGCCAGTCGACACTTTAGTTGTTGTGGCTGTGGATAAATTGTTGTTGGTTTCTCATCGTTTGCGCACACTTGTGGTATACTCGTAGTTTTGGTAAATTTTTAAGATTTATTTGTGTAATCTGTTGTAGTCGGCATTTGAATAATGTTCTGTAATTACATATTGAAATGACTAAATAAACCGAAGTTTTTTTGTAAGCGATAATCCTCTGTCAAAGAGATTTTGATTTAGGTTAAGCGTCAAGCAGGATAAACTTATTAGAAGGCAGGGAAAAAATGGTTCTGTTTAATTGTATTCAAGTTATCGGCTTACAAATTAAAAGTTTTAATTTTGTAGTACACTAGCCAATACCTAGAATGCCTTATAGGGTGGTTGAAAAAAAAGTTTAAAATGTTAAGCTCTCACACCCTAGGATTTTTCTAAGTGAAAAGTAAGGATACCCGTATTTTTTGTGAAAAAAAATTATGTTTAGAACTGTTTCAAAGCCCATGAAGTTTTCCATATATTTCATATGGGGAAAAACTCTTTCGTAGAATTCTTGAAAATCAGTATTTTCGATGGGAAAACTATGTTTCTGTTGTTTTAACAAAAAAAAAGGCCACCTAATGTGTTTTTGGACCATCCTAATGTGGAGGTCCACTAAAAGAATATTTTTTATTATCTACACTTAAATGGCAACCCTAAACAGAAGCATTCCTAATTCAAAGATATCTCAAATTTTTTTTTTCGCTTTATATATGTAGGTTAGGTTAGGTTAGGCAGGCGCGTACGAATGACTCATACTTCCACTTGGAGGCAGATTTGGTCATTATGAATGTTCTCTATGAGTGCCAGGAGGGGGCAAATCTTTCTAACCGAGGTTAAGCCATACTATCAGTTTAATGTCTGTCAAAACATTTACAATCCCGAATGAAGCCGTGGAGGTCCGATATTTTCATCTCCGCTTTCTCCCAAGCTCTTAAAAAAACGTGATCGAAAATGCTTGAGACGCCTTGTCGGAAGAGCTGGGCATTGACATAAGAAGTGGTGAATCGATTCCTCTTCATCCTCAGCTCAGGGTACGCAGTGTGATGACCCTGTTAGAAGCAGAGTTTTCGATAAAGATATCTATGGGTAATAAGTCAAGAAGTACGTTCACAATATCCTTTGGACAGGATCTCATTGCAACTGTTACGCCAGCGGCTGCTGACCTTTGAATTCCGCTTACCTTTTTAACTACGTAATCCCTAGTAAGAACTGACCACCAGACCAGCGCCCCGTAAGAGCACAATTCTTGGTTTAAATCCCATCTGTTGCCCAACATTCTCTTGGCTGCATAGGCAGCCACCGTGGTCTCCCTTGCACGCTTTTCTTTCCAGTTAAGTTTGTGATCCAGAATAACTCCAAGGTATTTCACTATCGATATTTTTACTTTGCTAGAAAAAATGAACAAAACAACGAAGTCGAAGCGGTAGAATTATAGCTGCCATTTCGTAGATCATCACATCTGTTCAAAAGACTTCTTTATCTAGACTTCGAACCCGCTTTCTTGACATGCCCTGACCATTCTGTCTCAGTAGATTTACCCTTTGTAGTATACATAGGCATGCTGGGTGTTGGAAATTCGATTGCGTTCTATTTTAACTTTCACATAAATGTAAATCAGCCTTTCCCAGTGTTTTTCAGTGTAAAAAGGATCAGCTAAGTGGTATGTAATCCTTGGGATCTGCGTGGTTCATTTTGCTCGCTTTAGCAAGAAATACTACTTTCGCCGTTCTCCAGTTCCATCAAATAATTTTGATAACTTTTTCAAATTAAATAGAGAGGAGAGCGCGATGAAAGGCCAAACTTAACAGTTGAGTTTGAACCAGCTTGCAATTTTTTGCGCTTCCAATTAGCACCGCGTTGGCGTGCAAAATACCGTTAACTATGGATTATTTATTGCAGCCACCAACCAGGCAATGAATGATTCTGCCAGTTTAACCTTCAGCGAGCTAGTCATCGCGCCAGTCATGGCTGCTTGGTTGGTTGCCTGCTTAGACACATTGGCCGTATTATCGACCGCATTTCACGGTTTGCAGCAGAAAACAAAAAAATGACGTTTCGCTACGCTTTAATACACAACAAGCAACAACAACAAATGTAAAAGCGTGAAATGCCAGAGAAACGTCACTCTGACAAAAGGACATCTTTGTTATGCGCTTTTGTAACGCAAACGAGCATCATTTGTGCATATAAAAAAGCATCATGATTACCTTCAAATGTTACGCACGCCTGGCGGTCGCCTGCGATTTTATCCAGTTTTGGTGGCACGCACACTTGGCGGCCAGCAACCAGCGATCAGCGGCTAGTTGGTCGCAAATTCTTACTTATGGCTCTTCTGGTCACACATTTGGGCGCAAATTGGTCGCACATTGACCGCTCTTTTGGTCGCTCATTTTGGTTGCTATAATGGATCTGATGATCACATGATCACTTGCCGTGCGCACATTTATTCTCATTTAGTTGCACCATTGGCGTTCGTTTTGTCTCCGCAATCAGTGTCATCATTGGCGATTATGTGAATTATTTTCTCGATTATCCTTGCCAAAAAATGCTGTTGCATTCGTTCCCCCCGACATGGGAGTGGATCTGCGCTGGAGATCAGTAACTTTAATATGTATGATGGATTTTTGTTTTAAAAGAAGTGTGGTCATCCTGGGCATAGCGAACGTAATTATGTATATCTACTCGTAAAGTCATTCTAGTCACAATTCTTAGACCACAGAGATGCCAAATGATTCCATTGCTAAATGCATTATATATGGATTAGTGGTACTAATGCACCATAATCTTTGCTAGTGTTATAAATTGTGTACATGATTTCACAAACACGTAAGTATGTATCTATGTACATACATACATACAAACCCAAGTTAATTCGGCTTTGAACGGTTGATGGAAATTTAAAGAAGGCTAAACCACCCTCCGAGAGATTTATATGGTTAGATACTGGATTCTTCAATCTGCCATGGTTCACGTTTTAGATCAGTAAGATTTTTAAGTTTTTGAAATATTTACATTAGGGTGCATCATCAAGAAAAATTTTGAATTTTGCACCGGAATTATAGAACTTATTATATTTCAAGACTTCCCCGAACTGGATCACTTTTCAATTTTTGGTTTCCATGTATCTATTTACTATGGGCGGAATAAAAATTTTCGGGTGAAATTTTTTTCGGACGAAACTCAGGATAAGGAAGATTCAGATTTACGTCAGCTAGACCGATTTAAAAAAAACCCAAAAGTTTCATTATTTTGATTTCCTAGTCAAAATTTCTAAACATTTGTATGCAAACCTTTAAAAATTAAGCTCTTCTATCGCCTGAGGGGCTTTTTTAGAAAATATTTGTCGGAAAGATTTGGCCTGAGTTTCACTAGAAAAAAAAAATTCACCCGAAAACTTTTCATAAGAAAATACATGAAAACCAAAAGTGAAAAGTGAACCGCTTCGGGGAAAATGAAACTCATGATAACGAGCAATATAATAGATTTAATATCTCCCATGGAAGCACAGTACCATTTTTTTTTTTATTGGGAGTGATGCACCCTAATGTACATACATAAAAAACGCTGGAATATTTTTGAAAAAGTAAAGCAAATGTATCATCAGTGAGTGGAATAATGACTCAGAAGTATTCCCACAATACTTTTAAGAATTTGACATTTATTACTTTGAACAATAAATACCGATTATTTTTCTTAATTTTTTTGAGAGAATCATTACAAATTAAAATTCTTCGTAATTTTTTGGTTTTTCAAACTTTCCGAGATTTTCATATTTTTTCGTGACCTTGCGAATTTTTTCGGGACTTTGCGTAATTCAGAACCGTTCGGAGTTATTTTTGATCTATTTTTTTGAAACTTTTAAGATTTTTCGGGGATTTTCAAATAGTTTCAGAATGTCTCGGGACTTTTTAGGGTTTTTGGGTACTAATTTGAATTTTTTCCAGAGCTAAAGCAGTTTGTTCCTTTTTTGGAATTTTCGGGGATTTTTTCGGTAAAAGGCGGGACTTTATGGAGTGTTTCGTACATAACCTTTCGGCATTTCAGAATTTTTAGTTTTTCAAAATCCTTCGGAAGCCCTCGTGTTTTGTTTATCGGTATAAAATGGAATTTTTTTAAGCATTTAAGATTTTTTGAAGTTTTCGAAAACTTTTGGAATATATCGGCCTAAATAAATTTTTTTTCCGTGAACTTTCCATTTTTGTTTTTACGGAATTTTTTCAGAATCTTACGAGTTTTGTTTTTGGGGAAATTTCAGATCTATTTGTGGAGAGTTTTTGAGGCCTTTTGGGATTTTTCGGAATGTTTCGTAACCCTTGGGGATTTTTTTGGGAGCTTACGGAATATTTTAGAATTTTTTTTCGAAATTCTACGGAATGCTTCGTGTTTTACGCTTCGGTCTCTATATATTGGAATTATTTGAAGCCTTTGAGCATTTTAAGCAGCTTTTCTTTGTTTTTTTGGGATCTCTTGAAATACTTCGGACTAAAATATTTTTTTCGAGAATTTTAGATTTTTTTTAATTTTTCGGTATTTTATAAGTCGATAATTTTTTAATTGTTGCATATCCTTTCGGAATTTCCCTGGATATTATGCTATTTTTGGGAGCATTTTGGGATGTTTCGAAGATTTTTGGAATACTTCGGAAATATTCGAAATTTTTTCGGAACAATTTGTTTTTTTTTTTTGGAATATTTCCGAATTTTTATGGACTTTTGAAACTTTTCCGGGCCTTTGAGGCCTTTTGGTATTTTTCGGGAATAACATAAATTTTGGTCGACAACTTTCGGAATAATTCGGGGATTTCTAGAATTTAGTCGGTCATTTTGGAATTGTTTCGCATCCTTTCCTGATTTTTCTAGACCATCTGCGATTTTTCCGGCGCCTTTCGTGATGTTGCGGGGCATCTTGGAATACTTCGGGAATATACGGAATTTTTTCGGTAGCCTTGGGATTTTTTTTTAAGCTCTTCAGAATTTTTCCGGAATATATTGCGAATTCCTATACTGGACATTTCGGGACCTGTGGAATTGTTCCGCGGACTTTCTAGATTTTACGAGGCTTTGGGAAGTTTTCGTTACTTTTCGGGATTTTTTCGAGGCCTTTCGGGATTTTTTTTGACTTCATAGGATTTTTCGAGGCTTTTGGCAATTTTGCAGAAGCTTTTCGGTTTAAATTAATAATCCTTACGTATTCATTTGTATGCAAGCCCTCTGGCTTTATAACTAGGCGGTATCTTTTAGTACATTCATACAGCAAAAGAAGTTACATTGGTATACAGATAGCGTCAAAAATATAAATACCTTGACGTTCTGACGATTTTCGTTATTTATATTTTCCATAAAAGTTTTTGTATTCTTTTATAAAAATATAGTTCATTCTGTAGCAAAAATCAGTAGAACCATTTTAACAACAAAAAAATTTACATCGAAATTTTCAAATTTTGAATTCGATTTCTTAGAAAAATTTTGAGTATGCAGTTTTGTAGCCCATTAGTATATTAAAGTGCTAGTTTTAAGTCTTTAAAACTTAACGTTGATTTTTGAGAATTTGTTTTGTCAAGGGTGCCTCGCATTTTCTTCCATATAGCGCAAGAACAACATTATTTTTTACGGAAGAAAATGCGCAACACCCTCGACAACAAAAAACTCTTAAAAATTAACGGTAGTTTCTATAGACTTGAAATTTGCAGCTTATTATACTAAAATTTTATGTTGAAAAGTTGAAAACTTTGATGACAATTCTTCGGTATTTATTGAATATTCCCCGAGTTCTATATAAAATTGAATAAGTTGATTCTGCTGGTTTTTTACTATTGAACTAACTATATTTTTATAAACAAATAAGAAAAAATATGGTATGAAAAATATAAATAAAGAAAACGTCTGGGTATTCATATTTTTGGCGCTGACTGTATGCACATAAGTGTTTAAAAACAGATATACACACTGAATGTAAAAAGTTGCATATTAAATTAGTAAATATTCTTAGTTTGCTTAATTTTTTAATTGTTATTGTATGCAAACTACGCCTCAAGGGTCATCATCGTCAATACAATTTATTTTTAAATATTCAGAAAAAAGTTTAAAATTCCATTTAAATAAAAATCTAATTGGTGCCACCGCACATACAATCCTAAGACATTTCAACTATAAATATTATACAAATGTTGTCGAACAAACTTCAATAACAATTGAATAAGCAATTAAAAGTTGAAAGGTTCCATGGGGAAAAAATAGAAAAGAACATAGATTTGCATGTAAAAGTATATACAAATGCACAAACATACATTTGTACTAGTAATAAATACAAAAGTAACTATGTATGTATCTGCAAAAAATATGAATTAAAATACATTTATATAGTTCAAAACACATACATATATACATATGTGCCGTCGATTCAAGCAAGTAAGTATAAGTAGAAATATGCACTGCACACTGGCATGCGCATAATCACACGCTTATAAATATTATATAAATTTTGTTTTGCTATCCAACATTACTCCCACTTGGAGAAAACTTTGCTTGACCTCTTCTCTAACCGCACTTTTTCCTCAATCATATCGAGTAATTGAATTTAATTGAATACCTTGCAATGTTTATTAAATAAATTGCAGATGGGCGGAAAAATAGCTTACGTTTGTGGATCGGAAGCTAAAAGAGGTGAATGTATAAATGATAACCCAGTCTGCAATTTGAAAAGGGCCTCCACACTGCCTACTCCAAACACAAAAAGGAGTACATAATCAAACACGAAAGATCTTTTACCTAAAAGTTTAAAAAAGGAATGCAGCTGGAAAACTTCTTTATGGCGAATTTTATCGGCTACGAACTGAAAACTTTATTTTTATTTTTGAGTATAGTCAACAGAAAATCAGACTCTCTCTTAAGAAAAAGGTCTCAAGTTTATTCCAGCTACTTCATCATTTCACTATTCGTTAAGTTTTCGTCGATTTCCTCCAATTTTATGTATGTATGTATAAACGGTAACGAGAACCGGAACCTTACACTGAGCTTAGCTATGAACAATTTCTTGCTTACCCAGGGCAGTCAATTTGTGATTGATCGTATTCATTTTCGGATTCTACTTCGACTTCGTACTCGGATGCGACTTCATATTCACCTTCGTATTGGTACACGTGTTCGTGCTCGTTTCTGTCGTCTTATTCGTTTTTACGTTTGCCTTAGTAGTAGGGTCCGGGTTCGAATGCCATTAGACCAGGCATGGACAGCGTTGGCAGAAAAGTTTTGTGCTTGCTTATGGAGTTGTTCCGGCGCTGCCCATCACTGCATTAGATGGAACATAAGTTGCTTATCATAACTATATGATAATATGTGTTCAAGAATATCGAAACTCCTGCAGCAGCGAACATCTGTACTGAGGCAAGGACATAGTGGTGTTTTTCAGAAATGTTGAAGCAAACGAGTACGCGCGGACAGGATCTGAGACAAGGCATGAGGAAAGGAATCTAAGTATCAGAGAACAGCTTTGAGTATGATCGAGCCTTTTTGATCACACTCACTAAAAATCAAGCACAAGCGAACGCCACACTCGGCTACTATGTGTTCGATCGAGATGCATACCCGACAGCTGCTTTGGTTACGAACGAGTCTGTTCGATCACCCTCGCTATAAATTGAGCACAAGCGAACACCACACTCGGACACCGCAGCTAACCCGAAAATTTGTGTAACAATGAAACGGACACCCGAACATTGCGATAAAATGCAGGACAACAAAGAAATTTACGCTGAAGGTAACTGGCGCCAATATGTTCCCACAAAGCATACGAAAATGTTGTTGCTTTGTGCTTGTGCATACGCAATGAAAAAATTAGAAGCGAAGTAGACAAAAATGTTTTTGCATCTATTTCGTATAGTTTCGCGTGGAAAGCTGTGTGTGTATATATTAGAACACAGCCTAAAACTATGTATGTAGGTACATAAGTACTTTTACAAAAAATAAATGTGCACCGAGT
>NW_023458560.1:50034282-50154938 GCF_013731165.1 Rhagoletis pomonella
TAGCAACAACAAGCAAATAACACCCCAACCGCCCTACTTTGCTTACCAAAAGTAGAGCTACAAAATATTGGGAAAGGGCAAATTGTTGTTTGTAAAAATCAATTTCAATGTTTTGCTACATTTGTAGTTTTTGTTGTAGTTGCAGCTTGTTATTGCTGCTGGAAAATACTTTTCTTCCACACTTGCGTATGTACTGCATACTTTTACGTACAAATCAACCCTGTTTGGATTGTTGTAATGGATATTTTGACGCTGAAGCAACGAAATAGACAAAATAAATAAAACGCAATAAGGGCCAACAAGAGCGGTGGCAGCAGCAGCAGCAGCAGCAGCAACAACAATTAGAACAGCTAGGAAAGCTGCCAACCACCAACACGGGTACCTTTGCTGCTAGTAACAACAAAACTGCTGAGTGTATGTATGTATGTGTTTGTGCGCCGCATGGCTGACTGGCAAAATTAATAATCAAGTCAGTTTAGGGGTGACAAAGCGCGCGCAAGGATAACAACAACAGCAGCTATCAAAGAATCACTTGCGCGCTGCAGTTGACATCCACGCAAACACACAACCACACACACACATAGTTACACACAACTCAGCTGTGGAACGTGTGTATGCCATTTGCCACCATTGCGCAGTTGCTTGGAGGCGGAGTCTCCGCTAAAAAGGCTAGCAAAGGCTGGGCAAGGTAGGGCAAGTCAATGCGAGGCAAAGGCGCGAGCAACTGAGAGCGCATGTGTGTGTGTGTGTGTGTGTGTGAGTGAGTGCACTTGTTTGTTTGGCTGTTTGTGTGCGCGCACATTTGTTTGTTACTCTTGCAATGTGCGCTTGAGCTGCTATTGTTAGCTGGGCACTTTGTTGTTGCTCTATGCTTTGCCGCAGCCGACATTGTGTGTAGAGTTTCCCCGCTGTGCGGGTCACGGAGGGTAAGCGTATAAATACTGCACCACCATCCAGTAGAGAGTCAGTATTGAGTTTCACTTCGCTTTGAGTAGATGTTTCCAGTTTAGAGAAGACGAAGGCAAACAAGTTTTTCTCAAGCCACAAAGCAAAGCAGAGGTTAAAAAAAAGACTGCACACACTAAGCAAGCCTGCAAACCAGTTAGTTCACTTTAGTGCAGAAAGCAAAAACAGAAAAAATAAGAAATTTGTGCAAAATGGTGAAAAGTGTTATCCACATGGAATTCAAGAGCAACTTCTCCATCGATGCCATACTTGCCAAGAGTTCGTCGCATCCACACCACACACATCCCTACCAGCTCCAGCATGCTGAACAGCGACTTCAACGTCAACAAAGTCAGCAAAGTCAACATCGACATCAGCGCCCGCAGCACCAAGTGGATTTGCCGCCTAAGCCACGGCAAGCTCATACCGCCGAGCAGCTGTTCAGCTCCGCCGATGAGTTGTCCAGCATAGAGGAATTTGATACGCCCTCGCGCACCAGCACACCCATGAGCAGCGTAGCCGGCTCGCTTACCTCCAGCGAGGATAAGCTCGAAGAGGGCGAGAGTTGTGATGATGAATTGGACGATGAAAGCGGCAATGATGAGGAGGAGCATGGCAGCAATAAAGCGTCCGGTGATGCCACTGACTCGAAATCGGAAGGCGATAGCAGCAAGAAGCCACCTTACTCCTACAATGCGCTCATCATGATGGCCATACAGGATAGCCCCGATCAGCGGCTCACGTTGAACGGCATCTATCAGTACTTGATCGATCGCTTCCCCTACTTCAAGAAGAACAAGCGCGGCTGGCAAAATTCCATACGCCACAATCTCAGCTTGAACAAGTGCTTCGCGAAGATACCACGCAGCTATGATGATCCCGGCAAGGGCAACTACTGGATCTTGGATCCCAGCGCTGAGGAGGTTTTCATTGGTGAAACAACTGGCAAGTTGCGTCGCAAGAATCCCGGCGCTAGCCGTTCCCGCTTGGCTGCCTATAGGCAAGCGATCTTCTCGCCGTTGATGGGCGCTTATGGCGCTGCAGCCGCTATGCCCAGCTATCATGGGGCTACACAGTTTGCCGGCGCTGCTGGTTATATGGGCGCAGCCGCCGCTGCCGCAGCGCTCTATCAACGCATGACAGCACCACCTTTGACAACAGCAGCAGCAGCAGCAGCAGCCGCCGCCGCTTATCATCAGGCTGCCATGTATGGCGGTAGTGCAGCAGCGGCACATCCACAACCGCCACCGCCAACAACAGCTCATCAGTTGGGTATTGGTTATGGGCCGTCGCCATATGGCGGCATGCCTACACTAACGGTCGGCGCAGCAGCAGCGCCCATGTCCAATGAATTGTTTCAGCGCATGCAGTTATTCGGTAAATTCCCCGCAAGCTAAGCGGCGCGGCTTAAAGTGTCAGCGACGGCAGACAGACAGACAGACAGGCAGAGTAGGTGGCACGCTTCGGAGTGTTAAATGGCCACCAAGTGCATAGCGATGATGGCGCGTACAGCTAGCTTCAGGATTTCCATACTCAAAGTGGCGCGAGAAATGAGTGGAACGCGCAGGCGCGTCGCCCGTCGGCAAAGTGAAGGTAACCTGACTAGCAGCGAAGACATGTGAAAACAACGGTTATAAGCAGCATGGCTTTAGGTCTGGTAAATCTCTTAGTGACAACTGGGCGGCAGATGGAGCAGCCTCCGGTTAGACAGCGGCCACTTCGTTGAATTTGTGCTTATAAAAGTGTAGGATTTTAGCTTTTTCTAAAGAGACATTATTGTATTTAAATTTAAAACATAGTCTGAAAGCAATGAGAAATCAAAAACAAAATTGTACAATATTAGGCATAAGAAAACTGTTGAATTCAACAAAAAATATATTACATAGACAAAATTAAAAAAAAAAGAAAAATATGTTTCATTTATTTGGAAAATTTTCAGAAAACTCTGGACTAAAAATTTCTTTTTCAGGGTCCAAGTAGGAATTATGTTTTAAAAACAAGAGACTTATAGCCAGTGTCACGAAAGCAATTTAAATGAAAAATGAGTTTTTCTTTATTTGAATTTAATATGAAAAAAATAAAAATAAATAATAAAAAATCATTTTTCATTTAAATTTCCGTTGAAACTGGAAGTTACTAGCTAACCAGAATGGTGGTTTAAGTATTCTAAATGCTCTAATCTGCCCACAATATGTAGATGTGGTTGTGGTGTATTATCGCTGATGTAGCTAGCGAAATAGCTTGTGGCTGTGGTACTACATTCTGGTTAGCCAGTTAAAATAAAGGAGAAAATAAAAATTTCACTTTTTGACTGAAAAATTTCGCTTCGGTTAAAACTACGAGCATGAAGTTCATGAAGTCAAACATTACGGTTGCTCTCACATACTGGAAAACCCTCGAAAAACTGGAAATTTTGACTAAACCAAGGCGTATGAAACAGATAGTGTATTAGAGAAAAAAAAAAACATTTACGTGTACATAGTTTTTTTTTTGTTTCTCGTAACTAAAATTTCGAAATATCTAATAATATAGATACTTTTTTTTTTTTGAAATATCATAGTGAGCGATAAGAAATATAAGAAAAAAAAACTTTAAAAAATTGAAATAAAAAATTTGTGCGACTTTCTTTGTAAATTTTTTTCATCCCAGAAGTATCAATACATCCTCTGCAGGGCCCAATAATCAGCGTAAATGCTCCTTAGTTAAGCAAACGTTCAAAAAGTTGGGTTTTCAATCGCTTTTTTTTTAAGACTCACATGCAAATACATTTAGCCAATTGAAAGTTTTTGTAAAAAAATTAGCAATAACCAAATAATTTGAAAAAATAAATCTAACAAGCTGCTCGACCCCTACTACCTTTTTAATATGCCTTGCACTGAACTGTAAAGATTTCTATAAAAACTACTTCGAGTCAGTGGCGTAGCCAGAGGATATTGAGGGATCCTTCGTCAATAAACTGCTAGTTTTATTACAATACCATTTTATCCTTCTGATATATAATTTTTTTATTTCAGACTAATGACAAAATAACATTTTATAATAATTTTTAATAGAAATATAGTTCGTTCGGCATCAAATGGAATATAAATTATTCAAATATAAATATAAAAATGGTTCAAAGTTTTTACACCAAAATTTTCAACTTTTAAACAAAATTTTTTAAAACTTTTTCAGTATGCAATTTTGTAGCTCACGAAATTTCTCAAAAATCAACGGTAGATTATGGCCACTTAAAACTTACACTTTATTGTACTGAA
Organism: Rhagoletis pomonella; assembly: GCF_013731165.1. Lineage (NCBI taxonomy): Eukaryota > Metazoa > Arthropoda > Insecta > Diptera > Tephritidae > Rhagoletis > Rhagoletis pomonella. The sequence goes on from NW_023458560.1 coordinate 50,038,485, forward strand.
ATTGAGTGAGCTACAAAACTGCATACTCAAAAGAATTCTAAAAAATTTTGTTTAAAAGTTGAAAATTTGTCGAATTTCCCTTCTTGTGAAAAATTTCGTCAAACATTTTTCATAGGTTTTCTTTTTTTTGAAAATGTCAGCAGAATGGTGGAATTTTTTCTGCTTTGAGTGCCATTAGCAAGATGAGTGCATTTTGACTGTATTTGCCCAACTACTTCGACTTGATTATAAGGAGGTTTCACTGTAGGCAAAACAAAATCTTGTTCTATTCAATCTTAAATCGACAACCTGTTTTCCATCAGCGTCTATTGAATCCTAACCACGCTCGAATTTTGTATTTTTTCTATTTTACTAATAAGTTGTACTTCAAGAAAAAATTCGGTTTCATTTCACCATTTCAACACCACCGACTTTTGCCGGCTCAACACTTCATAATTCCACGATTTGTCACCTCGTTTGTATACATACACAGTAAAAAAAAAAAAAACCCAACAAATAAAATAAATAAATACACTTTTTATACTCTTTTCTTCTTGAATAGATCTGATCTTTGACAAATCTCCACATTATCTCACAGTCAGCGCTTTTGATCCCCAGCCGACAAACGGGCAACTCGTTGCTGCCAACTTAGATGCCACTGCTGCCCAATTCCAAACGATTTGCTTGTAAATGACTTAATTACGTGTTGAATGTGAATTTATGTGAACATACATACATACGTATACACTTACCTAGCAACAATAGTGCACAGCGAGTGATACGTGGGATCAGCGAGCGGCAAACAAAAAAAAAAAAAATAAAAATTGATGGTTCAATCGCCAACACCAATGAACGGACGGACGGACAACAAGGGCAGCATAATAAAGGAAACAAAATAGTTATAACGATCGACAATATGTTTAGTGACAAGTCCAGCTGTGAGGGTATAGCAAAACATACAAATAGCAACAGCGGCAGCGGCAGCAGAAGAACAAATTTAAAAAAAAAAAAAAGTAAATACTATGTGAAGCGAGAAAACTAAAGAAAATGTTTTACAACAACACAACAAAACAGGGAATAACAATAATACACATGTTTTGAAGACAAATTAAGCCCGAAAAAGGACAACAACAACACCAAAGAAAATGGAAAATCCAAAACAGTCCACTGCCAACATTAGCATCCCAAAAATGGTCGGCGGCACATTTGTTGGATATTTTTTTTTTGCTGCTTGTTGTTGTTTTTGTTGTAGCGATAGCTATTTCAGATACTGCTCACTTAGTGCCAGCGCACGCCGCAGGAGCCACAGGTACCAACCAGCCAACGCACTTGGCTGCAGCTGATTTCTTAATTTTTTGTTTTATTTGTACATTTTTTTTTTTTACTACCAAACAGTTGTATGTTTGCACTTTTGTTGCATGATTTTCCAAATCTAATAACCTACGTAAAAAAGCGAAATATGAGATGTCTTGCGGCAGCGCGCCAGCTAGCGCGCCTTAATACGCGAGTGAGGGCGTTGTAGGGCCCACAACAAAAAAAAAAAAAAAACAACTACAAAGAAAGGATATCTGAAAACAAAAAATTTGAATCAGTACTCACTGCCATACATACAAGCATATCTGCTCCCTCGCCTACGCCTCGGTCGACGTCAACAGCATCAACAGCGCTAAGTGTTTCAGGAGGCATCCATCCCCGACTGCTGCAGCGGCAATGAGGCGGCAAAATGCTTTGATCAGCAATCGAGCAAGCGAGCGAGTGTTCGCTGTAGCCGTCAGCCAGTTAGCCTTTCTTTTTCTTACAGATTTTTTCTTCACCGTTTTTTTTTTTTTTTTTTTGAGGATTGGGGCAACTTCAAAAGCACATACATACGCACAAAGAAGTGTGGAAAACATGTGGAAAAAGGGCAGTAACTGTGAAAACAAGAGAAAATTTCAAACAACAAAAAAAAAAAACAATAAAAACATTATACATTCTTATATGTAAATATACAAGACATATGCACATTAATAAGTATCTAGATACATTGAATAATAGCCATTATAATAATAGCGCGTCAACAGCAATATAAACAAGTTGTCCGAAATGCTGTCGCAGCAGCAGCGGCAACAGCAGCGCGTTGGTGGAGTAGCAGCACTAAAAAAGAAGAATTTAAACATTGCGACCAACTAAAAGGAAAAAAAACAATCGTATTAAATTTGAAGAAAAGGGTTTTCATATCATTTCGTTGTTAATGCATTGCTTAAATAAGCGAAAATTACATATTAATGTTCGTAGCTCATAAATTAGGTGGCTGTGTATGAAATGTTTATAAGGCACTAAACAAGAATTTTAATGTACTACAATGGAGAGATAACTACAACAAACATTGCGTATTAACAGCTCATAAAATCGGATTTAGTTGAGTTAAATAAATATAGCGCTTAGAAATTCAGCCTCAATGCTGTGACTGTTGAATCAATTCCTGTTTGGACATAGTGTTTGACATTTTTTTAATGTTATAGCTTGCTACTGGTGCTATAATGGTGGGATACAGGGAGAAGAGAATAGGGAAGAGATGTCAATATTTTCAAAAAGAAGAAAATCGAAAGCCGGATTGAGTTGCTGGTAAGCGCAAGAATTCAACACGTAATGCCTATATGGAAATAAGGCAGGAAGCTATTTCCTACACAATACAGGACGCGCAGTGTTGCGAGCAGTGTTGCCAAAACTTTTTTGCCCCTTTTGGCTGAGTTGGCAAAAAAAACACGGCTAAAATGTTTCAACTAAAATTCGAAAAAATCACAAGTAGACAGATAAGAATTGCAGCGGAATAGCTGCGCTTGATTGTGTTGGCATAAAAAAAAAAATAAAAAAAAAAAAAAAATTAAAATAGTGGAAAAAAGCAAACGATAATTTACAAGGCATACTTAGCACGGTGCATAGGCAACTGGCTGAGTCAGTGGGATCGTCGGTTCGAAGCCTACTGAAAGAAGTCTGATAAGGAAATGTGGTGATTTTCGAAATAGCTATCACTTCTACCATTTTTTCAAATTATTGTTGCTTTCCACAATAAACTTTCATTATAAAACGGCCTCGAGCTCAATTAAAATTGTTGAATATAATAGTTATAAGACCAAAAAATAACAAAAACAAATTATTACATTATGGGTATCAATCGAAATGATTTTGAAATGGCTTAATTTCTAAACTACATGTATGTAAATAAGTGTGAAAAAGTATCACAAGAGAGAGGTTTAAGGTAGTTTTAGTTTAAAAATATTTTGAAGATATTCAAAAATTTAAAAGTCTCCTAATTTTCGCATATTTTAAGTATCTATGTTGAGTTTAATTAAACTAAATTACACATAATGTAGCACGTAGAAATTTTATACACTCAGCGAAACGGGTGAAAGCGATCTAGTATAATCTACATGCGTACATAAATAAATGTCAAAATCGATTGTCCAATAAAATCAACACCAGACTTGAGATTTCCCCTTGTTTTACGATCTTTTCGTCTTTCGCATTTCGCAGAATGACTTCTTTCGTACTAAATACTTTTAAATATGAAAGCATTTTTTTGTTTTCTTTCTTCTCACTGAATCACACTTGTTTATCCCAACTTGAGCAATCCATCAACATTTGAGTGGCATATGCAACAACAAAGAGTTGCGTCGGCGGTGGCTGCTGCTGCTGATACTGTTCTTCGCTGTGGCATACTGTAAAAACATTTCATCAACGCATTTTGCCGACAAAGTACGAGAGTTCGATCCAATTCAAGTCCATAGCTGAGATTGATATGAGTAATCCTGTACGCACATATCTTCATACATATGTATTAGGGCGAGTCGATTTGTAGGGGCCCAAAAAAATTAACAGAGGCACATCGCGATTATGATTATTTGGGACATTTCAAGCATTTTTGCCCAAGAAACCATAGGTCTAAAATGAATTTCGAGCCAGCGATTTTTTCTATCTAGTTTTTTTTTTTTTCAAAAGTGGCTCACCTGTTGAAACCGCTGTATTGAAAACTAGCCAAATGTGTATCTGGGGGTTTTTGGGGTCGAGGAATCCATTTCTGGCCTTAATTTTTTTCTTTAGAGGGCCGCCAGAGGGCGCTTCCGTACTTTTTTTTTGGACTTCAACGCCTTTTTTCAGAAAATCGACAATATTGTTGCGAAAATCCACGAAATTTGACTTTCTCATAATGCAATTTAAATTTTTAAATAGCCGAAAATGTTCAGCGTGGAAAATTTTTATTTTTTTATTTTTTTTATTTTACATATTAAACACTGTATGAAAATGAAAACGCACAGTATGAAAATGAAAACGCATGTCACACATGTCATTTGTCATACAATATGTCGATAAACAGTATTACCAACATAATATAAAAAAAAAATACGTTATACGTATTTAAAAACGGAAACATTAGAAATTGTTTTTTTTTCATTTACATTTAATATGTTTTTATCTTTTAAGTTGAATTTTTGAATAAAGAAAATTATATTAAAATAAGAAAAAAATTTGTTTTGTAAAATTCAGAGAACAAATGAAAAAAACAACGAATTTTTTGTCCTAAATTGAATAAAATCGATATAAGTTGTGCATGAATATACCTCCCTTCCCCCTAATTTTCAACGCTGAATATTTTAGGCTATTTAAAAATTGAAATTGCATTATGAGAAAATAAAATTTCGTGGATTTTCGCAAAAATGTTGTCGATTTTCGGAAAAAAGGCGTTAAAATCCAAAAAAAAAGTACGGAAGCGGCCTATGGCGGTCCTCAAAAGATCAAAAGAAAAAATTAATGCCAGAAATGGATTCCTCGACCCCAAAAACCCCAGATACACATTTTGGCTAGTTTTCAATACAGCTGTTTCAACAAGTGAGACACTTTTTGGAAAAAACTAGATAGAAAAAATCGCTGGCTCGAAATTCATTTTAGACCTATGGTTTCTTGGGCAAAAATGCTTGAAATAACCCAAATAACCATAATCGTGATGAGTCTTTGATGCAAAAAATTTGACCCGCCCTAATATGTACATATGTATGTGCATATCTGTATTCACATTTATGTATATGGATAATTTGTTTGCATTTTTGTAAAGTTAATTTCAAAGAAAAATTCCAAGTAAAGATTATGAATAAACATAAACATTATTGCAATTACTATTTACACTCAACTTTGTGTTGTTGGTTATAGATCATTTCGTCAATTGCTTGCTTGGTTGTTTATTGCTCTGCTGTTGTTGTTATGGTTTTGTTTGATGAGCCACTTTGGTGGAGGAAAAATAAAACACAATTTCTTGGGATGACTTTTTGTTTTTTTTTTTCTACAAATCTGTATGTACTATATCTGTACATTTATAGATACATATTTTTCCGGCAAATATGGCAATAAGAAAATGGTAGAATAGCGCTGATCTAGGTAAGGGTATAGAGATCTCAAAACCACGGCTCGTCCGTTCTTCTCTAACGAATCAAGCCTAAAACTTATCGAGAGGAGAGCAAAATCAGAGCAGGAGATGATGGCATTTAGAGAAAAAAACTATTATCTTATCTTCTAAAATGAATAAAAAACAAAGAGAATAAAAATTCGTATCCAGCCAAACACAGCCTTTGCGCGGACATTTTTGACTACGAGTGCCGACTGATAGCAGTGGGTTGCGATTGTGGAAATCCTTTTGGGTGTGGGAGAAAAATATTAATCGCCGATGAGCACCCACCTCCCTCAACGTGGGCGGAGCTCACACTTAAGTATTTGCATTCTAATAGCCAAGCGGCTTTGTGATGAAACGATGAGGGAATGCCTGACTTATCCTGGTCCAAATCAGATATCTTCGCTATCAAACTTTTTTGGGTTACAGGCAACAGTGACATCGCTGGCAACTGGAAGGGCGATGAGATAAGGAATGGGCTTTTCAGGCAGTTAAGCATTCGCTGGGCGAAAACGTTGGTACGCAAGTTGCGTAAGGCCTTCTGGCCACGGGGTAGCCGTCGACGGACAAAGGATCTCTCAAAACTAACCAAGACTCCTCTCTCGCTACTGGTCTTACCTTCCATTGCCCGACTGAAATTCAGAAGCACATACACTGAGAGGTTTGTCTGTGCCTGTAGCAGAGAGATCGCGTAAAAAAGCAAAACAGGATCGCCTGGTCTACACTACGGAGGTGAAGCTTCCCTCGATTAATTTTCAATTCGTTTCATAACTGCACAAGTTCGTTTTATACTTAAAAACACTTTTCTTTTTAAACCAATGAAATCTAAAAATTAAATAAAAATTTAAAAAAAAAATAAATAAGTTTTAAAAATAAACTAAAATAAAAATATATACATACATATGTATATTTCTACTTTCAAAACAATATTATCGAAAAATTAAAAGAAAATTAAATTAAACAATTTGTAATAAAAAAAAATTTTAAGACAAGCTTTTATTAGTCGTAAATAAAAATAATACAAATCGACCCCCGTACCACCTAACGGCAACATTTTTTTGTTGTGGTATTTTTTTCATTTAAGTAATATATATTCTAAATATGCGCCAAATCGGACCATAAATACGGGTTTTTCAAATATCTCGACTCCTGCGTCACCTAGCGGATTCAAGCCTCTAGCTCTCCGGGAAGTTGGTTAAAAACTAATTGCAAGATTTGATTATTTACAGTTGAGACTTAATAAAAGCTTGTAATAAAAAGAAAAAAATTTTATTAAAAATGAGAAAAAATACTATCTATATAAAATAAGTTTCTAACTAATAAAATGAAAAAAATATACTTAGATACATATAAATACATATGTTTTTTTACACAATAAAATTTAAAAATTTGAAGAAAATTAAACAGAAATAGAAAAAAAAATAAATTAAAGTTTCTAAAAATTAAATTGTAATAAAAAATATATATTTTTCCTTATAAAACAATAAAACCTATATATTAGGAGAAAATTAAAAACAAATAAATAAAAAATATAAATCGTTTTCATGTCAAAACAGTAAAATCTAAAAACTAAAAGAAAATTTAATAAAAAAAATAAATTAAATTAAAAGAAGAAAATAAATAGAATAAGTTTCTAAAAATTAAATAAATTTTTCCTTTTTAAAAGAATAAAGCGTAAAAATTAAATGAAAGTGAAATTAAAAAAACAAAAAAATTTTAAATTTCATTGAAAAAAATCTACATAAAGTTTCAAAAATTAAATGAAATTGCATATACTTTTTTTTTTTAACAATAAAATCAACAAATAAAAAAAAATAAACTAAAACTAAATCAATGTAAAACAGGAAAAAACCCGCTGCCCGAGCACTACAACCTCGGATATCTCGCGTGGTAAGCCAGTGCTTTGCTCACTCGGCCGTTGCGACAGTTGGAGCAGTGCGAGACAAATGATATACAACTCCATTTGGAACTTTCTCCAGTGCTTTCTATCAAAAGGGCTTTTCACCATGAAAGTTGTCCAGCGAGCTTTTTGTTTTGTAAGACTTTTGTGTCAGAATAAGCAAACTATCTTGCCTACTGTCTTTCAATTGTCTTACAAAAGACTTGCAACTACATAGCTTAGTCAGAATTGCCCTGCCAGTCTTCGTATTCTTCTTACTTTTTGTATTTTTCTTCGTATTCGAATAGGTATTTGACTTGCAAGTAGTCTTCGACTTTAAAATCGTTGGATTCAAATTCGTATTAATATTCGTCTTTGTGTTCGACTTTGCTTTCGTCTTCGTCTCGACTTCGTAGTCGTCTTCGCATTCGCATTCGACTTCGTATTCAAATTCGTGTTGGCATTCGACCTCGTATTAGTCTTTGATTCGCAATCGCAATCGCCTTCGACTTCGTTTTCGTTTTCGTCTTCGCTTTCCACTTCGTATTCGTTTTCTTATTCGACTTCGATTTCGACTTCATATTTTTCTGCGTATTCGTTTTGTTATTTATCTGCGTATTCTTTGTCGTCGTTGCACACGTATTCGTTTTTATTCGTCTTCATCTTCGTCTCCATCTTTGTTTACGGGTTCGCATTCGCATACGTCTTTGCCTTAGCCCTCGTCTCTATCTTAGCCTTTATCTGAGTCTTAGTCTGAACCTTAAACTTCTTCGTACCACAAGTCTATCAAATTAGGACCCAAAAACCGAGTGATAGTAAACATTTCTAATCACTCCATAGCGCTAGATATGTTTTAAAGTGTTTTTCATAAAACTCTGAAAGAGGGCGTTCTTGAAAAATTTTTCGAGATAGGGCGTTTTTGAACTGACTGCCATGATAGGTCGATCTTCCACTCAGCAGTCGATATTTTCTACCAAAATATATAATCTTTTAGATGATAAGTGTCTCCAGTGCATTTGGAAAATACTTTCGAGGCAAAATTTTAATAAATACAAGCTTATTTGTGCAGCACAAATCTGATAAGCAATCTCTTAAAGTAAAAACAATTCACACCCGAACATCTGCCGCCACCGATCGGTGAGAGATCTGCACGCTGAGACGTTGGTTGCTTGAAAACAAATAGAAAACAAGAAAAGAAATGAACTATTGTTTTTGATAAATATTGGTTTTCTACGTTATTAAGTATACATGCGGCTTCTCTTCAGCTTCCTACATACTTCCAAAATTGCATTCGCCAACAACTATCCACTGCACATTTTTTGCAGACGCACATCTACATATACAACTTTGAGAAGATATTAAGCGGGATATGCGCATACTGCTCTTAATAACTGCATTTCGCAAACTATTTTTAATCTACATTTACTTTGTCAATGTCTCCTATGTCTGTACTGTATCTGTATGTATGTACATTTGTGCTTACCTTCGCTGTTGACCCACAAAGAAAAGGCTTAAGCCATTAATAGAAAAATGTGTAAGTTTGTGCGCATGTGTGTAGTCATCCATATTGAAAGCCGCTTATAGTTATTCCGATATATCTATGTATATTGTTATGAGCATACAATATTTGTAAGCATATTTGCACTTTACACACGCACACATGCACACACTCTGACACACTCAGTGGCGCACTATTGCATTTGCGAGGATAACAATGCGCCAGTAATGGCCAAAAGGTTGGTAAGCAGGGTGGGATATTAGAGCAGAAAAGTGTATCACTGACACGTACTATTCTTATTCACTTATGTCTTTACTTACTTATGTCTGCACATACTTGCTTGCCATATACATATGTATGTACACTGCCACTAATCATTATCCAGTCAAGCAGTCAGCCAGCGTCGAGGACTAAGCCTAAGTGTCAGCAGAGCGCAATGAAGTTTGTTAAGGAGCTGCATTTGTGGCTCTATCGCATCTGGCGGTTGTCTTTTCACTTCACTGACTCTCTTTGAAGTTCTAGTTCACAACGCTTAAGGATCAGCTAAATGGCTTAGTAAGGCGGTTGCTGCTCTTTCGACACCATATACAAGCATGGAGTAATACATGACCCCATTGGAATTTTTTTTTATATATTTCTTGAAGAAGAATAGGTAAAGTGAGACGACTCAGTCGGTCAGAAATGATGAATTCATTTAATTTGGCGGTTAGGGTGGCCCTGAGAGGGTAAGCAAGGGGAAACCCTCTTGTGTGACTGACCGAACTACTCTTGTCGCTGCATCCAGTAAGCGGCCTAGGTCTCCGGAGCTTACTCCAGAAGTCAGCGGGAGCAGGAGAACGCTGCAAGCGAAGGAAAACTGCTGCGACACCCACCAAGGCCTGCCCCAATGCCTCTTCGAGTCATAGTGTGGCGGGTACTGGATAGGCATTGCCCAATTCCGATCTTGCGGTGAACAATCGAGGACAGCGACAGAAGAAGGCGGAATCAGACAGACAGATCTTTGGCACCACGAAACACTTGCCTAAAACAAGGGTAGAAGTTATGCAAGCGTCGGATGAGGCAGATATGCCCCTAAGCGTCAAAGCCTTAAATTACGTCAGGAGGTCTGGGCCCTCCGCTTATTGCCGTAATTGGGAGACCGACTCGACAGATGACTACTTCAGAAATTAAACACTGCAATAGCCATCTGATCTGGGTCGTCATTGCCCCCGGCACTGCAGGCAATGCTCGTGGGTAAGAGGAGAGGGAGGGAACCATTGTGTGAAATTCCTCTCCCAAGCACACTGGGATCGGCTTAAGGCTGTGTTAGCCAAGTTGCACTTAAGGCATTGGTCGACCCTCTAACTACTTTCAAACTAGTTCGGCAATGCAAGTCTCGACTAAATTATGTTGGTAAACATAACGAGCTTGCTTTACTTTGAGTGCCAGGTCACTCGGAAGTAACTGGTAATAAGACATTTGAACATTTGCCTAGAGTTGGCTCCGACCAGGCATTTGTCGGTACGCAACCAGTTATAGCACACCGCCCCCCCCATTTCGGCCATCGAAGCCACCATTAGAAACTGGGTGAAAACTTCGCTCATAAATGACTGGGAGGCATCGAGGGGGGCTGCAGGTGGACAATACACATGGTGCCTTCAATCTCAGAAGTTCTATCTAGTTTTTTTGCTCTCACTGGGCAGACGGGACTGTAGACAACTTGTTGGATTACTGACTGGTCAATTCACGTGACACAAACACCTGACCTGCGTTGGTTTGCGCCTGGTTCCGACAATCTTAGGCTCAACCTTAGTCCGAATCTAAATCGAAATCTCTTACTTTACTCTTAATCGGGTTCAACTACTGTTTCGTTACATCGATTTTTGCATTTACTCCAAACCGAACGCAAAGAAGTCTGACTTCAAAATTGTCAAAGAAAAAATGTTGTGGCTAGAAAAGTCCATTGTAGTAGTTTAGCAAATAGGAAGGACGTTACACAACCGAATATTTCCTACAGGGTTGCTCTACTAGTTATCACCAAATATGTTCGCGCTCGTGTAATCTCTGCACTTAACCCAAGTAATAAGATAAGTAACTTAGCCTTATGTTGGTTGTTATCCTTACAAATTAAAAGAAAATGCATTTCGAGCAGCTACACACATACATACCTACATACATACATTCATAGAAGCTGCCAACGGTACCAAAGACAAGTAAATTTCCTATGCCAGCCAATCCAAATCCTTGCGACCAACCAATAAGTACAATGGCCAAGTAGCTGAGTAAATGAAAAGAAACGAGATCACTCATTTAATTCCATCCGATTTAAGTGTGTTGTAATGCAGAAGATCAATTGTTGCAACAATGTGGCAAACCAAATGAAAAACCCTAAAAGAAAATCAACAAAAACAACAACAACAGCAACGGCATGTATGTAGCACCAACAATATGTGGCAATGATACAAAATATTTATTTCGTATTGTTTGCTGGGCTTTTGGCTCCAATCCGCAAATGGATTCAACGTTGCTTACCGCATGCATGTATGTACATATGTATGTATGTATGTGCATAGATTTGTATGTATGCATGTTCGCCCCGATCCTGCTCATCCTTTTAGCTGCATTCTTCGTTTGTTGTACTCTGTTGTATTTGTGTTGTATGCTTTCACAATTATCGCAATCAGATCAATGCAAAAGCAAACAATGCAACGAACGTCGCGTCTCAGCCGTAGGATTGTTCAGATTGTGTGTTAAGAGGTTAAGTAAGAGCTGCGGTTGGACGATTTTGGCTATAAGTGGATTGTTGTATTGAATCCAATTCAGTTTAGTAAGTATTGCAGTAAATGTTTAAGTGAATACTATATACACACGGGCATTATAAGTAGTAAGTATACATATATGTATGTGTGTATGTATGTATCTACACGAAATAATGTGATAATTGTGAAATGTGTTAAGATTTTAATGCGCTCCCTTTTCTTGAGACGACCTCTACTGCGTTTGCGAAACCCAATTGACAGTTGCCTTGATACATAGTAAATAGATGTATAAAAGGTTTGCTATACTGAAATTTCAAGGATATTAAGTACTCTGTGCATTTTTTGTGGTGGCCAAATTTAAATAAATAACGCAGAAAAACTAAATTAATTTTTGGGAGATCGTTACCAGATTGTTTAAGCGACTTATGCATTTCCCGCCCAAAACCAAGTGCAGCGAACAAACGCACGCACATGTGTTTAAAAGTAATTCGCTCGTTCTTAATTGGGTATGCATTTTTTATGCAATTCTCAAATATCTCTTCGCTGAACTTAGTGAAGTGATAACTCGCTGGCATTTTCAGCCATGGTCAACGCTAAACCAGCTTGGCTATCACACGATGCTTGAAGCATCACTCTCACCCCACTCCCGGAGTATTTTTGGTATGGTAGTAAGCTACGGCTTACAAGCCACACTGGGGCTCTGCATAAATGCATCCCTGAATAAATCCCAGCTCATTGCACAGCAGCCTACGGCAGCTAGAGCATGACTCCTCCAATGGAGTCCCCCCCATTAATATATGGTAAAGGGTCACATCTTGCGCTACCGCTTCATCAGCCTGCCCGCATATCTCACTCTCTCCCTCTCTCTCGCATAGCAGGCATATTGGAGTAAGTGGTTGGCTTGATGTGCACCTATACACCATACGGGCTCATTGAGCTCGATACATAACCACTTGCAAAGGTAATCCCTACCTCCTCTACTACTCTAACTCACGATTGAGAGAATACAAAGGTTGCGCCGATCTCGGACCGCTATTCCTCTCTTAACGAATTTGACAGAATCGTTGTTTGCATGACGTCACACTGGTGCAACTTGTTTACATTTTCCTTGCAAAATTTTTTCTTCTTCTTCCATTCTTGCTCACGTTTTGGCATTTCTCTCTCGCAATTGCACCAGTGTGACGTCACACAAAAGTTATTCTCAAAAATCCTCTCTGATCGGCGCAATCTTGTATTCTATCATTCTTGACTCTAACTCGACCAAACCTCTAAACCTGGTCTCCCGCTCTCTCCCTCAGCTAAACACAGATGAACATTTAGTTTGGTAGTACAATTGAAGCAAAAAAGGAGGACATTTACTCCAAGTAAGATTCAAAAGGAGGACGCCTGAGGCGCAATATATTTCAATAAAAACGTAAAAAAAATATATGTACATATACACTTGTGGTCAGCTGATTAAATTTAGTGACATTTTGTGCACTTTTGGCTAGTTTTCTTTTCTTTATTTAGTGTTTATTATTATTTTTTTACAAAAGCCAAAGGCATTATATAACAAGCACCATATAAATCCACATTTCAAACTTTTTACACATATTCAAAAAATTCAACAAATTTTAGCAATTTCCGTCAAAAATTTTCAACTTTTTTTATTATTGTTATTGAGCTTTGTACCACGATTATATTTATTAGGAAAAATGGAAACTTTATACTTTTTATTCAGAATTTTTACAAAAATTTTAGGTATGCAGTTTTGTAGCAGGATTCAATAATAAGAGGTTTGCTCATTAGAGTTTTGGCACTCCCTTAGCTCCTTTACAAAAGTTTTGCACACACACACGAACCCACACACAGTGCCTTGCTAAGAGAGCCGATTTTGTCAAGAGGGAGCGAGAAAACTGTTAAAAAACAGCATCAAAAATCTTATTATTATGATTGCGTTAAAAAAAATTTATATCTTTATGCAGATTTTTAAAGCTTAAACTGTTTTGTCATCTGAGGCGATTTTTTCCAAAAAGCCTTTAAGAAACCATTTTTATTCATAAAAAACTCCATTTTTTGGGGTATTTGCCAATCGGTCCAACTCGCTTAAATCTTTATATTTTTCCGAAATATTTTGGTGGAAGTCTTAAAATATAATTTTGTAATCTCGGGGGAAAAACCGCAGCTTTGGTGATGCAGTCTAATGTATACATATTAATGGAAATTCAGTACTATTGCTACTGGCTTACTTCAGGAAAACAAAATCATAACTATTCGTTTTACATTAATTTCTATTAGAAAAAAGAAAAACCCCTGTTTTTGGCAAAAAGCTTGATTAGCTAAAGAATGCGATACTAGCTGAATCCAGTTCAGTCAAACATTCGAAATAATTGTGGAGAAACGAGCTCTAAACTTTCGATTTCCTCCTCATCGCGGCAGCTACGGCAGTAGTCATTTCACTGCATACCCATTCTACCAGCATGAGTTTCCATCAGGCAATGCCCGGTGAGAACTCTACTTATGTACATGTCGGAATAGTGGTCGCTCCAAGCGGAGTATAGAGCGAGAACTACGCTTATCCAACCGATGCACGTGGTTTCCGCGGACCATCTTGTATTTTCCCATTCGATAAAGTTATTATAGTTTTCGGGAAGATGGCAGAATTCCTGCATCTAGAGCGGCACTGATTTCTGACGGTAAGGTACCTTTCCTTACCAGTTAATCTGCAACTTAGTTGCCCGGTACATCTTTTGACCTGACATCTGTTTTGCTTTCATAGCTGTTCGACTATCAGAAAAGATAGCTACTGCATGCGAATTAATAGAATAATCGATCAGACGCATTGTAGCTTTATTGATTGCTGTAAGTTCAGTTTGGGAAACGCTGCACTTCCTACCTTCAGATCTAACTTCGAGCCATCAGTGTAGATTTCTGCTGAGTCAGAGTAGGAGTTCAGGACTGAATCCTCCTCCCATTCACCCCTAGAGGGGATCCTTGTTTGGAAATGAGTGTAGTCCAGGCGCATGAAGACGGCAGAAATATCTTCCAGTTATCGCTTTCTTGCAGCGGCCTTCCACATTGCACCGCCAAGTTAGCTTTCTGTTCAAAATAACGCCCAGATATCTTATTTCCACCGAAAACAGTCAGCGTAGCGCCGTTTAAGTAAGGAACGATTCTCTTGAGGGTGCTTACCAATTGCGGTCAGGGCAAGATCATCAGCGTAAGCAGTGACATGACAACCTGTACACTGCAACCGTGACAGCAGAGTATTCACTGTTAGATTCCAAAGCAGCGGGGAAAGGACACCGCCCTGCGGGGTGCCGCGATTTGCTTATCTTGTTACGGATACTTCCGACATCTCCGACGATATAGTTCTACTTCCTAAAAGGCGACGAACATATTTTACAAGAGGGTGTTCGATTTTTCGATTTTTAGACGACGCCCAGTCCTCTTTCTCGATCGCCTCGAATTGTTTCGAAATTAGGCTGATTCGAGTCGTAATGCACAGAGATATTGGCAGCAAACTGCATGGCTTACAGTGCACCCTTTATGGCCTCTTTTGACAGGGAGGCTTTACAAGTTCCTGTGGCAATCAGGTATTTCTACTGGACAAATGGGCTTTTAGTCGGCAAAGCGAACGCTGCACGAAAATCCAGACATGAATAGTTGCCAAGTATTTCCGCTTGATAGTCGACCGCGGGCCGCCAAAAGACCTTCTCCTGCTGGTTAAGCGTCAACTCTTCGTTGTTGTTGTAACAGCATACAAATTCCCAAACGAGTTTTGGAGAATGATGCTGGAATCTGGGTCTTTCGGTTTACATAGAGTCGACGATTTCCATTTTCCACATTTTGTTGAATATCTAAAAGTGGCCATCACTGGTTTAGAACGTTTAGTTTATTTTACTACCTTCATACCACATGGGTTCTACGTTACAAAAAAAAAGTATCACTAACTAAATATGTACGTTTAGTATATTTCTTCAAATTCATTGAATAGCGAAAAGTAATTATATTTTCACTCCTAAAACAGAAATATGTACATAGTATGTAAATAAAAACTAGTAAAAGTTAACTACCGTCAGTATAAACATTGCATTGTTCTGAAGAAAGGTCGCGAATTCTCAAAAGATTTCCAACACCAACATTCACTGGGAATATAAAAGTGCCACGCCTGAAAATATTTGTTTTTTGTTTCGGCAACGCACCTTTTTATGGCCGCGAGCGCGCGCCCGCTCATTTACGCGTCCGTCCGCTCGTTGACCTTGAGCCTGAGAATGAGGCGCGCAATTGATATTAGCGTTGTGGGTACTTAAGTGAGTTGTGGCTCATAGTTGACTTTTTGACTACTGACAACGCCTGACCTGTAACTATGTTTGTTTGTTGTTGTTTTTTTTTTTTTATAAAAATTGCTGGTTCTTCAGGTCATTGCAATTATATATACTGGGGAAGATTAAATGACACTTCTTTAGGTTAGGCAAAAATTCTGTTGGCCATTTTCTTTGTTTTATCTTTCGCTTAATGCGAGGCTTTCGGAAATTCAAGGAAGCCTTCGTGGGCATGCATGCCCTACGCGGCATTGACGCTAATTTTTGTTTATATGAGTTTTAAACTGAAGTCAATTTTAACAATAAAATTTAAATGACTTGCCGTTGACTTTTGGTTTCAGCCCACAAATTTTTCATTGATTTTAGCGAATACGTATTTTTATATATCTACATATATACGAATATGTATATTGAGACTTTTTCCTGAGAAAAGAGTGTCAGTCGAATGGTCTAATGACGGCTCGCTTTCAGATTTGAGTCAGCGAATATTTGCCGTATTTTTTACTTAGCCGTTTTTTGTTACATTTGAAGGACTCATCCTTCGGTAATTTCAAGTTATTTTTTACTTTTTTTCGGATAACGTCTCATTTTTATGGAAAAGGCACAAAAAATAAAATAAAAAATTTATACCTGAGCTGAAGACGGTCTTAGGTAATCGTTTGAATGTTTCGTTGTAGGATGCGTTGTATGTACATATGTATGTACATATGTATGTATAAGTAGGTATATCTATATATTAATATGCTAACATAAATTTTGTTTCCGATTTCAAAACCAAGAACGCCATTGGAGACGTATTTTTCTGCAGATGAGGAGAGTTTTGGTTTCGAAATTGTTTGAAAATGATGGCCAAAGTCGTCGTTTGAAAATTGCCATGTTTGTGTATAGTTGTTGTTGCAACCTGTTCAATTTGAATTGTTGACGCATTTTGTGTTACTGCGTATTTAAAATTAAACTAAAATTAAAAATAAAGACGAAAATAAAAACATTGAGAAATACATAAGAATAAGGGTTACTTAAAGTGTAAGAAAATTTATTGCTATTTTTCGATAAGAATCGAAATAAGCTCTGTCATAAAAAAAAAAGTTAACGATAGTTATCAAGTTACCAAAATTTATCGAATCATCGAAGTTTATAGTTATCGAATTTTGTCGAGTTATTCATGTTTCTTGAGTAATCGCAACGTATCGAATTATGCAAATTGATTAATGGTCATTGGAGCTATAAAAATTTATGGGATTATCGAAGTTTGTACAGTTAATAAAATTTGTCAAGTTTTCCATTATTATTGAGTTATAATTATTTATAGAGTTAACGAAATTGATCGAGTTATCGTAATGCATCGAGTTCTTTCAACTCATAGAGTTATCGATATTTATTGATTTACTGAAATTGGTTGATTAATCGAATCGCAGTTTATGGAATTTTCAAAATATATCGAGTTATCGCAATTTCAAGATAATATATATGTAAGTTTATCGAGTTATCACTGCTTTTTATTGTTTTAGCAGAGTGTAGCGAGTTATAGAAATTTGTCGATAGTTTTCGATAAATCTGGAACTGTTGTAATCGAAACTTATAGAGGTATATCCACAGTTTGTCGAGTTATCGATTTATATCGGGATATATTCCTTTATGAGTTATCGAAATTTATCGAAAATAGTCGAGCTATCGAATTGCGTTGAGTAATCGGATTTAAGTGCTTTTGAAATTCATGGAATAACCGATATGAATCAAATTATTGAAATTTATCGATAAACTGGAATGCATCAGGTCAATTCCAAGTGTTGCCAAAGTCCCCCAAAGACCTTCAAAGATATAAAAATAATTGTATTCACGTTTTAGTTACAAAGCAGGAGATTTTCCGGTAAGTAACTTTGTACCTTATAAGTTAAACGACGTGGTAAATAAGTTAGAAAACTTCTCCAAGGTTCTTAAAAACCATAAAAACGGTCGAATTTGGACAGTAACTGGCACTCCAGTTATAAAGGACTGCCATAAGGACCCAGCAGTGTTTCTCACTTACGGAACAAAACTTTACATAATAATAAATTACATATATTTCCCAAAAACAGAAATGTAGAAATATTTGAGTGAGTTTAGTTTTTAATAAGCGTTTTGGCATTGAGGGACATTTTCGATACCCAATAATAAGTACAAAACATAAACAATGTTCTATTGTCTATATTATTATTCTGTTAACTATTTTGCCATATGCAAGCTCAAAGTACTTACCCACTCGTCTAAAAATGTTTTATGTATTAGCAGCAACAAGACTTTGGGAACGTATGTACATAAGGGTGGAAAAAAAGTAAAGTCGGAATTTTAATGCAAAATTAAATCAAAAAATATTTAGAGGTCGCTTACAGTTTTCCACGTATTTTGTATGAAAAAAAAAAACATTTTTTCCGTCGAATAACTCTGTTTCTCCTCCGGAGGTTTATAATAATAATGCCGAATTGTTTATTAAATTTTTTTTTAATATTAACTATTTTTGATAGCTCTCCACAAACCCCCAAAAATGCAATGGGGGGACCCATAAAAAATCGTTAATACTAAAATGAGTATTAAAATGTGCTACAATAAAAAATTAGATTGTATTATTGGAAGTCACGTGAAGAGAGACAGCGTTTTCCGATCGAAAAGTATTGATTTTCAAGAACTCTATACCATTTTCAAGAAAAATTGTTTTTATTTGCATATAAAATACATTGCAAACTTTGAGCGCTTTCAGCGACCGCTAATATTTTTTGATTTCGAAATAAAAAACAGGTCTATATTTTTACGATATAGAACAATCCTTGGGGTGAGAGCATTAAAATACGGACTTTACTTTTTTCACATACATTTTTTGGCACCACCCTAATATACATACATATACATATATGTATGCACACTTCAATGTTGTTTAAGCACTTTAATTAGGCATAATCAGCTTGTTGATTTCCGTGCTTCTGTTCCTCCCACATACTGTTAGCTTCTCGCTGCTGTAATTTCGAATAACCTTGTTAGGGGGTGCCAAATGAATTTTATGTTCTTTGGATGATGGTTAATGAGACTGATGGCGTGAGCAATTAACACGTTTCTAAACATGCGCTTTATGTTGAGTTTTGCTTACTTATGCCTGTAAGTACATAAGTGTACACAACAATTCTTAATGTTTGAATGGGTTTTTCTTTAATTCGGTTACAATTTTGAGCACTCTGTTTCCCCCCATGTAGATATATATTGTGCCCACATTCCATTTCGTTTTAATTTGATCCACAAAATTACAATAAACAAAATTTTTATATTTTAAGTCATCCAAACTTGTTTTGACTCAAGTGAAAATGTACAATTGCGTTGAGTAAAGTAGCATAAAAATATCGGAGCGACATTATACGATAAACAGGGGCCGAGAAGGCGTTTCGGTTTTGTTTTAGTTCTGTAATGTCAAGAATGTTAACGCAAAAGAATCAAACGGGAACAAAAGGATTGAGAGTAGTTTGAACGGTTACATAATGAGAACAAAAGGTTCAGTAACGTTTCCGTAAAGAACAAAATGCGAACAAAACTGTCGGGAACATTCTCAAAAAGTACAAAATGAAAACAAATCTCTCAAGAACGTTCTCAAAACGAACAGAATGAGAACGAAACTTTCGGGAACGTTTCCATTAAGAACGCAATAAGAACGAAATAATTAAGAACCTTTTCAAGGAGGGTTGAATAAGAACAAATGTCTGGAGAGCGTTCTTCTAGAGAACAAAACGAGAACAAAAGCTTTGAGAACTTAACGTTAAGAATGAGAGAGGCGTCTGCGTGTTGAGATTGTTGATTCCAGGCATTAAAAATAACTGTTACCTCGAATTTACAAATTGAAAACGTTGCTCGAATTCTGACATTTAACGAAAACGTTGTTTCATAATAGTTATTAGTTGAAAAATATTAATTTTATTTCGCCGATAAGAGTTATAACGAAACGTTTACTTTTTACGTTGCCTGATAACAGTTATTGATCAACGTTTATTTTTTACGTTGGCTGATAAATGTTGTAAGATAAGAATAATGATGAAGACGGAGATGGATAAGAAGATATAAATGATGAAAATATAAGAGGAGGAGTGAAATAACTGTTATCAGGCAACGTAAAAAGTAAACGTTGGGTTATAACTCTTAGCGGAGAAATAAAAAACATTTTTCAACTAATAACTGTTATGGAACTACTACGTTGTTCCGTATGTCCCTGGTTAATTCTAAGCCAAAGGAAAGCTGACTCATTTTGATTTCCAGATCGTTTATCATTAGGTTTACCTATCCATTTATGGAACAATTTTTCATTTGCTGTGCAAGAAAAGTTCATGTCTTAAGTATTTGATTGACTTAATTTGCATAATTATCTTTAAGTTTTTTTTTGATTAATTATAATATTCAAACATTTCCAACTAGTGCAGCGCTATGAGAAAAATTGTGTTCTTGGTTCCATTTTTCGCAAATAGTTCAGAAAAGTTTTGTTCCCGTTTCGTTCTCTGTCAGAAAGTTCCTGAGACTTTGGTTCCCAAATTGTTCTTCGAGAGAAAGTTGCTTATGGTTCGCAGTTTGTTCGCTTTGGGGATGTTCCGCAGTGTTTTTTTCTTATTCGATTCCCGTTGAAAACTTCCTTCTCCTCCCATGATGGGAGGGTGAAATCCCCACTCGCATTGTTGTACAGAAGGGCGCCTCTGAAATTAGATCAACATCCAGACGTGCGTCGGATGTAAGTTCATTTTGGTTGTGGACATAGTTTTTTATGAAGTCTAACGATTCCATGTTACCCCATCCGACTACTTTGATCCCTCTTCTGTCACTTTTCTTCATCAAACATATCAACTATTATTTATTTATTTATTTTTTTAATTAGTCAAAAAACACAATGGTTCAATCTTACTGACTACTCACTTAGTGCTAATACAAATCATTCCAAATTAGTGCGAAGATAAATTACGACTAAAATAAAAATTGCTACATTGGTTTATTAAATGCATGAGAGTTAAAAAGATGAATTCAACAGAAGAGTCAACTGATTCTTAGTATTTGAAAAATCAAACGAAATGGAATTCGAGATCTCATTAAATTCGCGAAGCGCCCGTGCAATTGGTGCATTGGATTCATAATTGGTTTTGAAAATCTTAAGGTAAAAAGGGTAAGAGCTTCGTAAAGTTCTTGCCGGAATAAGAAAGTTTACGCGTTGCAACAGAAACTCACAATCAATATTCCCTTGAATTAAATTAAGAACGAAAGACAGCGATAGTATCGACCTTCTGCGTTCAAGCGACTTTAAGTTTATTAAAAGCAGGCGGGAATTATAGGATGGAATAGGGTCCAAGAAATTTAAACATCTTAGAGCTAATTTCAGAAACACCTTTTGCACCCGTTCAATTCTTGCTATAGCAAATTAGTGATACGGTCTCCAAATGAATGAAGCATATTCCAGCCTGGACCGAACAAACGCAGTAAACAATAATTTAATTGTGTAAGGATCTGAAAAGTTAGCACTATTTCGTCTCACAAAACCTAGAATCGAGTAGGACTTCGAGATAATAAAATTGATGTGACTTGAGAAAGAGAAATGTGAGTCAAAAATCACTCCAAGGTCTTTGATCTCATCCACAGATTGAAGGACATTATTAGAGATATTGTATGACGATTGCAGAGAATCACGAGATTTGGAGAACGTGACTTGACAACATTTTTTATTATTTAAAGATATAAAGGAATTAGTACACCAACAGGCAAGTTCATTAAGATCGGCCTGAAGCCTAGCTACATCGTTTAAATTTCTTATTGCGGCAAAAATTTTCAAGTCATCTGCGTATAATAAGTGATTAGCAAATGAAAAGCAACTGCTAATATCATTTATAAATAGGACGAAAAGTAGAGGACCTAGAACACTTCCTTGAGGTACCCCTGAAGTGGCAATGAAAGGAGCAGAGGATTCGCTCCCAATTGTAACCAGACAACGCCTTTCACTTAGATATGATTCCAACCATTGAAAGGAAAAGGAATATTATTGCTACCACAGATCTCACCACGTAGTGTCCTTATTATCATCAACCATTTCTCCATTGGAATTTTTCCTTCCGGGTCATTCCGATCTGTGATTTGGTTTTCACCCGCTCTGTCCAGGTTGTGCTGCAATCTGCATGCCATTCGCCAATTGCCTCTTCGAAACCGGTAGCCCGCAGGTTCCTTGCCACCGTAGCTATTAGCCGGCACCGATGTCGGGGACTTCTAAGCATCCAGCCGTTTTTTATTAGATGCCAGCCTTATTTTTCCCGCAAGAAAACAAATGGGTGACCAGGCGACCAGGAATGCATGTGGCATGGTGATGAAGGTTTTCTAGTAAACCTCGGTAAATACTCGGTACTTCTGACGAGCATGGGAATACATTAGATTCTGCTATTATATTCTACACAGCTGTGTGAGTATGTCTACGTTCAGCATTTGTTTTCTTTTTGTTGCTAACCTCTGTTAATGGACATTAGACTAAAGTGAAAATTAGACATAAAACACACAATTTATTACGCAGAGCAGCATTGTGTAGTCGAAACTGTTATTTCGTTAATTGGTAAGCGCAGGCAGAGAGTGCCAACAATTCTTTATTAAATATTAAAAGCAAAAGTGATGAAAATAAAATTACGAATGCAAACAAAATGTACAGAAAAAAATAGTAAATAGAATCAAGCAAAGAATTAGAAGCTAAATGCGCGCATACAAACAAACAAACCAACAAACAGTCGGACAAGCCGACCGCAATGATCCTTAATTAGTTTTTTCTCCATTAGATTGGCCTGTGTTGACCCGATTTTCAATTAAGTTAATTAAGTGTGAGGGCAGTGGTGGCACGACCCGCCGAACGACCAAAGCAGACCAGATCAGACCAGCCGCGATCGCCGCGATCGCCAGCACAGAAAGTCACGAGAAAATTTAATAAAAATTATGAATGAGTAATGCACAGCCAGCAGTTGGGCAATGAGCTTGTAGCAGCAGAGGCAAAACGTCAGCACAAGAACAACAAAAACATACACATTCGTAGATGAAGCTGCAAACGTTGGAGTGATGTGGTATGCTACAGCGTGGCATGGCATGGAGGAAGTGGATGCGCACGCGCAAATGCATTCACTTCCACTTAAGCTAAGCTGGAGGAAGCAAATGGATTTTTGTGTGAATTTGTTACTTTCAATTTACTAGTTGATTTGATGCTGTGTTGCACAATGTTGCATGCGGCATGCGGTATGTGGCATGTTGCCAAGTGCGACTTGTTAGTGTTTTGACCATTGAAGGCCAGCCGTAAAATGCAATTATTAATAATAGCGGGCAATCGCATACATATGGATGTGCCACACCATTCAGCCACCACCGCAGTAAATGAAAAAAATTACTACAACTTTGAAGAGGGTGTCTATCTGCCTGCCTGGTCAGCTGTGTAAAATTTTCTTCCGACGCGCGCTTCAAATGTGTAAACATTCATTACAATCCAATAAATCCGAATTTGGACACCAACGCCGGCAGCAGCAATTTTCTTTTGACGCCACAACGCAACGCGCGCGACACATTAACACAGCTCGCGCTTGGTGTTGTTCATTGAGCGTTGTAATTTTATTAAGCTGCTGCTGCTCTTCAATGTTATTTCTGTAATTTTTGTTACTCTTCTTGTTATTCTCGGTTGTTGTTGTCAATGTTACTCTTGCCCCTTTCGTTGATGCTGCTGCTGATGATAATGATGATTATTGTTGACCTCAGTCTGGACGCACGCTTGTGGTTGATTGCATTGTGTTTTTGTGGTTGGTATACTGGCATTTTTGTGTCTCGCTGCATTGCAACATTCAAAGCGTGTCAGCATTAAAATCAAATAAAATTGTAATTTTTCATTAAAAATGTTGCTTTTTTCACTTAAAATCCGCATTTCAAAGGGTACGGGCATGCAATGCTGTCAGTTGCTGGCTATGTGTTATGGTATGTATGTATGTACATTACATTTATGTGTTGTTAAGCGTTGGCATTGATTTAATTGTTAATGCATTCTCAATTGTACTCTTATTTAGACACTTAATGCCATTTGTGAAGTAAATAAAGAAGAAGTTTGACAATGGACCGCCGCATTTTTAACGGTCCTTTCTCACGTTGTCTAACAGCATTTTTTGTATTGATTTTATAAGAACCATCTACCAACTGAACCGAATTTCGGTTTGGTCAAATACTCGGCTGCATATCTGGAGTAATCCAATGAAGATGAAAAAAATACAAATTCTGGAATCAGTTGTTAGCTTCCACACTAATCTATATACATATGTACATACAGTCAGCGTCAAAAATATGAATACCCTGTCGTTGTGACGATTTTATTTATTCATATTTTCCATACCAAATTTTTCTTATTTTTTTTTTTTTTATGAAAACACTAGCCGGCCTCGTATGCGCGAGTGTGTAGATATTAAATAAGATGCGATTGACAACTAAACAGGTTGCAACCCTACTTAAAAATAATATATAATTGCGCATATGGAGTCCAAGCCCTTTCATTTGGCACCTCCTGTCTTGTTATCTAACGAACAGCCCACATTTTTTTTATTTTTCGAACAGGTTGCAACCCTCCTCAAAAAATAAAACCTTACTGCAAATCGGAAGGTCAAGCCTTTTCCTTTGACACCTCGTTTTTTTTTTTTTAATTTAATGAACTGTGCAAATCTAATATCGTTAACAAAAAATTCCCACACAATTTTTAAATACGTGGCAACCCCACTCAAACAAAAAATAAAAACTTATTGCACATGCAGAGACCATATTCTTTCACTTGTTACCTCAGTTTTTAGTCCAACAAACGGTGAAGATCTTATAATTTTTTAAACAGTGGCAACCCTACTCAAAAAGCAATACATTATTGAACATCTATAAGCCGAGCCCTTTTATTTTAGACCTCATTTCCCCTAATCCAACGAACAGTGCGGATCTAATCATTTTGTAGACAGGTGGAAACCCTATAGGAATTTAAAGTACTAAAGATATTGTTCCTATCGATACAGATTATACTTAAAAAATCTCGCTTAAATCCGTGCAGTAGTTTTTGAGATTAGCTTGGTCCAAATATCTCGACTTTCCTTTAAACTATGTATAGAAGATATTCATTTTTAAATAGGTGGCAACCCTATTCAAAAATGAAAGCTTTTGTATATGCGAAGGCCGGCCCTTTCATTTAGTATCTCATTTTGTAATCTAAGGAACGGCGAAAATCTTTTAACTTTTTAATAGGTGGCAACCCTAGTCAGAAAAATAATACATTATTGCACATGTAGGGGCTAAGTCTAAAGTCTAAGTCTTTTCTTTTGTCAGTGACGGTGCAGAACTGATGCTTACGCTGACGCTTATTGTGATTGAATATAGTAATTTTATTAACAGGTGGCAACCTTATTCAAAAACAAAATATTTGTGCTTTTCTAGAGACCAATCCCTTTCATTTGACACCTCATCTTTTGTAATCCAACGAACGATGCGGATCTTATAGTTTTTTAGACAGGTGGCAACCCTATTAAAATTCTAAGTAAAAAAGGTCACTCTCCTTTCGATACAGAGTATATTAGAGAAAATATCGTCAAAATTCACCATATTTTGTTCTATTTTGGAGTATCGTTACTAGTCCTTGCCACATTAAAATCCAGAATTCGGATGTCAGGTGGGCGTGGCAGTTGACCGATTTTTGTCGTCTTTCAGATTTATGTCTTCCTAGGTTAATCTAAGTTACAAATCGAATTTCATTGAAATCGGATAAAATTTACCAAATCCGGCCCCTAGTATAGTGGGCGTGGCAGTCTGCTAAGTTCAACAATTTTTCATATTTATTCATTCCTAGGCAAAATTACTCCCCGTGAAAATTTTCAGCAAAATCGGAGCAGTATTACAACTTTTTGCCACATTTTATGTGGAGCTCTTCCAATGTGCGACGCACACTGGGGCCAAGCGTGCTCAAAACTCAATTTTTAAAAATGCTTTTTTTTGGAAAAATAAAAACGCAGGTTTATTCCCCATTAAATTCTACGTTTGGCGGTAAGTTTTCAGCTTTCTGTCGTTTTTCGGCTGGGAGATATGCGTGTCCAAACTTGACAAATTTGAACAATATTTTTTTTCTTCAAAACCGAGAAATTCAAATATGCACTTCAAATTGTTACTGTAAGAAAGTGGTATTATATTTTGTTATTTAGTTTTTTTTTTCATTGCTTAAAATGAAGTTTATTTTGTATTTTTGTGTGTATGTTTTTGGAATGATTTAAAAAAAATAAATTATGTTTAAAAAAAACTAAACTAACCTCTTTTTTTTGCAAGTGTAATTTTCAAAATCATTTTTTTTCTTAAAGGCGCAAAGCGCTTTTAAATTTGACAGTACTGCAATAAAGTATGTTCTTTCCTTATTAAGAATCCGAGTTCAAAACCAAAAGCACTTTGCGCATTTTTAAATAAATTGGTTTTAAAAATTTTCTCTTTGATTTTAATTTAACACATAAACATATACTTCTGGTTAAGTTTGATTATTGGAGTTAGAAGAACTTGAAGCGAATAATATTAGTTTAACGGGGATTGGATGTGATTTAGATTCCGACTGTGAAGAATAAGTGTTACATACACATATTGACAAGTTTTGACTATTTTTTTATCATTATTTAATTTCAATTATTTTTCTTTATATAAAAATATTATTATTCCTTAACAAAAACCGAATGAATCTAAGTTTCAAACTTCGTAAAAATATCGATGTTTTAATTAGAAATTTAAAAAAGATTCTGTGTACGTATTTTTGTAGCCCATTCAATTTTAGTACATTAAAGTGCCAGTTTGAAGTAGCTAGGATTGATTTTTGAAAATTTTTTGGAGAAGGTGTCGCTCATTTTCTCCATATAAAAAACCGTCGAACATACTTCGTATGGAAAAACGTAAGTCCTAGCTATTTCAAACTTGCACTTTAATGTACTACAATTATATGGATTACAAAACTGCATACTCAAAATACTTTTAATTGTGCCTATCATAACTATACGACATCAACATATTAAAAAGTTTTGACTATTTATTTTATTTTTATTTTATTTTAATTATTTTTTTTTTTATAAAAATATAGCTGATTTTTTTATTAATTAATGTTTTTAATAAGAAACATTACTTGCTTTTCGATAGCTTGTAATAATGGGGCATATTCAATAGTCGAATCAAAAACGAAACTAAAAATAATTTCCACTTTTTTGACAAATTTTTATTAAAAAGTGTTATCAGAGAGCTGAAATTATTATTTCTTTCAACTTTGTTTTGACCATGAACATATCCCGTTATGTTTTACATTGAAACGAAACTTTTTGTATCTATTTCCTATCTTTTACTATCTAACTGAACTCTATATAAATATATGATGTCCACTGTTTCATGCTCTTTCCTAGTGATTACAATAAATACACACTTTGTTACTGTTATTACATTTTATCGCTTTTAACTTAGTTCTTGAAGTATTGCGAATTCATTGATAAAGCTATCCTCGAATCGAAAGGACTTGTTCTTCCTGATTATATTGTAAACTAAACTAACCTATTTTTAATAAAATTAGCTGGGGAAAGACTCTATAAAAAATTGGCCACTAATGGATTAAAATATGGTCATCATCAGTCAAAGTGGTCAATGGGTTAAATTATTCACAATTTTCATTATAATAACATCAAATTAACTTAACATAAGACATTACATAAAACTGCGGCACCAATGGGTTAATGCATGATCAAGAATGGGTTAAGACCTCAAAAATTTACTTTTAAAAAGTAGTTCAAGCGAGTCTAACAATTTGCAGATATTTTCTCTTAAATAAGATTGTATTTCTTTTAATTCTAATCAAACCAAAAACTAGGCTTTAATTTTTGTTTCAGTTCGACATCCCCCCATCCCCCAAAATGCAATATATATTGTAGAGTGTTTTGTTTATGGCAACTAGAACACCAATCCGAGTGGAAACATTAAGCAACGGGTAGCACCAATTTATGATGGAAATTGTAACAAGTAAAAAAAGTGCAACAACAACCACACCGAATACATTGAACAATGCGCATAAATAGTTGGTAGTACGCCTTTTAGCAACAGCGTTGGCCAGCGTGTTTTCGCTGAAATTTGGCCAATTACTCGCACAACCAAACGCACACACACACACACACACTTGAATGCTTGCATATGTATTTGTAAGTGTTCGTGAAGGAGTCCGTTGGCGACAACAACGAATCGATTCAAGTAATTCGCGCACTATTTTCCTCTAAAAAGGATTCGTTGTGAAGGAGTTTACACGGAAATTCTGTAGCACTCGCCTAACCCTTTACTTAACCCTTTCGCCAGCGCGTCGCAGTCAACCGAGCATTTCGCGCAACTCAACAGCTTACAACGCCTACGAGAAATATAAATACGAGCAGCATAAACGCGAGGGTGAGGTGTAACGCGAGGTGAGGAAAGCGGAAAAGCACCGTTCGAAATTCAAAAATCGCAGACGTTCCAACAAATTAACCCGTTCCTTTTGTTTTTAGGCACTGCAATGGCGGATAGCGACTAGCGAAAGGGTTAAATTTTGCATTGCGATGCCGCACAGTGCCGCGAAGGTGGACAAAAATACAAAAATCGACTGTCTTGAAACTTAGATGTTTTGATGTCAAGTTACAGCTAAATCTCCAACTAAGAGAAGTTCATAAGTTATTTTGTGATAAAAACAACTTTCAGCCTCACACACCCCCTCAAAGTACACCTATTTTCTACATACCATTTCATTTCGGCGATTCGCACATAAAAGTGGTCGCAGTTAAAAATTTGTTAAAAATACATTTTTATTCCTAGCAAGATCAACTTTTGCACTTTGATAAAGATATATGCGACAAACCAAAAAATGTATGGTTCATGGAAAAAAAATTTATACAAATATTTTTTTTTTATTAATAAATAAATATATGATTAAACATACCAAAATCCGAAAATTGGTAAACTTTGGAGACAAAAACAAAAAAACATCTTGAAAGTTCGTGAAATTTTTTTTTGGTTATGGTAGTTTGGACCTTCTACTAACAGAAACAATCGAAATCTCTTCCAACTTTTTCCAATATTTGAAAATTTTCAATTTTGAAAAAGTGACTAAATGCCTTTTTTTTGGTATTATTTTAGCTGATCTATATTTACAATACTTTTTCTGAATGCCCTAAGATCTAAATTTTTGGTTCGCTTTTCAAAAATAAGGTGTTGAATTAAAGCTAAAAGTGCAAAAAAAAAAAATTAAGAGGTACAGGGTGCTTTGAAATGAAAAAAATTATCAGCTAATTAAAATACTTAAATATGCATCACGGTATGGGAGCCAAAAACAAAGGTATACGAAGATTTACATTTATATATATATACATATATATATATATATAGAGCAATGACACCAGTTTACAAATAATATGTTAACCAATTCGGGTAAGGAAATAAATGCAATCGAGACACCTTACAGCCCCCAATGATTAGACGAAAGGCGAACAAAAAGAAAATAAAAATAAATAACATACCTATTACTCTTCATCTGCATAAAGAGTACTATTTTGCTTAAGCAGCAAACAAAAACAGCTTGCGAAAATGATAGTACAAATGTATGCACATCAGGGAGGTCCAATTTTTTTTTATTTTTTTTTTTTTGATTGAGTCTTTTTATAATTTTGTTCACCTAACTAATTACATTACCTGTGCAAAAATTTCAACGTTTTACTATTAGTGGAAAATGTAGCTCAACGCGAGTTTAAAATTTCATGAATTTTTCTCTGGTGCTAAGAGTCCTCTCTTGTGGAAAACAAATAAAAACCCAAGAGTTTAGTGTTTTGTTGAACGAAACAAGAGAGTTATACCTTAGAAATTATGGTTGGTATAACATGCCAAGTTCAGTGCATAAAGTTTTAGTACATGGATGTGATGTAATTAAATACTTTGATTTACCAATAGGTAATGATTTAAAGCTATGTTTTCATTTATTTTCTTAATCTGTATTTCCACCTATTTTATCAGGTTCATTATCGGAAGAAGCCTTAGAATGTTCACACAAAAACATAAGAAAATATCGGCTTAATCATTCTCGAAAAACTGGAAGAGTACAAAGCAATACGGATTTAATGACTCGTTTGATATTATCGTCAGATCCATTAGTTGCATTTAAAAGAAATATAAAACAGAGAAACAAATATTTAAAGGGTTCTGATCTCAGCTTTAATAAATACATTGTTGAAAGTGACGAAGCAGACAAAAGCATGGAATCATTTGAATCAGTGATCACTTCCTCCTCTTCTGAGGACACTGAAACTGAGTGATTATAACAACTAGTTCGGTTTTTATTAACATATTATATGTTATTACCATATAACAGTTATTATTACTTACTTACTTAACAGTGATTATGCTTTATTTTAAATGAAATCAAAAGAATTTTTTTTTCTAAAGGTTAACATGTAAGGAAAACCGACCAAATTTTTCAAATTACCATAATGTATTCACTTAGGAAGTATAGTTTAGACGAATTTTGACTATTAAGACTATTTTTCTGAACACTTAGCAACAATGATATGCCATATTTCATTTTTAAATAATCATGTGCAAAAACTCGGTGTTTTTTTAATGGGTACCCGTTACAAAAAAACCGATTACTTTCTTAAAATTAGAGTAATATAGACACTTCAGATGTAAAGTTTCAATAAATTCTGACGACTCCTTCCTGTTTTCGTAAACACCACAATCAGCAATGATTATGCCTTATTTGTCTTTCATATAGTAATGTAAAAAAAAAATCTTTTTTTTTTTAATGGGTACCCGGTACCGAAAAATCGATTTCATTTTTGAAATAAGCATGGCTTAGTCCTTTTAGGTGTAAAGTTTCAACAAGTTCTGAATACTATTTCGGTTTTTATAAACATATGTCTACGATGATTATGAGTTATTTTACCTTTTTATAAAATTGTAAAAAAAAATTTTTTTTAATTAAATGGTAACAGATGCTGAAAAACGTTTTTTTTTTCTTAAATTGCGGTGATATAGTCCTTTCAGGTGTAAAGTTTCAGCCCATTCTGATGCCTCCTTCCACTTATATCAACACATGTCCACAATGACTATTTTCATATAAAAATGCAAGAAAAACTCGGTTTTCTCGAAATGAGTAACCGGTACAGAAAAACCGATTTCATTTTTGAAATTAGAGGGGTATAATACTTCTAGGTGTGAAGTTTCAGCCAATTCCGACCACTCCTTCTATTTTTGTCCATCATTTGTATGGAGTCGCGGCACTGTGTGCCGTGACGTCGGTGCTGATAAACATACATACATACATACATACATCTGTATGTACAAATATTTACGCATATCCGTGTCGGCGATTAGAAGACGACTTCCTTTTGTCTTTATTCATATTTTTGTTATTATCGCAAAAACTACAAATACTTCCGTGGAAGAGTTCGCTATTTATTGCCGCTGCCGCTGCTACTGCAATGCAGACTTAAC
Source organism: Rhagoletis pomonella (assembly GCF_013731165.1). NCBI lineage: Eukaryota > Metazoa > Arthropoda > Insecta > Diptera > Tephritidae > Rhagoletis > Rhagoletis pomonella. Next base: position 50,069,830 of record NW_023458560.1, read on the forward strand.
TTAATTTATATCCTTTTACGTGCAACCCATGTCTTGGCCTTTGATTTAATCCTTTCACCTTTTGTTCATGTCCTTGTCAGCAATTTGCAAACACTATCTACTTAAGCCGCACACCTACGCCAAATAAGCGACAGCTAGCGGTTCATCTTCGACCTCTTCTTCTTCTTCTTCTTGCTGCTTAACTAAAAGGCACTACTGTTGCTGCGGGCGTATTCATATTCATATTTGTTCATTTGTTCATTTGCCTTTAAAGGACTCCAAAAGTTTTCTTACATTCCATTTCGGAAATGTGGCTCTTTTGTTTTGTCGTCGGTGGTGGTAGGTAAGGCCAATTTGTCGAAATTGGCTACTGTGCGGCAGTGTGTCTTAATGTAAACATGTGTAAACAAAGAGTGAAAGGATTAACATGCCTTAGGATTTGCATGTGTTCATTGAGAAACTATGCTGTAGGTCCTCTTGCTGCCACTCTTGAAATGGCGGCTAGGCTGTATCGAGAAAATATTTAGTTTTAGTACAAGTACACTCAGAAAAAAGTCAGGCAAATATATTCCTCTCAACACATGATTTGGTTATTTAGTTGACGTAACTAAGCTCTTCTCTCAGTGTATGTAGATCAATTCCTTCGGGTACATACATACATATATGAAGAAGAAAAAAAATTTCGAACGCCATCACGAATTTCTGCCAATTTGCAGTGTTAAAAGCGTTCTGGATATCAAATACGCCATCAGCGGACTGGCGTACGGACGGTCGTCTCTCCATAGGGGATGTCTTCCGTCCGCATACACTGCCGAAAGTGCGGCTACACTCTCCACTTGAGGGCGGCTGGAAACATGCTATATGTAGCTGCGGTCATGTCTCTGGCTATAGTGCTGGCTAGTGGTAGTCGGGCGGGTAGAAGAAAAATCTCGGGGCGGAGAGGTTGATACTAGAGGACAGTCGGGGTGATGGATCTGGTCCGAGCTTCTTCTCTTTCCCATAAATTACCCCAACTCCAAAGTGAAAAAGCATATGCCGAAGGATGCATGGCCAGGGTTGTGACAGGTTCCTAGTATGCGGACTCTGGATACCGGTCGTCCTCCAGTTTCAGCTAGACTTGCCGTGGGATCGGGACTACCGCGGTATACTTTTCCCGGTTACTCGTGGGAACATATGCAAAACAGAATTATAAAAAAAGGCAATAGGATCTAAGACTGTGAAATCGGGAATTGTATGGAAATATCGCCCCACGCTGGCGTCACTGAGTCGTATGTATCAACGTCACTGCTGGGCTCCCGGACATAGCAATATTGAAGGGAATGAGTCGGCTGATGAGGTAGCGCAATGCGGCTCAGAGATATCAATATAAGAAGCGTATAGCTACGTACTACCATCGTTTAGTGATCACGTAAGGAAAATTGATGAATGCAACGTGGTCACGACGAATGACTTGTGCAACAAACGGGAAAATTGTGAGATCACAAGATTAGTATGGCCGCGGCTTAGTGGGAAAAATACCAGGCATATACTGAAACTCAATAGATCTGCAGTAAGAGTCCTTCCCGGCTTTTACGGTGGCGAATACCAACAAGTAATTTCTGCAGAAGCTCCCTTTATGAGAATGAGGAAGAGTCAATTGACTACTTTCTGTGTTCACGCTTCTTCAACAGTCTAGGTGAGATAACGGAAGTAGAACTGTTGGATCTCCTCGGTTTCATTAGGGATAGTAATTGGTTCAGTATAATAATAAAAAGAACTCGTGTACATACTTATATAGAGCTTGCAAATGACGAGTGACAATATGCGCTACCTTGCCAGCTCGATCGATATTTCATCGAAGTTACTACTTTTATATGGTGGTCGGCCCTAAGTTAGATGGAAAATCTTAAACTTCTAAGTGAAACCAAATGACCTTGTGACGCTGGCATCTAGAGGAAGACAAAAATAAAATGACGGTTTTCATAGGTTCAGAGTTTGCGAAGGTCTTTGTGAATGTCGTTGATTGGTTGTCTTCTCAGTGAATTTTGTTCTTGATCTCCTCCTTCAGTTAATATAGATGCCTTCTGATGTACCTCGGAGGAGGTTCTGCTTCTAGCACGTTCATGTACGGTTGCGCGTATTGCAATGCGTTGGATGCCGCCGACCTGGACCCTTACTGCGCCTCGCTATCTAGATGGGTGATCTAGATCGGAGAGATATCAATTTCTTGTGGAGCGCAATAATTAATGCAATTCCTGGAAGTCAATATCGATGACACGTCAGCGTAAGAGATCAGGAGAAGTCCCTCTGGTGGCTCCTTTGGGGCCGCCTGTTTAATTTTTCTGTAGTTCGATGTTTAATATTGAAAAGTTGTTGATGATTACAGACCACTCGTTCACGATTTGAGTTTCCGGGGAGAGAGGATGCCTTAATTTCTTCTAGTAGCTTGACGAGAGAGACGGTGCCGAGGCATCTAGGGATGCTCTCCCCCTTCCCGGTAGTTTAAATCGAGGACTACGAATTATTTTGCTGGTCAATACTGGGTTAGAAGGCTTTTCGGCTTGAGTAGTCCCACCACTGCTCCTGATATCCACAAATAAGGAATGACTGGAGTAGTTATTAATACATTTAGCGCTTTGATGAGATAGTCTGCTCCAAACTGATCCAATTTTTCAACATCAGCATCCTTATTTCGTCGGAAACAACGATTTTGACCCTCCTTTGTTTGCCTTCCCGATGGCAACCAGAACTTTACGGCTGGTGAAAATAAAAGACGCGCTTGGTTTTTTTGGCAATTTCTGCAAACCTTTTGATGATTTGGCGTTAATATGTAGGTCGCCGATCACTTCGGACCCGAAGAGGCACGATCACCGAATGAAATCCCCTCTCTATCGTCGCGCGGATAGAACAGGGACCTTTTAGTTAACCAAAGCTCACTGGTGCCAGAGACGAAGCCATAGTTTTTAGCTGCTCTTCCCATTTAACTTGAATCTCCAAGTAACTAACACCTCTACCGTTAATTGAATAGGGAAGAGTGATATTCAAAGCAATGCACAGACATTTGTATGCTCATTTTCTCCGGATTTCCTTTGGATTTGCTCTCGGCTTGAGTAGATGCATTTTGAATACACTTTTAATCTACCTGTAGCGAATATGTACTCATATTCATGTTTTGGTTCAGTTAGTGCAAACATGCTAATCCTGCGGTTGGATTGCCATTGAGTTTGCCAAAACAGTAACGAACCTCGAAATGCTTTTACAAATTTCAGCGAACAGCCTCTAAAGCGGAACTCGAAACAAAATTAGAGGCGTAGCAGAGGTGTAGGCGTACGTAGTACAAACCTTATTGTCGCGCACTCCAGCTGCAAAGGGTGAAAGGGTTAAATATGTATGCGTAGTAGGTATGTGCGAAATGCCAGTAGTATTCGCATTCACATACAATAAGTACCGAGAACTTCCGCAAGTCTCCAACACCTACAGTGGCGGTAAAAAGTGGATGAATGGTGTCTCGCTTTTAATATTTACAATGTTTTTCAAGCTAAAATTTTTTTGATATTTCTTTTTTAAAAAAAATATGGTTCATGCTTTTAGAAAAATTGCAAAATTTTTTTCTAAATTTCAAATTTGTAACCAGAATTTTTATAAATTTTTTTTGGTATGCAGTTAACAGGCTTATAAAATTTTAGTAAAAAAAGTGCAAGTTTTGAGCGACTAATCGCATTGATTAAATTTTTTTTTTGCTGACGGATTTTTTTTTTTTTGTATAAATACCGAAATTTAGGAAGTCTGGTGTTGACTTTTTTATTTTGTTTTCGCAAACAGTCTGGCGCATATTCTTCCACAAGAAATTCATGTTTATATAGAAAAAAGTGCAAAACGCCGTCAACAAAAAAAAAAAAAAAATTATTAAAAATCAATGCGATTTTTTAGCCGCTCAAAACGTGCACTTTTTTTCCAAAAATTTGATAAGCCTGTTAACTGCATACCCAAAAAATTTATAAAAATTCTGGTTAAAAAGCTCGAAATTTAGATAAATATGTGTGGATTTTTTCTTAATTCTTTATAAGGTTTGAAAGTGTGATTTATGTGGCTTTTTTGTTAAAGCATAAACAATATTTTTATAAAAAAAATTTTTTTTTAAATTTTAGTATGAAAAACATTGTAATTATCAAAAACGAAATACTTACTATTCATCCACTTTTGACCGCCACTGTACCTACAAACCTACATACAAATAGTTAGTTAAGTTACTCGCTTCTGTGGCTGCAGCGAAAGGGTTAAATGGATTGCTTAACGAGATTGTTACGCTTGTAGCGTTAAATACGTGTAAACACAGTGTTGAGAACAAATAGTAAATGAGTGTCTTTGGAACGATGGCGGTTACGCCTACCACGCTTACCCCTTTCCTTATCGCGCCGAAGCCGAAGCAAACGTTGACAGTGAAAAATTCACGTCGACAATTCGATACAGTCGACGATTGTAGTTGAGAAAAATGGGAGATGCGCTGTTGTTGTTGTTTCTTTTACCTGCATATGCCTGTGAAATGTATGTACATATGTATGGATGAACGCTCTGCATGCTTTTCAAGCCAAGCATTTGTCAGCGAAAGGGGTAAATCGCACGTATGTAAGTCAAGGCCATATTTCCGATTTCGCGAATTTTCCAAATATTTTAACTGAGAAATTTCGCTGCCATTAAAATAATAGCCAAAGTCAATATCGGTCGATTTAGATTTTGCAAAATTTACGAAGAATCCGTCATCCATACAAGCTTCAGGGTCATTTACCTACATACTCACATACATACATACGCGTAAGTAGCTTCTTTGCGCAGAAGCAATAAAGGCAACAGCCCACCGCATTTGTTTTATTTCTTTCTTCTGGGCGCAAAAGCGACCTTCGTTCTTTTTATTGCTTTTGTGGAGGCTTAGCCAACTTTAGCGTTGACTTTTGTACCACCTTAATTTTTTTTTTACTTCAAAAGACCCCGAAACAAAGATTCCAGCGTTTCGAGGCTATTGTTTGTTAAGTTCTTCAACAGCATTTAAAATTTAGTAAAATGGGGTGTAAAAATTTAACCGAAAAATTTTAATACAGCTAGTAAGTTTTTGACTTCAGACACACCCTCTTGGCTCTAAATTTTACTGCCCGCAATCGTAAAGTTAATTTTATTTACGGTGGGTGTGGAAAAAGTCAATTTTTAAGTACTTTGGAATTTCTATTTTTACGCCATTCAATCGTTTCTTCAAACACCACTTTTCTTTTACCTCGTTAACTAAATCATAAAATTGATTTGCTTCCTTACATATCTCCAATAGCTGATGAACAGAATTTCCATTTGCGATAAACGCTGCTGAAATGAAATAAAATGAAATCGTGGCATTTTTGCAGTGTTCTGAAAAAAGAATTGCATAGAATGATAACGATTGGAAAATATCAGGCTCCAAGAAATATGAAAGCACACGAACTGTGGAAAACCAGGAAATTTCAGTAAATCAATAAATTTCGTTAATTAGATACATTTCGCGTGGTTGGGGCATAAATTCCCGCTTTAGAACTCCATATCCGCGAAACTGCTGCGTCTGCGCCAGTCAGACTCAAAGAGTGAGGCTGCTGGAGGCCGCTGCAGCACGGCCATAGTGGTATTCTTGACTTGAGCTTATCGAATCATGAAAACAATCAGATTATATACCTCCTACGATAGATTTCAGGAAAAGCTTTCAGGTGAAGTTTCCTTCAAGACGCGATTGGAGTAGGTGCAGGATAGTCGAGGAGAATTCCACTGAAATCTGTACTGACGGGTCCAAATTGGACTGCGGTCGGGGTGCGGGGGTGTTCTCTGAAACGCTGAATGTCTGAAATGAGAAGGCTGACGAGTTGGCTAAGGCCGTAACATCTTTGGATAAATCCGAAGCAGAAACTATAAATTGTCCACTCGGACTCATCAAAAGGGAACTGCATCTGCAATTCACACGTATGGCTGATACATGTTGGAACAACCTTCAAACCTGCAAAACTGCGAGGAACATATGGCCGCACTATGACAACCCAAACACAGAAGAACTTCTCAAGTGGTCGAGGAAAAATATAGTCAAATTAATAGCCACGATAACGGGATATTGGCCCATTGGTGAACATGCAGCTAAAATAGTCCTTCCGTATAACTCTCGGTGCCGTAGCTGTAATCTTGTGGGAAGTAAAGAGACGGCGACGCTTCTACCAACCAGGTAGAGAAGAAGATAAAGAGTAAAAGGTAAAGATAAAACTAAAGATTAGGATTTTTTTTTACCATATTAACCCTAACTCATCTGCCCTCAGCGCACCTTATTTGAACTCACCTAAACTTACCTTACGTGTCTCCTTAAATTGTTCAAGGAACAATCTCTGTGAGTTTTATCGCAAACTTAACTTAACTTACCTATTAAAAATGCTATAATTTTGCCTATTTTGCTTTGTTTTATTTAAAAACATCAGTTCATCATAAAAACTAGTAAAATTTTAGGAAAAGTACAACTATGCGATGTAGCCATCTTTAGCTGGGATAATAGCATCGAGTCTGTCCGGGAATGCTTCACATGCTGTACGAATGTGGTCTTGAAGATTGCTCTTCGCCGCCACTGGGACAAAATACCACGATGCCACATTCGTACAGCCAGTGAAGCATTCCCAGACAGACACGGCGTTATTATCGACGCTAAAGATGGCTACATCGAATAGTAAAGAATTTACTTTTTTTAAATTTTGACTAGTTTTTTTTTGATGAACAGATGCTTGCAAATAAAAAAAAGTTGGCAAAACAATACCATTTTTAATTGGTAACACTTCGAGCGCCTCAGCGTAGGTAAACAGATGTAGATATTGCAAAAATTTAAGTTAAAAAGTATGTACTAAGTAGTTAGTATACATATCCAAAAGTGTAGTTATCTTGCAAACCAGTTAATAATTTAATCATGTTTTTAATTCACTTCGACATCATTAATTTAAAATAACTGTTTTTATGTCAACTTGTAGTCACGCTAAGAAGGAAAGCGCAATTAATAGAAACATAAGCAGGTGTGAACTTACATACAATAAAGACATACTTATTGACACTTTATAAATTATCATATTTCCTGGCCAACACGATTTTCCATGTGTGAACATATTCTAGCTACTCACCCTCTTAATCCAGCAATTAGGCAAACGACTTATGTACATACGTACTAGGAATGTTAATCCCGGGAACCCGGCCTTTTTAGGTTCCAAACATCTCGGGATTCGTGGCAAATAATCCCGGGATTTTCGGGACTTGTAATTTGCACTGATGGCAATAATAGAAATTCATTTTCTTGACCAGAATTGGCTATATTACTTTTTTAAATTAATATTTAATTTTGTTTTTATAAATGTCTAGCTCATTGTGCATATACACCGTGCGATAGTAAATTTCACGCACAAAAATCAATATATTCGCGAAACCATGGGCCAAATATAGTAAAATTGCATTTTTAGTTTTTCACTCTGACGTCAGTAATCCAAAAATTATTAACAAAAAATTCAGTAAAATGCGCTTAGAGAAGAAGTATGTGCATAGAATTAAAGAGGGAATTCTGTAGAATTTAATCAGATACAATTTTTTCGTACATAAGGACTAGTAAGTATTGAAAATGACGTCCTTTTAAAATTTTATGCTTGAAATTTCGCAATACATATTTGCTTTTGAAAAAATTATATGTTAAGGACTTATATAAACTCGATGAAATCCTCGAATTTTGTCCTTCTAACTTTATCAACTTAAAAAAATTACCTATTCGTCCTTGTGATTCCAAAAAATTTTAATTTTTTAAATTCTAAAGAAATTTCCTCTTTCATTTGCTACCCATAGTTTTATTCTACATAGCATTGCATTTTTTAAATAATTTTTAAAATTAATGATATCTTTGAAATTACAAAGTCATTTAAAATAAATCCTGACGTCAGAGAGAAAAAATAAAAACGCCACTTTAAATAAAAAAAAGTAAGTTTCAAAACCATTTATTTATTATTTATTTTATGGTAGGAGAGCTTCTCAAACAATATAGAAGCATTTCTTTCGATTTATGTTGTTGAAAAGTAATGAATATCTAATCTCGAAAATCCCGGGATCTTAAAAAGCGGAAAAAATTAACATCCCTAATATTTAGGTACATACATATGTACATATGTATGTATGCGGTAACTGGGTACATATACATATAGTAGATAAAAATGTTTTCCGGTAATTGTAATAAATAAGTGTCTTCCGAACATCATTTAGTTAGTCATTTTTCACACTCATAAGTGCAAATTTATCCGGATAAACATTAGTGTACATATGCAGTTCAATAACAATTAGTGTTCACACTTAAATGAAATTAAAAACGAAGGGAAATTGATAATATCTATGTGTGCATGTAAGTTAAGCGGCAATTCTAATTCTCTTTACTACCCATTTCGCAATAGGCATTCGTATGCTCTTTCATAAAATAGAGATAATTAAAAAACAACAGCCGATGGAGCTGTGAGAATGGAGCACACCAACTCCCCTATACACACACACACACATACATACATAGGCCACTGCTTACAGAGTGTGTGCCATTTTGTTCCACTTAAGCGGAAAGTCTCCACCATCGCAACGAAATCGTTAGAGTGTGTGTGTGTATGTATGTATGTGCTTGTGCGATGGAGCCGTGTGCTCGCACCTCACGCATCCAATTAAGCATTTGCACCGCTCGTGTAATCCCACCCAAAAAACATGGCGACCGAGCAGGGCACGACCGACGGCAGCGACGCCACCAAACAAATTCGTGCAATGGATACTTTGTGGCTGGGTGCCAATGCAGGTAAACTAGTAAACTGTGTTGCGGTAACAACAAAAGCAACAATAACAACAACTGTAAGAAGAAGTACAAATAAGCAAATAAAAGCAACAAAAGCAAATGTGCAGAATCAAGCAAAATAAAATAAAATAAAACTCGTTGCAGCCAAATAAGAGCAGTAAATATATCTAATAAATAAAAAAAATAACATCTGCGTGCAATGGCAATGGACGTGGCGCACTTTGTTGCTTTTGTTGTTGTTGTTTCTTTTTTTGTGGTGGTCTGTGCCTGCGCTTGCATTTATTAAATGCACTTTTTTCATTCTGATACTCGCAATTTGTATAGGTTACAATTTTTATTGTGCGTGCGTTAAATGCAACGCAACGCACGAGCGTAAATCAAATGCATCTCGCCCAGGAGGCGAGGCGAGAGAGTGTATTATTGCAGCTGCTTTTCACTCTTCTATGGTCGTCGTAATGGACGTCAGTCAGTGCGTTGACGACAGCCATAACACGCCCACAAAACTGTAAAAGAAAAAATCGCACAAAGGAATGTTACGAAAGAATGCTTGCCACATTTTTCCTCGATTTGTGGTAAAAAATAATAAAAAAATTGATTGCAAATGCTCAAAGTGCAATACAAAGAAAAATAGTAGAGTAAGATTTTTTTGGGAAATTCCTGGAAAATTGTGTCAAATAGGTAACTAAATTTGAATTGCGCAAGTGTTTGGGTTCACTTCTGTTATACCTACGGTGACCATATTTTAGAAATAAACAAACATTACAAGTTTTCATTATGTAAAAAAGGGACCTGTAGACACATAAAGTGCAACAGCTTTCAGAGCTGACGTAAAGGCCGTTGTTTTCTTCGGAGTTACATTATTGTAACGAACGCTAGCCAAAAATACAAAGTACAAAACCAAAATGGAAAGCGCGTTTATCACACGAGGACTCTCCCTACAACCCCTACAAAGCTCCTAAAGCCCTCTCGGTTCTTCTGGCGACAAACTCCAGCATAGCGTACTTATTACTAGGCATCAACAAACATCTTACGCGCCTACTTTGATAACAAGTTTTCGACAAGAATCTCCGTTAGGAGCGAATAGTGAGGAGTAAAAAGCCAGACTATGCAGTCTTCAGCAATGGTTCTGAGCTAAATAATAAATCCATTCGGAATAAATAACTACTTTTAAGCATAAAACTGCGTCGACCAGAGTTCCGTAGTGTCTCCTTAATTGAATTAAAAGCTAAAAGGAAGGCCTCTTTCCTGTAATAGAATACGCCATCGCCGTCTACTCGGAAAGCTTCGTGTTTAAAATCAAGAGTGGAAAAAAACCTCTTCCGAGGTAACAATTCAAAGAAGAATGGTTGTAAGCGATTTGGCAACGCGATACATAAATTACATATAGTCTGTGTTCCCGGCATAGAAATATTCCTGGAAACAGCATTGGACCGGAAGAGAACTAACTATTCTCTAGCTGTTCAATTCTGCCCTACTAAATGCAGTTAAGCAAACTATTTTCAAACGAACTATGGCTCAGATCTCTTTTAATTGATCCTCATCTCATAACGGATAATCAGCGGTTTCTCAGAGGTTGGTTTTATTAACTCAAATTGTTAAATGGAAATAAAAGAAGGCGTAATAGCTTCCCATCCAGTGATTTCTACCACAGTTGCAGGAACGAGTAGAATGTAAATAGCATCGAGCACTGCTCTGCCACTGTTACACTGAGGGAAATAATGCATAGTAAAAATGATTACTTTATATTTGATTATCGTTTAAAAATGTTCGTATTTAAAAATAATATTTTCATACAAAATTTATTACTTTTTTTTAGATTTACTTTTTCGAAAAGAGTTGCCACCTATTAAAAAACGGAATTCTAATTATTTAGTAAGTTAAATCAACTAGTAGATAGTAATATATTTATAAATCAAAGTGGTTTTGCAGATATTTTAATTCATATCGCCATAAAGAAAGGTTGCCACCTGTATACAAAATCAATTTGAATTAAGGGAATTAAGTAATTGAAATACATGTATCACCATATGGCTGCCAGACTAAAGAGGTTTAAAATGGTGATAGCTTGCAAATATTTTGAAGAGGGTTGCCACCTGCTTAAAAAGCCGAATCTAATTAATTTATATACAAGTTTTAAGATATATTAAAAAAATTGGTGTCAAACAGAATAATTTTAAGAAACCTTAATTGAACATTTAGAATATCTCTGGGGTTTCTGAAGAGGGTTGCCACCGGTTAAAAAAATTTAAATTCACATCATTAATAATTATTAAAAAGATGGATATCAATTTAAATGGATGTGAAAGGCTTTAGTTCTAAACTATGTATATTAAGAAGGCTTACCACTTGTTTAAAAAGTCAAATTAAATATTAATGAATTAAATATTAATAAACGTATGTATGGATGTGAAGGAATAGAGCGTTAGGAGATCTTTAGATGGTACAGTTAGAATATTTTTGGGAAGTGTTTGAAGAGGGTTGCCACCTTTTTTAAACGTTTAACCAAATTATTGAATAAGTTAAATGAATTGGTAAAATCGAGGTTGCCACCTGTTTAAAAATTTAAATTCAACTTGAATTAAGGCCATTAGGTAAATAATTCAAATCTCTATGTCAATATAAATGTCAGATGAAAGAGGTTTCAGAAATTTTTAGTTTGAAAATATTTTGAAGAGGGTTGCCACCTGTTTGAAATGTTGAATTTGCTAAGTTATATGAAACATTAAAATGTGAGTGTCAAACGAAAGAGTTTCAAGAGAGCTTTCGTTTCAAAATATTTTTAATCAGAGCTGCCACCTATTCGATAAGTCACATCTATCTAACTTTGTTTATATACATACATACATACACATCGTTCATCGACCTGATGGAAAACAGCCTAAATTGCCGTTGTGACAAAAATGATATTTGGTAACCCTGAACTACAGGCATCGAGATTTATGCATAAAAATCGTAAAATCATTATTAAAACAACAGATTAGTAAAATAATAGCTAGAGAAAATGCCGCCTATCAAGGCAATGTCTTAAAAGAAAAATTGTTTTTTTCGCTCTTCTGTAAAATTTGAGTGCCGTAAGATAGGCGGTTTTGCAATTGGTCGATGGGCGGTTTTGCAAAACCTATGTTAATGTAATTAATTTTGAGCAATATGACTTTTAAGTTAAGGCGTGCGAGCAGACGTGCAACTGAATGTGTACGGTGGGTGCAACGGGCGCATACGTTACATACGCAGCTACGGGTATATGAACACGAGTACGAGTTGTTATTTTTACTCTTTTTAGAAATCTTTTTAAGTTTTCATTTAAATACAATTTCGCGATGGAATCTTGTTCTTTATACAAAACTGAAGAGCACGCTTTTGTCGAAAAATGTAACAACTCTTGATATTTGCTCATATATGTACATACCAAAATGCTCAGAATTAAAAGAGGAATCGAGTAATCGAAAATGGTCGTAGCCGGAAGACGATAATACAGTACGCCCTAGGTAAAAGCAACACTCGATAAACGCAATACCTCGGTTAAAACAACACCCAAATTTTTACCATTAGTGACTGAGAAATTGAAACTTTTCAAAAAATTGTGACTCAATAATCCCAACTTTCCATCTTTGAAATATTTCTATTGAAATATTTCTACTTCGAGATTGTATGAACTAATAGTGTGAAGTTTATGACCTAAAGGTTGGTAGGGTAGTACATATAGATATAACTTTCTTCATGTATATAACAACTCTTGAATGAATTTCGAGTGTACCAACAAAAATTGTAAAAATAGAATTTTAGTTTCTCATATCATAGTCTTCTTTCACTTAATGCATTTTTTTTTCATTTGGTGCTACGCTAGTTTTATTACACTAGATTCGTCCGTTTTTGGCAATCTTAAATTATAAAAATTTAAAAAGTTACAAAATACAGATATTCTGCATGCTGCGATTTTCTTTTTTGATTTCGTGGCACACTCTTGCAACTTCACGGACATGCTGTATTTGATGCCGACGACCATTGCCTCTAATATGAACATTCTATTTGAAAACTTCCCAGAGATAAAAAAAACAACACTTATCTATGAATTTTTTGAGGGACACTGAAAAAATTAGTAATTTTGGTAGTTTTTGCCCTAAATAAATGTTTTAAGGCTAAAATTGTCCAAATACTTGATTTATTTTTTATTGTACTTGTTTATGGAACTCCATTGATTGAGGTAAATTCAAAAAGAATGCTTTAGCGTTTTTTTTTCTCTGCCAAGAGCAGGGAGTGACACTAAAACAAAAAAATCGTGAGATTTGCTACCTTATTTTTATTTTCAGTGCCATTTAATTTTAAAACTTTGATGTCTAAACCGAATTTTCTGAATCCATAAGTATTCTCAGTTTCCTTAAATTTATGCATTTATGCAGAATACTTTTTCTCATTTCATATGATTGACACGTTAATAAATATTTGCCAAATATTTACCTATGGAAAATAGCACAACAAACTAAATTAAATTAAATGTAATTCCCCGCAACACGCTTGCTACCGTTAATCTACTTGACACCTACTTAGATACATACATACATACGCAACCACACTTTCAAAATATCTATCCCCCAATCAGACATCAGCCAACGAGCAGCAACGAGTGAACGAACACAGCCTCTACCACAACCATTCACATCTTATCGGCCGCTGCATCACCACAAACACAAACACAAACAGCAACAGCAACACCAACACGCACACTCGCGGCAACAGTGCTATGCCTGGCCAAGCTTTATAGCAGCAAGGAAGGCAACGAAAGCAGCAACAACTACTAACCAACACCGCCTCCTTGTCGGCCGAGTGTTTTCTATAGCGGATACGTGAGTTTGCAAATAACACTACAAATTATGGTGCAATGTGCAAAAACATTTACACGCTGCCTCACAAAAACAACAATAAAATGGAAATAAGAGCAGCAGCAGCAGCAAGAGTGCCAACAACAAAAGCAATCATCACTCCACTACTCACAATAAGACTACCAATAAAAGCTGCATGCAGTGGCATAATATCGGCAGTAGCAACAACAATGGTAGGGTGTAGAGAAAAATACTTACATCCGTACATATATACACAATGAAAAAGTAGAGTCCACTAAAAAAAAAAAAAACAAAGAAAAAACAGCTGCCATTCGAAGTGAGAAAGCTGTGAAAAAATGAACAGCTAAGCTGTGGGAGGAAGCGTGACATCTGTATGCTAAAAAAGGGCATAAGAGAGAGTGAGAAAGAGAGATGAAATTGTATTGTGTGTGTGTATGCGAGTGTGTGTGTGTGTGTAACGCTATGTTGGGCCACAAATAATTGCAATAAGCATTGCAGTTGGTGCTCCAAGCACAGTGTGGATTGTGAGTATGCGAGATGGAGTGCAAGCGGAGGGGAATATTGTGTGTAGAAAATGCAGCAATGCGCTAAAGAGCACAACAAATAAAAACAATGCAACTAACATTCAAAACAAGCACTGCATTACATACATAGGTACACATACCTACATAGTGTGTTGCAAAAGGAAAGGGATATTTTTTGAGACTAAAAAAAATAATGATTAAGATTGTTGAAATACATAATTATGAATTTATACTAGCAATTGAGAAGACACTATGAGAGACCACGGCCAATGCAGTACATTTTCAGTTTGCTCAAAAAATGTTCGATACTTTCTGGAATTTGCTGTGATCAACTAGATGCAGACTATGTTTTTAACTAATAAAAAAATATACGTTTTCTGTGGAAAATAAAACACTTTAAGCGCACTAGTTGGCTGCCAAAGTTATTAGATTTGGACAAATGCGAGATAGAGTCAACAAAAAACGGAAAAATGCATGCAATGCAAATTCTCGCATTTTTGTTTCAAAAATGTTATACTATATACTAATTTCATACTTATTTGAGAAATCTGATTAGCGCTTCTTATTATTGAAATAAAACTCTGAATAGCCTTAAATTTAAGGACTACATATAGTATAGATTTTAACAAAATACCTACCGCAATTTCGATTTAAAGAAATCAAATTTTTTAAACGGCAAAAGGAATAACGTCCGCAACATAAGAAATACAAGACAGTTTTCGGTGTGTACGAATGTGTATGTATTTTAGAAAGTGACATGTTAATTGAACAATAATTTTAGGATTTTGTCTAATTTTTCGGCATTTTTTCAGAACGTAATTTTACGAATGGCTGTGGCTGATTGGTTAGAGGGGCGAGAAAAAAAATTAAAACAAGTTTTTTTCTAAGAGTGGTCGGTAGGTAAAGACAAACCACCTAGTGTGTTTCTGCCATGAAAAGGCTTCTAATAAGAAAACAAAAATTTAAATTTTTTGCCTATGGCGCTACAGCTAGATTTCTATCAAAAGACACTTATGAAACCAACTTGTGTATTAAACTCAAAAATAGTCTACTTGGAGAATTTGACAATGCTATGTAATTCCTTTATGAATTAAGCAAATTTATACAAAACCCTCATATCATAAGTATCCAAATTCCAAAAAATCTACCTGAAAAGCCTTGAAAGACTATTTCCTCTTTGAATAGAGAAAGATCATACAAAACACTCAAAACGGTAATTTCCAAGTCTAAAAAGTCTACGTGAAGAGCATTGAATAGGGTATTTCCTCTTTCATTAAACAGGTCTGCGAAATTTAACTTTCTTTTCCTTCTTCCAATAATTAGATATGTATTTTTTCTTAATATCTTGGTATGTTAAATTAAAATACAGCCTTGTTTTTTCTTGCACGTCGAGATTTATTTTCATTGATGATATGCATATTTTAAAACTGTTAACAATTTTCATTATAAACAAAAAGTAATCAAACTTTTTCTTAAAAACCGTATTAGTTAGAAAGAACCCTAAAGAACCTAAGTAAATCAGAAAGACTTATGGAAATTCGAAGTTAATGTCAGTAATACGCGGTAACACTAAGAAAAAGGAAAAAGAAATTTTCTCGGAACATTTATGTGACGGAATTTTTTGTTATTTTAATAATACCTAGTCAAATTGCTGCTAGTATACGACTGATTCAATGACCTAAACGCTCTTGGAGCCAAAAAATACTGTTTTATTAGAATGGGTGCCGGGGCATGAAGGACATGATGGCAACAAGGTGGCTGTCTGACCAGCGCAACAAGGACTTACCGCCTATTTAATGGTCCACAACCTTTTTGTGGGTTCACCAAAGCAAAGTAGACAAAATGTTCAACAGTCACTGAATGGAATGTTCAAGGCAGAGACAGGCCAAACGATTTATCTGCCCTTCAAGCGAAACTATTAACCTTAAAATTCTCACTGGGTAGGTACTACACAAGAGAAATTGTTCCCTTCGCTATCATCTCAGTAAAATGAATCTTTGAGAAACAAGCGTCTGTCGCTTTTGTGAATGTGATTCTCTTGCTAGGCGCCTCCGACTGGCTCTCTTGGGTGGTGCTACACTTAATCCATTTGAAATTTGGATCAAAACGCCCTGGAAAGTGCTCGACTTCCCTTTAGAGGTCGCGGTGTACTATATGGCCCATAATAATAATATGTATTAATAATAATAATGAAGTTCATAGCAGGATCCTCTTCAATCGGTTTTTCCATTGACACAGCATGGGTGGTCTTAAGGAACGCTTTCATCAAATGATTGACAGGCTTGTGCTGTGTGGTGATAGAAGGACCATTGCCAGAAACGCTCTAAGATTTTCCAAGCGGCCTTCTGATGGTTTCGACGGAGAACCCAAACAAGAAATACCTATGCAAGTCCATCGGGAGTAGTCACCCTTTTTCTCCAGCATTAAGGTCGCCAGTCATTCGCTGACTTTTACGACGTAGTGTATAATTGCCTGCACATACGTATGTACATATTTAGGTTTGTATGCATGTAGCTTAAAACAAACAATAAAATACCGCCGCTGAAAACAGCAAACGAGTAGCACGTCAATTGCAATTAGTGCAAACGGCAATGACAGCGGTAATAACAACAGCAAGAGCAACAGCAGTCCATACAAGAAAGAGTTAAACAACTCAAAGTAAAAAAAAAAAAAAACTATAAAAAAGCGCAGCGCATACCAAAGGAGTCCAATAAAAAGCGAAGCAAGCTGACTGGTTGCCATTGGTGGCAGCATTCGAATGGGATAGCATTTATGGGCATTAACACATACAAACAACAAACAACGCGCCTAAGGTACAGCCTCATAATCCACAATTTTGATTGGCTAAAAGCAATTCGAATGCATTGGTGGTAGTGGAGCGCTTGCAAGAGTCAAACGCAACGATGGTTGGTTGAGTGTCTGGCAAGAGCGACGATGGTGGTGGTTGTAGTGGTGGTGGCGGTTCCGCTTACAATGCATTACGGCACTGTGCGGCTGGCTGGCAGCCATGTAGCTGAGTAGACGAACCGGTCGCAGAACTCTCCACTCATACATACAGCTACACACACCCACTCACACACCCTTGGTCACTTGGCGTCTTCCATGTGTGAATGGAAAACTGGTTTCCGCCTTTGTGCGGCTAGCTGCGCCAGCGAGGTGTCATTTTTAGTCTACAATAAACGACGAGGCGCGTTGGATGTGTTGCTGGCGCGGTTTCGACGAAAACGAGTGAATGAATTGTGTATGAAGCGCGCAACGAACTTAAAACAAAGAAAAAATTATTTGCGCAATTTAATGAAATTAAAAAACAAGAGTTTTTGCTAATTGGAAATTTATAAGCAAGTGTAAATTTATAAAAACAAATTGAAAAAAGTAGCTTTCTGACTTTTAGTTGCTATCTGAAAGAGCGCACACGCATAAATATCAAAAAGAAAAAAAAGAAACGCTAGCAAATGTGAGCGCGCGCGTCTCAACGCTTAGTAAACAAAAGCGCGCGTCTCTAGAGTGCTTTCTACTCAAAAAAAAAAAAAAATAAAAATTAACAAAATTTCATTAAAAAATTTGGTGCCAAAACGCCATAAAAGTATTTCAATGAAAATGGTAAAAATTGCCGGCATACCGCCGTCGAACGCGCTCAGTGATCATCAAGCGTTAGCGCTTAGCTACAACCAACATATACACAGCCAGCAGCAGAATCATAACCAAAATCCCAACGCGCAGCAAGAAAGCGCTAACCACCACCAGCCACACCAACTGCAGCATCAGCAACACCAGCAGCAGCAGCAGGTGGCGCCTACAACCATTGCCTCACACACTGCCGCCTACACGCTCGCCGAGTCCGCGCTGCTCTATAAAATGGCGCGCACGCCCCACCTCAAGTCCAGTTTCTCCATCAATGCAATTCTGCCTGAAACGCTAGAGGATCACCATCAACAGCCGTCATCGCCACAGCGTTCACCGCAACACCAGCCGCATCATCATCACCACCACCACAACAACAACAACAACAACCATCATACTCTCCACGCCACCAGTCACCCGCTGCAACAGCACCCAGCGCTGCAACATCAATATGCCATACACGCGCAACAACAACAACAAAACTATCCACCACCGCATGATATCGATAAGTACCGACGCATGCCGCCCGTCGACTTTCACGCCTGCCACTCACCGCTCGGCTCGGAGGAGCATGACGCCTCCGAGGTGGAGTCTGATCTCGATGTGACCAGCATGTCACCGCCGCCGCTGACGGAGGGAAGTGAGGTGAGCGCGCATAGTTTGGAAAATGGTCAGCGGAAATATGCGCGGCGCAATGGACGTGGCGCGCGGGAGGGCGCGTCGATAGGCGGTCGTGTCCACGCAGAGGAGAGCGCCGATAGCGAGTTGGAGGGCGCTGATGAGGATGTAGAGGGTGAGCTGGATGGCGTCGTCGATGAGGAGTGCGAAGAGGAGGATGTGGACTGCGATGCGGAGGGTGAGGCGGGCGAAGGAAATGCGGAGGGCGACGCCGCCGATGCCGAGAAAACAGCGGATGGCAAGCCGGCGAGCGACAAGAAGGGCAACGAGAAGCCGCCCTATTCCTACAATGCGCTCATCATGATGGCCATACGGCAAAGTTCGGAGAAGCGGTTGACGCTGAACGGTATCTACGAGTACATAATGACCAATTTCCCCTACTATCGCGACAATAAGCAGGGCTGGCAAAATTCGATACGCCACAATCTCAGCTTGAATAAGTGTTTCGTCAAGGTGCCGCGCCACTACGACGATCCGGGCAAGGGCAATTACTGGATGCTCGATCCCTCGGCGGAGGACGTGTTCATTGGCGGTTCCACGGGTAAGCTGCGGCGACGCACCACCGCGGCTTCACGCTCACGCCTCGCCGCCTTCAAACGATCTCTCATCGGTCCCATGTTCCCCGGTCTGGGCTATGCGCAATTTGGCCAATTTTTATATCCACAACAAGCCGCCGCCGCCGCCGCCGCTGCGTCCGCTGCTACGGCGCCCAGCCTGCTGGCCAGCATGTACAACCGCTACAGTCCGTTTATGCCAAAGAGTCCGGCGGTGGCAGCGGCAGCTGCTGCTGCGGCCAGCCTGCCTATGTCTATGCAATTTGGCGGCGCTCCTAACTCACCCGCCTCCGTTATGGCCAACTACAGCAGCGGCATGGAGCGGCTGTTGGGCGCCTGTGGGCCTCATCAAACACATCCTGCCGCCGCTGCAGCGGCAACCAGTGAACTTTATCAACGTTTGCAATATCAGCAATTGTTGCAACAACATGCGGCCGCGGCGGCCATAGCTGCACATCAGCGGCATCAACAACATTTGGCTGGCGCTGGTGCGCCAGCGCCTACGCCGCAATCGGTCGTCGTTCAGCATCCGCAACACGGCTCACCACATTTGCAACACTTGTCGGCGGTGGCGCCACATCAACAGCAGCTGCAAATAGGCGCTACGCATGCACATCTGGGCGCGCAACAGGCCTCACCCGGCCAGCCCATTTCGCCGACGGCACAATCAGCGACGCCGGCGGTGGCGGCGACGCTATCGCCGATACTCAAACCAGTGACGGTGGTGGCGCGCAACGATAGCTGAGTGGGCGCCTGGTTTTGCGGCGCGGCAGCAGAGGAGGCTGTATGTATATAGTTATAGTATATTTAAGTATGTATAGTTCATAAAAGCTGTTAGTTAATAACTAAACAACAACAAAAAAAAACGTAAGAAAATTTGTAAACTACGCTTATGACGTGAAGCAGGCAACGCGCGTGACGCTCAGTGATCTTGAGTTAGGCAGAAAGTCTCATAGGGGAGCTTTTGCAATGGCTTTGATTGTATGAAATTAGCAAAATAAAAATAATAGTATTAAATTGATAGAAATTTAGTAATTGAAAACGAAATATATTACAAAAATAAAATACTTAACAACAAAAAATGCGTTTGAAAGAAATTTTCGTTAAGTTGCTTAGAGACGCGATTTATGTTTGATGAGCATGCATGTATTTGTATGTATATTACAGTTAGCTAGTATCGAATATGAAATCTTTCGAAAAAATCAAAAATACCTAAAATAAAAAAAAAATATTTATTTATTAAAATTTGAAATCAAAGTCTGTTTTATTTTCACATTGGAAAAAATGAGCAGAAATAATGGGCTTTATGATCTTTTACTTAAATTTATTTTAATATTTAAATCGAGTAAAAGGTCTGAAATGTTGAGAAAAAGCAATTGCTTAGTTTTTATTCATAAGGCCCAATGAACTATATTTTACATAAATATAAAGCTGGCTTTAATGACTAAAATACCATTGAAAAATAACAAAATACCGCTCTTACTATCTTACAGTCAATTTAAGGTTAAAACACAGTTAACACTTTTTAATGCACGTCTTCAAAAAATGGTCTGAAACAACAGTAAGGGTGCAGTTAAAAGGTTAGAACTATGCTCGCCGAATTTCACTTCCGTCTCTAGAAAGAAGATTAATTTTTTGCCTCACGCCCTTTTGTAACCATAATTCATCGCACCCCAAATTCGTATATAATACATATGGTAAAATCCGGCTTAACATTTTTGTAGGTGATTTTTAGCTAACTGGCATTTTTAATGAACTCTCATTGAACTTCTCAAAACATACCGGCAGGAAAAAAATCTAGATTTTGGACAGTCATTCTGGATAGCTTCCGTCTAATGACTAGTCAGAGCTCCCATACAGTCCGTAATATAAAATGTAAGACTGGGCCTGTTCTGTTATTCTGGATATCATCAGGAAAACTCTTTTCGGAAAGTGACATAGAGCCGTTCTAAGAATTCTTTGCAACAACTCTCACTTTTCTGGAGTTCTGACCAATGTCATTTTTACTATTCCATACCAACTCTTATTAAAATTGCCGGACCGGCCCTTGGAATAGATTCTTTATATGTCCTTTCCTACATTTCTGAACAAAAGCTATCTTGGAATTTTAGCTAGCCACGTGTGCGCTTTATTATGCAGACCCTCTTATGAATAACAGTGCAGTCCTAAATTCGGATTATTTTTGCATTGAAAATGTACTTTAGCGGTTTCAGTGCGCTGATACCATTGTAACGCAGACGTTTGCCCAGAGCTTGTGCTGTTGGCGACAAGGGAATTATTACGAGGAAAATCTAGCCAGCACCAGAATCAGTTGACCAAGTCAAGATGTTGAGCGCTAAAGGCAGTCCGCGAACTAAGAGACATAACTTTTTTTCAAGAGCAATGAAAATCTCTGATGAGTTCTTGTATACTACAGCCAGTCTAACCTCTGGTACAGAAAGTTTAGCTTCGGAAAAATAACCAGCGCCCTGATACTTAGTTATTATTGCCAGAGCTTGTCATGGCGGTATCAAGAAAACTCTTGCCAGTGACAGGATTGGTTACTCCAGGTATAATATTGTAGGATACAGCGAGAATAGGCAGTGCTAAACGGTATCTCAGTTAAGGAAATCTTCTCAACACTAAAAGTGATTATCTCAAAGGAAAACTATTATTCTGGAGCCATTCCAGGCTCTAAGATGATACATTTTTTCTCGGCAACCTAACCTCCACCCGTCAAGCTTACCCTTTTTAGGCTGTTGCAAGACACATACTCTCCTGGTGCTGCCAACGTAAACCTACTTGAGAAAATCTAACTAGCGCCTGAACTGGTTACTCAAGTCAATTTATTGCGTGGTAGTGCGCGTTCCGGCTCTTCGAGAGATAACCGTTCTTAAGAGAATCTGATCAGCGCAGTGATTATTTATGACAAACTTTTGTATGGGAAACTGGTCTAGAGGCTACTGGGTGAGAACATTGTTAAGAAAATCTACCAAGCGTCGGAATAGATGAACCGTAGAGGGAATTTCCATGCAAGAACCGGGTTTAGAAGTGTTGAGAAAATCTCAGTTACGGAAATCTAGCCAGGCTCTAGACCAGCAGTGGGCAGAGAGAGCTTTTACTCAGCACGCGCCTATATAAAATGTAGAGAATTAACCGAAATAAAGTTCTGAAATTTATTGAATAGACTAGACTATCTAATTATCTTTACACATAATAAAATTCTAACAGGTCGATGTCTGTACATTATAGATATGTATTATAGAAAAACTATAACACCAACAAACCAAATGACAATGTTTCGATTTTTTGTCTGTCTGCCTATACATATGTACATAATATGTTTGTACGCTCATCACTCAACAACTATTGCATAGTATTGAACGCAGTTTTCACTGATGTATTGCTAGCGGTCCAACTTAAAATATGAGATCCTTTTTACCCCACGAAATTATCTTATTTGAAAAGTGGGCGTAGTACCTCGCTCACAGCTTGAATTGTGCTACCGCATATCTCTGAAAGTATTTGCGATGGAGCACCGGAATTTGGTACGGATATACTTACTATATCGTCGTTTGAAGTACATAACCGCGTATCAAGAAAATGCAAAACCTCGTATGTGAGGTTGCCAAAATTTTATAGGAGAGAGCAAAACTTGTCTTATTTCAAAACGGCTCTCTGTTTTATACCTACTTATCTGTTCTTCTTATGTCTAAATATTGATATTTTAGTATGAATGAATAAGGACTTGATGGCAGGAGCTTACGGCGATCAAATATCTTTTTTGGCACAAATGTCAGCTACGAGGTTTTGCAAAACGACGATACGCGGTTTTGTACTTTAAACGACTATATTAAACCCGTCCCATGCTCAAGTAGGAAACTAGAGGTTATTGGAAAAGTGGCCGTGGCACCTCGCACACACCTTGAATTTCGCTAACGCATATCTCTGAAAGTAATTGTGGTGGAGTACTGGAATTCGGAGCGTATTTATATGAAATCAGTACCAAGTCTATTTTATTGGTATTTGATTCTCAATAGTCACTGAAAAAATAAACATATAGGTATATGCCTGCTTCTAAATTCCACGCATACAAAATCACGGGCAAAATAATAATAGATTCATGTTAGTGTTTGGCCGAGATTCTCCTCCGATTTGTGGCGTGCGCCTTGATGTTGTCACGGGACCTACAGTTTTACGCCGACTATGAACGGCGATTGTAATTTTTTTTATTAGAAGCTGTTTTTCATGGCAGAAATACACTCGGAGGTTTGCCATTGCATGCCATGGGGCGACCGCTATTAGAAAAACATTGTTTTGTTTTTTATTTTTTTTTATGTTGGGTTGAACCGCGCTTGAACCCAGGTCGCGGGTAAAAGCTAGTATATAAACAGAGGCACGCCCGAGTTTGAAATAAATTGATAAATTAAATTTCATTGCTTAAATTTCATTGCTCATTAAATTTGAAATGCTTTCAAAATTATGTTCCGCCTCTTTGTAGAAAATAGCATATTGATTGAATTGTAACGGTACACAGTTATAAACCATTTGCCCATCATTTTTCTTCAAAAGAAAGCTAAGCTTTCAAACTAATGTGAATTTAACCTTAAACTTACTCCTACGCTTACAAAAAGTTATATTAAACTTAAAAAAAATCTCAACATTTTTGCAACACGACCTTCTAATAAACAGACATTAACCACAATTAACCAAGATATTAAACTGACTTTGGCATCCTTTTTTTTCCCACCCTGGTGCGAAATAAAGTCAATTGACATTATTACCTTTTCAAAAGCGAAATAAAGTCAACAAAAATTTGGAAATAAAGTCATTGACGCTATTTCCTCATTCAAATGGAAATAGCGTCAACAATGCTTAAAGTATGTCGATTCATAGAAAAAATGTTGTTCTTACAATAAACATTGCCCCGTAAGTGTTGTTTTTTAATACATGAAAAAGTTTATTGCCAAATCCTCAGTGTTTGATATTAATCCACACACAATCATGAACTACCACCAATTGATTTTATTAAAAAAGTTTAAATTAGGAATATGTAAAAATACGATGCGAAAAACTAAACGCCTGCGCCCAGCTGGAATACGAGAAATATTTGAAGAAAGAGTGTAAAAACCCTGGAGGAACACTGAAAGAATTCTGTGTTATAACCTTTCTATAAGGAAACAATTTTCTTACACTGTACTCATGTCTCCGGCAGCAATTTGTGACATCATTTAAAAGCAAGGCGAACGACGACACTATTTATTAGATGGCACATTCAAGCCATTCACACATTTTTGAAACACAAATTATATGCTTTTTTTACTGCAAACAAGTTGTTGCCCCAAAACACAGCAGAAATCTTCCAATCATGGCTATCCTTAGTTATGAGGTGCCATATTGAGGATAAAAAAGTGCCAAATAGAAAAATAAAAGTGCCAAAAAAGGTGTCATTCCTTTTAATCATTCACATTTAGCAATAAAATAAAGCTACATTTTCCAAACAAAAGTGCAATGATAAAATAAGATAAACCAGTTGAATAACCTTTATAAATTAGAAAATTTTAGTTGAGAAAAAGAAGTGCACGCAAAGGATTCACACTTTGTGCCAAATTGAAAAATGAAGTGCCATTTGAAGTAAAATAGGGACAAATGGCATGGTTTGAGCTAAGTTGGCATCCCTGCTTCCAATAACTTACAAATATAAAAATG
This sequence comes from Rhagoletis pomonella, assembly GCF_013731165.1. Lineage (NCBI taxonomy): Eukaryota > Metazoa > Arthropoda > Insecta > Diptera > Tephritidae > Rhagoletis > Rhagoletis pomonella. The sequence continues at coordinate 50,094,530 of NW_023458560.1, forward strand.
TGCAGATAGAAGGTATTATTGAATATAAGCCCTCGATGTTTAAAATATATAAAAATTTTATTTCAACGTATACAAAAAATAAATCTACCTGCGTTACAGCACGGCGGGAGACGGGGAAGGGGGGGCCGGGGGGCCGCGGCGTAGCGTGACGTGGTGTGCGCGCCAGGGTGGGAAATAAAGTCAATTGACCTTATTTCCGTTGATCTTATTACCTGTCACCCTTTTTTCGCAGTATTACTTTTTTTGAATTCCAAAAATGGATGCTGCTATATTTTTCCAAAATACGAAAAAAGCCTGCTAAAATTCTAAATACCTCTGGCCTTGTCTGCTAAGCAGGTCCGAGGTCTTCTTCCTGTGTTTCTCGATATCTTACAAGTCTGTATATCTGACCACCTGCATCTAGCCAGTTCAAAGTAAAGCGTGCACCTTGCACTATTCCAAAGGGTAATCCTTTGCCTTCCCTAACTAGCTTGGATTTGGTAACCGGTGAGGCTATTGCTAATAGCGTCGCCTGGCTGTCAGAATATATTTGTTGTTTACTCTTGTGCCCAACTCTATTGCCTAGGATTTTAAATTTTTCTAAGATCCCTGCACTTGCACGTTACAGCTGAAGTCCAAATTGCTTACCGTATGGTCTGTAGTCCTATTTAATTGCATTTATTTATGATCAATCCATGTCCGAAGTGTCTAGTCCTTCATAGCAACTTTTTTCAGGTGGATATCAATAGTGACTAAATTCAGTATAGGATTTAGAGCTTCTGTCGGAAACTCCTGCGCTTGCCGGCCCACCCAACCAAGGCGCCGTATGTTAGAATTGGCCTTATGCACGCGGTATACATCCATATCACAAGTTTAGGTATTAGTTCCCACTTTCTACTGAATATTATCTTGCATTCTATGTAGGCCTTATGTTATCTAAGATACTTTGCGCTGGGGGATAATGAGAGTGCTTTGCCGTCTAGCGACGGTAGTTTGAATTGTGGAATTTTGTGTCTGTTTGTAAATAAGATAAGTTCTGTCTTGGCTAGATTCACATTTAGGCCGCTTCTCGCAACACAGGCGTGTAGTCTTCCCAGGGTTCTTTCAAGAATTTCGCTAACGGTAGAGAGGAATTGGCCCCTTAGCTGCTATTACAACATCATCCGCATACGCCACATATACATATAGTCATGTGAAAAACTAGGAACCGGAAATTTTGACAGCTTTGACTACTTTTCTTTCACTCATTTAATGTTTATTAATGTTTTATTAAAGTCTAGCTAATTATATAAAACTTAATCACTATATAAATCTATATTTCAAACTTTGTAGAGAAATTGAAAAAATTTTGACAAACATTTTTTATTCACTATTTTTAAAAAAATTCTAAGTATGCAGTTTTGTAGCCCATTAAATTTCGGTAATAAAGTGCATGTTTCAAGAGGCTAAGAATTCGGATTTTTATAATTTTTGTACAAAGTTAGAAATTTGGATTTGCCCGGCTTTTATTACATCGTATCATTTTGTCGTGTGGTGTGCTACAAAAACACATAGTACCAGGAATTCCTGTTTTTATTGAAAAAAAAATATTTCAAAAAATACTGTACTCCAAGGTACATTGAACAGGTAGTATCAGTAGAGCAGCTGATTTGATTTATTTTCAAATTATTTGGTCTCGAAAATGTCAAATATTTTTAATTTTTTCTCACGAAAATTATAAGTTGTTAAAATCCATTTGCTTGTGAAACCTTTTTCCATACAAAACAAGCGATTGAATAGCAGCTTTTGGAACGTTCGCCCAACTCGGCAGCACGACCGCCGATTACTGGGCCTTGCAAAGGATGGATCAATGCTTCGAGAAGCAAACAAATTTACTAGGAAAGAAAGTTGCATCAATTTTTATTTTTTCCGATTTCAATTTTTTATTTTTTATAATTTTTTGTATTTCACATGGCACGCTTTGATTTAGATGAAAAAATTCAGAACAGTTGTTGACACTTTCGATACCAGAAGCAACAACAAAATACACGCAAATGTTGTTTTTGCTCTACTGATACTACCTGTTTAATGTGCCTTGACTGTACTCTAAAAAATGTTTTTTTTTTCTTTGTAGCAATATACAATTTTTTTGTGAGAAAAAATATACGAGCATTAAGTATGCACTATAATGAATGTATGCTACTTTTAAGATTCACCTTAAAGTTCCGCCTTTAACGTCCTGCTGGAACTGAGAAGTTTTTTGTTGCTGATTGGTCGTTTTTCCATGCTGCTCTCTCTTCAAGAGCTTCGAAGATATCTGGCTAAAGTTCAATTTACGTGGATACCGCTTCGTGACATTGCGCTCAGCTTGTTTGGTTTTTTCTTCGATATTCTTTAAACAAAAAAAATTATGTAAAGCCTCAACTGTCCCCTATGAATTATTGATGCCAGCTATAAAGGCAAATCCAATTGTATGTACGTTAGGCTGCGTGGAATTCAGCACTAATCGCTGCAGCTCCATCATATCCTTAGCCATAAAGGTGCGAAAAATCTATATCCACCTACTTCCGAAAGATAGTTCTTGATAACCATCTTAAAAACCAATAGTGATAAAATTAAAAATCCAAAACCCACCCTAGTATAATCCAAGATCCGCCGCTGAGTGTAAGTAATGAATATTTCAACATTTCGGATAAGGTTTAGACTTATATGTACATATTTAGAAGCTCAGATGCTTACTGCGAAACGAGTGTTGAAAAAAATCAAAGCCGTTTTTTCAGTCAACGAAGGTTTGGAGACACTAAACGCCGTTGATGAAATAGTAAAGGGGAAAAATGTATGTATGTATGCATGTACATTAGGGTGGTCCAAAATAGGTAAAGTCGGAATTTTAATGCTCTCACCCCCTAGGATTGTTCTATATCGAAAAAAAGTGTACCCCTATTTTTTTATTTTGAAATCAAAAAACATTTAGAGCTCGCTCAAAGCGCTCAAACTTTTCGATGTATTTTGTATGGGAAAAAACAACTTTTCGTGGAAATGGTATGGAATTCTTGAAAATCAATATTTTTCGATCAGAAAACTCTGGTTCTCTTTAACGTCACGATTGTTCATGTCATCAAATCTGTATCGTTCGTTCTATTTTCAAAAATGAGGTGTCAAATTAAAGGGCTTTGCTTTTACGTGGTTTTAGTTTTTTGAAAAGGTTTGCCAGATGTTAGCAAATCAAGTTCCAATAATCGAGCTCGGCGATATTTGCGCTTAATTTCGTGAAATCGGTAGTACATGTACCGATTCTATACAAAGACCAAAAAAATTTCTCTTAAAACAAGGCGATGTTTTTGATCTCAAATATTAGGATATTAGTTATTTTGGGTCTCTGGATAGAAGTCATTGGGCTGAAGATAACGGTATACTTTATGGAGAAACCGAAAGGCAAAAGGATTTTATGAGAGACTTTTTCATGGCAGAAATACACTCGGAGGTTGGTCACTATTAGAAAAACCTTTTCTAATTTTAGAAATTATTGGGAGCAGGGATTGAACCTAGGTCCTACAGAGTGGTAGTACGTACCTCTAATAACTGAGTCATTGCGGCCGCTCTGATTAGAAATATGGAAAAAAATCGAGTAAATATATCATATTTTTCTTTTGTTTTCCGATTAAGTTCGTTTAAATTTTCGCACTACTTTTGCATGCATATAAATCGTACATTAACTACATTAAATTTTTATTGCAATTACATCGCTTCCCTTCCACAATTTCTCGCAACATTTCGCGCCTCGTTAATTGAACTGCTGCTAGTTTGGATTAATCTGTTGATGTGACAAATAACAATGTATGTATGTATGTATGTAAGAAATTCCAACGAATTCCATAGAAACACAGCAATGCGTAATGCCATCGTAACAGGAAGTCTCTAATAAACGCACAACAATGACTTCGCTTAAATTTAGTAAGAATCTGGAGTCTGGACATGCGAAGCGGCAGAGTGTTAAATCAAATTCAATTAAGAACTAAGTAAACGGAGGCGTCAACTCAATGATACACAATCATATTAATGCACAGAAAGAACATTTATATGTAAGAAAAAGTGATATTTGGGGGTTTCAGTATTAACTCTGCTAATTTCTGGATCTTGTACTGTTGATTCCTTTTTTTTTAAATGTCACTCAGTTTTAAAGGTCTCTTTAAGATGCCAAATGCCGACTTTAAGGCTGAATTAGTGGTGCCATACCATAGCCATAACCATAACAATAGCAAATAAATGTTCCGATAAAACGTACGCGCAGCTCTGTAAACGATTATTGGTGCCTTACTATAACACCAGAGCCATAACCATAACCGTAGGTATCTATTGAATTCTGGTTTTTCACGGTAACCACACCTTACGTGCTACGTTATGGCTAAGGCGTTATGGTTATGGTACCTCTAATTTGGCCTTTAGTCGCACAACGGTAATACTGGCGAATATTTTTCTTCAAACGTTTCGTCGTTGTAAAACCTAACATTTTGACCGTAGTTTGGAAAACGCTACACCCATTGACCAACACAGTACCGAGCTATGTATTTACAAATCGCGGTTAGTAGATATGTTCACAACTAAGGGCCATCCATACCCTTGGAACGGGAACAAATTTTTTTGAAGTGAAACTTCTTTGCCTTCGGTTGGGAGTAAATGCAGATATCGATGCAACTGAAAAGCTGCACTGTCATCGGGTTCCAATTCCATACGAAAAAAGCGACAGAAGAAGGTACGGAATGGCGGGGCTGGTCAGTCACGATTAACATTAAGATTAGGATTATGATCAAGAGCTAGATTGAGGTTAAGATTAAAATAACTCATTATTATACAGAAAAATACTCACAAAATCAATTACGGCACTTTTGTGAAGGTCATCAGATCTGCACCCTTCGCCACAAAACTGAACTAAATTAAAGAGTTGCCACCTGTTAAAAAATTAACTTGAAATTATTTGATAATTTAAATGAATTATTACAATATGGGTATCAATCGCAATGTTTTTGAAAAGGCTTTATTTCTTAACTAAATGTTGGAGGGTTGACACCCGCTTAAGAAACTCAAAATTTAATTTAAACTAACCCCTCTATTCTAACAGAGTCACAAAACTGAGCTCATCACTGTTGTGATTTCTAGTGCGCCGAGAAATGTGTCACAAAAAATTCGATTTTGAGTGCTAGAAAAATACACAAAAATTTAAAAATTTGTATTGTAGCGGCATATTTTTTGCAGCAGCAAGCTTTGAGGCGCAGTAGAAATCACAGCAGTGATGAGCTAAAGTTTGTGACTTTGTTAGAATACGGCTGTAAGAGTAATATATCACAATTTGGTTGTCAGACGAAATTTATGTTTGAAACTATTTTGAAAAGGGTTACCACCTATTTGAAACCCCAAATTAAATTTAATTTTACACAAGTTATACGAAATGCTATAATATGGGTGTCAAACGAAAGAGTGTTAAGAAGCCTATAGTTCGAATATTTAGAATATTTTTTAGGTGTTTGAAGAAGATTATTAAGAGGTTGGTATTAATCGGAACATGTTTTGGCTGCTTATGGTTATATCCAATATTCTCCCCAACAGAGCTTTTCTAAAAGTCGGTTCATTGCTACGGTTTATAATATTTATATTATAGCTACTAATAAACTCGATGAGGTACTCACCGCTTGCCGAATTGGCGTCACAGCAGAGGGTCCACTTGCAGTGCTCGCTCGATTCCATCTCCTTTTTGCCCGGAATGTATGCTGAGGCAAGTAATGTCTGTTATACCCCGCCGGGACCGTGAATTCAAGCCCAAACTCTAATCAGATCCGCCGTCATGAACTGCAAAAGAGGAAGAAACGTTAGTTTTTTTGATAAATAGCATTGCCGCTATAGGGCGTGGACTGGTGGCATATATCATCTCAGCATTATTTGTCTTTAGACCTTTTTCCTCACCACATAGTAGCTAGGGTTCCTGGTTGGTTATAGAGAGAGATGACATTACTTGCGGTCTTTGTGGCTGGCCTTTTCCTCGGCTGCCCTTGCACCCACCTTTGATCAGTAGCCGCTTTGGAGTGGTCATATAATACTCTGAGGAGAGCCGATGTACCTGACATTTTACTGGGCTCTGTCCAGCACCTACTGCCTTTTTTACTCATGATGTTGCTACTGGTCGCGCAGGCGATGATACGGTGTCTTGCGTCAGGCAACAGTTTTTCCATAACCGGATCCTGCGATGGCTGTTTCTGCTCTTTTTCTTCCGTTGAGAGTCCACTCGGAATCACAATGACAGACTTCCAGTAGCAGGGTTGTTCGCCGTGCTCGTTCCGTCCTTTTAAGCGGCATAATTTGCTATCACTGCATCGACGGCTTGGCTTTTTCTCTCAACTTGATCGTTCGAAAGTCGTTTATCTATACTTGAGCATGTTTGCCGAAATCGGGTCTAGCGTAATGCTGATTTCCGTCATTGTGAACTTGCGCGCACGATTTAAAATTTGCCAGGCCATTATTTGCAGGTCTCCATTCTGCCCCTTAAAAAGTAGTAGTAGCGTGTCGTCATTCTTGGAGTTATGCAGTTTCGCGAAGAAGCTTACCGGAATTATGCGGTGAAGCAACTCAGTATCCGCTACCACCTTCCCCTTTCCCCCTTTCCAGGGACCAAGCTTCCGTACTCTGGCTTTTAATCACTTCGCAGTTGCAGATGGAAAGTGCAACCAACAAAAATATAGTTTTTAGCCCTATATGTATTTATCGTTTCTAAATGCCTTAACGATGGCATTTCGAATAGACATCATCCGTCGATCAAATCGTAGATGGATTGTCCTAGGGGACTATGTCTACGCAACTTTTCCAGCTTCTTCGTGAGGCATGTTTGCCTCGGTCGTGGGCACTATTACTGCCCCCACTGGCTTATCCCTCGCTGTGTCGTTCCCAAGGTTTTGGAACCTTGCTTAGGGCTTGTTCCTATGGAGTGAAACTCTTTGATGGGAACCTCTTAGCCGATATGTCCTTTGAGGTGATATAATGGGCTCTTTCGCTAGCTCCCTGGTCTCCTCGTAGCTTATATCCTTCCCCATGGACCGCTTGACCACTGAGACGCTCCCGCTGTCGACTTTGCTTCAGTCTATCGTTTCCCGTCGGGGATATAAGCAGGACTTCTTCAACCAGAACGCAAGGTATTTGGAGGCCGCCGTTGTAAGATACACTAACGTAGTGTACAGTCGCCCAAAAAGACATGCAAAATTTAAGAAAAGAAAAAAGTAGTAAAACAACAACCGTGAATTGCACTAAGCCGCCATTGTAGCGCAGAGAAAAACTTACAATAGTGACTAGTATAAATATCCATACACATTGAAAAAAGATTAATAGAAAAACCAGCAAAGAAATATGTATAGCGAAGAGTAAACGAAACCATACTTCAAACAAAAGCCAACTGACGGCAATGGGCAACAATAAGACCAAGAAAGCCGCGCTTGCTTCGTAAGCGGCGCCTAATGACGACGATAAGATAATTGCACAGCGCTGGTGCTTACGCTTGTTGTTGGGTTATCTCTTCAATTGTTTCTTAATAAATATGTGCACACATATAGATAGCATATTATTGTTTAAAACTGTTGTTGCCAAAGGTGTTATTGCCGTTTCGCCTTATTTATTATCTGCAGCTCAAACGCGCGCCATTTGAATGCTGGTGAGTGAGCGCGCACATTTTTATAAACATTTTTTTTTTTATTTAATTTTTTTTTTGCCACCAATGTTAAATACTCAAATTAACACCTGATGTGGCCAGCCCATTTGCTAACACCTCTACTCCTCTGACTTGGCTCGTCTCATCTACTATACATTCATTGTAATAGTCAGTTATTCATCATCCCCAATCGCTTTTCGATTCGCCGCTTGGCCAAAGAAATGGCTATTTGCCTTATAAATAGTTGGCTTAAACACGCTGCATGTTTGTTGTTGTTGTTTTGCCTGTAGTATAGTGTTTTTGTGTTTGTTGTTTGATGGGAAGGTGTTACGCTTTTGTGTTGTGTTTGTTCAATTTACGGTGTTCTTATTGTTATGGAAAACAGTTTGCTTTTCTACTAAACTACGATTATCGCTCAATGGCTTCGTTTGGGCAGAGTTGTGCGACTGTGGAGCAGGAAGGTAGACGTTAGGTTTGCACACAATTTTGTACAAAATACTTATTGATATGGCACTATTTTCTCGAAAAATCGTAAAAGCTCCAGAGCAGTTTGACATTTAAAGTCTTTATTTTATTTGCGATTTTTTAATAAAATCTTGTCAAACAATCAGTGAGCAAACTGGGCGTATTTCATTAATAATATTTTTTCCCCGTTTTTATTTAAATATCTGCTAATTTCTAGGCTTCTAATTAAGAGAAGAGACTAGGCTCAAGGTTACGGTGACCATCCGTATTTTTTTTTAAAGGACAGTTCTTTATTTTAACCCCCTCTCCTTTAAAATTTTTTTCTTTTCCAAATAATGGACGCCTTCTGTGCTCTGTATTTCTCAGAGGTCAATTTTTTAAACAGAGAATATGAAAAATTAAAAAGGTCCCTTATAAATTATAGTTAAACCCCTCGCCAGTTTCTTTCGTTTCCTACTTAAGGATTTTTATTTCATCGGTAATCTTTGTACAATCTATAAATGACGAATCATTGCTAATACTGATAGTGGAAATTTATATAATTAAAAAAAAAAAATACTAATATTTACACATTTTCCTAGAAAAATAATATATCGTCACCTAGGGGTGCAAAGGTTTCAAGTCCATTTTTTTTAATTGTTCAGGAGAGACAAAAACTCAATGTAGTCAAGTATTACCTGACACTCTGCATCAAAAACTAAATTTAAAAAAAATGGACTTGGCACCCTTTGACGTTCAGGTAGCGTACAAATGTACTTTGAGTAAAATTCAATGCTCTCAAAAACACAGGGAAAGTTGTGCCCAGGATTGCGATGCAAGCTGAGTTTCAAGTTCCACTTAAAAAAAAAAAAACAATAAAACCCCGCATTTTGGCAGCAAAGGATGAAGAAGTCCTTGATGAGGATTTGGCTACATTTTTCGGAATCGGTTAAAATCCGGTTAAGGCTCTTTCAAGAAGGGGAACTTGTGCAATTAAATAATATAATTAACTGGTAAATATTTCATTTAAATTACGATGTCGATAAGGTATTTGTATCATACAATTTGTTTGTTTTTTGTATCATTTTGAAAAAAAAAGTTTCCTTTATTTTACGTTGTTTAATATGGTCACCGTACTCAATATGGAGCATACACTACCTTCCACCAAAAGCTTTTCTAAACTTGCTGGTCATTTAAAGACTAGAAGAAGTGTTTTGAAGAGTAGAGTGCACAATAGGCCCGTTATTTAGAGTATTCAAGTTATTAAGACTGGAGATTACCAGCCGCCCCTAAAATTTAAAATGAATATCCCTAAAATTTTAATGAGCTTCTCCTCCCATTTGAGGAGTGCGCCTTGATATTGTCACAGAAAGAGGAGGGACCTACAGTTTTACGCCGACTCCGAACGGTGATTGTATTTTTTTATGAGAAGCAGTTTTTCATGGCAGAAATACACTCGGATATTTGCCATTGCCTGCCGAGGGGGGAGCGCTGTTAAGAAAAAAACTTGTTCTCTATATTTTTTTTGCGATGTTGCTTTGATATAATATTTACCACTTATTCAGCAAGGTTAACCGTTTATGCAAATAGAGACACTCCTAAAGCTCTATATCAGCTATGTACTCTGGATGATGGCCCTTAACGACATTATCCTACAATTTAACAAAGCAAGTGTTAAGGTAGACGCATATGGAGATGGTCTAGTGTGACAGTGTCAAGAGTCTTTCCACAGCGATTAACGAAATCCCAAAGGGATCTCTCTAAAACTCATGGGCAGCGAAAAGTTATTCCAGCGTCAATATAAACAACACAGAATTCAGACTTACTTCCCTCAATGCAACGACTTCCACATTACTCTGGTAGGCAATGAACTCGAGATATCAAGAGACGTGAGCTGTATAGCCTACTATATATGCAAAAGTATCTTGATGTCCTTATAGTCTAATGTCTAGTCCTGGACAGGAATTACATCCATCTCTGTCAGCAACCCTTTTTGATCAGCGTGATTTCTTTGACGCTGAGTGCGACCCGCGGGTGCTTGGCGTTTAAAATGGCTACATGCTGGGCTCATCGTCCTGAATTTTCGGATTCGGAACTGCTTCCACCAAAGCAGTCGTAGTAGGATATGTCTTATCCTTCCTGGCGACTTGTCAATGGACCATTAATCGCATGAATCGCTGCCCATGCAACCCGTGTGAAGCCGTGCGTCGTGATTCTCATAAAAAAAAGACTTTGCTTGCGTCGATGAAGAGAATATAAGGACCAAATGTAGAGTCCCGTCTTCACTTGGTTTGGTCATCTTCACAAAGGGGAGAGGAAATTGGCGAAGTTTTTTTTATCGGCCTTGTAAGAAGAAAGGCATCCTGAGGGACCACAAAGACCAAGACATCAAATTTGAGGAAATTTCCATATGAGAAAGGCTGTTCGTATCAATTATATAGCAGCCGCCATAGTCGAAGGATGAGAGGTACCACAATTTTCGGACGCCCCAATGGGTTGGTTTGAATGTTTTGCGAGAAGCAATTAGCAAATTTTATCAATTTTGTGACTCTCACCTCATGTATCCTCTTTTAACCCGAATCCTTGCAACTGCGAAGGGCCTGTTGAAAGGTATATCGATCCATTCGGCGTGTATACCCGCGGGCCAATGGCCTATAGAGACAGCCGTAATTTTGTAGATGCTTTACTTGCTCATACTTAAAACCGCACTGGCTTAGTCGGGTCGTCCATATTCCAGATCTGCTTGGTAATCCAGTTCATTCTGTACAACTCTGCCTCTTTTGATTTCCCATATCCACCGAGTGAGACACATGAAGTGCAGAGCGGAGCGAGGTGCTAGTTCGTCCGTTGTCTCATTCTTATTTATGCTGCTACGCCCATATAGGGTAACTTTGAACTAACTAATCGAGGCAAACTCCTCTCTGCAATCCTCTTCTTGTTGCGACCTAACCGAGGAAGAGGAGAGCCAGATTTGCCACCTAACTTTCTGACAAAATTTTCGCTTCCGATCTTTCGGTCGTATAGTGTTATAAGTATATACTCTACCGCCTACTTACTTGCAAACCTTTCCGCCTGGACCACGCTTAAGATTGAGTCGCGTTTTAAAAGGTTTGTCGAAGGTTTGTAATTGCCTGACCAGAGGCGAGTGTTGTTATAAGGATTTTAAAAGATATTGTTTTGATATCGATCAAAAATAATTTCCACAAAAACTTTATTTTCAACTAAAATTTCCAAATAAAAAAAACACCCACTGTGCGCTCGATTTTCCCCACCAAAGGCGAACGTGCGCAATGACGGCTTTATTTAATTTCTTTTTAACTCCTACCGACGGACAGACAGCCCAATGTGCCGCGCTTAATTATAGCGAAGCGGTGTCGGCAATGTCCAAAATTGGAGCGAAACGACACTCAACACTCGCCCCAAATGCAACGCCTCGGCCACCTATAGCCACACATTGGACAATAGAGGCTGTCAGTCAAATCAGCAGCAAGGCGCTCAGTCAAATGGCGGTGGCTGGCGGTGGTTAGTTTTGGTGCAAAGGGTGTAGTTGCTCAAACCAAATGGGCAGTCAAATTAAGCAAAAATAAAAATAAAAAATGGTAAGAAATAAAACAAAACGCGAGCTGAAGCAAATTTTGCGGGCCTACTAACTGACTGCTACAAAGCGCGCGGCATAATTCGCTGACTAAACATTTTCATAATTTTTATTGTTACGAATATATATATTTTTTTTTATTTCTTGGTTTTGGTGTTGCAGGTTGCGCTTGACGCCGGAGCTATTGTTGGCACAAACTCTACAAAAAAAAAGGTGTTTGTTACGATGCGTTCCGCGCAATGCTTTCATGAATGAGCGCGGCAAGTTGCCAAACACTGCGCCTTTGTGCGATTGTTAACAAATTATGATGCCTAGTTTAACTTTTAATTTTGCAGCGCCCGCCAAGGAGGGAAATTGAGCTGCTGTTGTGGCGGTTAATGAATACAAATGGGCCCATTGCAAGTATGTATGTACTTGCGAGTATTTAAGTACTCAAAGACAACCATTTGGAGGCTGATGGGCTGAGGGCGATGGAGATTTGCAAGGCAATTTTGGCAACTGTCTTTCGACTTACCACGTTCTTAAAAATATTATTTTCTTAATATGTAATTATGGTGAAAATGATAAAACTGTGAACGAAATAGCATTTAGCAAATATTTGTCTTCATCTTCATTGAAAAAAATTTTGTTTCGAATTATTATTTTCAAATTTCATATAAATTTCGCGATATCATACGTCCAAAGAAATGGACTTGGCGACTTAAAATTTTGCCTAGATATCTCCAGAATGAAGGTAACAAGATTAAATGTGAAACGGGAAAAAATGAGGGATTGCAAATATTAATTTAAAAAAAAAAAACCTTATTCTTTTTATGACATTAAAAACTAAAAATTTAAAGAAAACTTAATTAAAAAAGGGAAAAAATTTAATTAAAAAGGAGAAAAATTAATAAAATAAGTTTCTAAAAACTCAACGAATTAAAAAAAAGTTTTTTTTTTAAAAGATAACGTCTAAACGTTAAAAGAAACTTAAATTAAAAAGAAAAAAATAAAATAAAATAAGTTGCTCAAAATTAAATTAAATTAAAAATGTTTTTCTTTTTAGAAAAATAAAATAGTATAATATAAAAATTTTATTTAAAAATCGAAAAAATATAGACATCAAATAAAGTATGATCTTAAAAATTAAGTGACATTATAAAATACATTACTTCTTATACCTATGAAATCAAAAATTAAGAGAAATATAGAGGTTAGAAAATAAAATAAGATCCTCAAAATTAAGTGACATTAAAAAATACATTACTTTTTATATCTAAAAATAAAAAAAAAATAGATTGGCGCTTACACATGCATATGTTAGTGTTTGGCCGAGCTTCTCCTCCGATTTGTGCTGTGCGTCTTGATGTTGTCTCACAAAGCTGAGGGGCCTACAGTTTTACGCCGACTCCGAACGGCGATTGTATTTTTATGAGAAGCTGTTTTTCATGGCAGAAATACACTCGGAGGCTTGCCATTGCCTGCCGAGGGGCGACCGCTGTTAAAAAAAAACCTTGTTTCTATATTTTTTGCGATGTTGCTTTGACCAGGGTTTGAACCCGGGTGCTGCGGAGTGGAAGCGCGCACTGCATACCACTACACCACAGCGGACGACAAATAACTATAAATCAAATATTAAAAGAAAATTACAGTAAAAAAGGAAGAAAAAAAAATAAGTTTCTAAAAATTAAATTAAATCAAAAATAGTTTACGTTTTAGAACAATAAAATGAAAAAAATGTATTAAAATAAAATAAGTATCTAAAAATTAAATGAATTCAAAAATAGTTTACGTTTTAGATCAATAAAATGAAAAAAATGTATTAAAATAAAATAAGTTTCTAAAAATTAAATGAAATTAAAATATATATATTTTTCTTTTAAAAATAATTATACTTAAAAAAAATAATTTTATAAAAAAATAAATAAGTAAAAGAGGAAAAGCTAATTATAAAATGAGTTTATAAAAACTAAATGTAATTTAAAAAAGGTTCTTTTTATAGAAAGAAAATCTAAAATTTAAATCAAAAAAGGAAAATTAGTAAATAAAAAAATGTAGTAAATAAAATTCCTAGGTCCCTAAAAATTAAATGCAATTAAAAAAAGTTTGTTTTTTAAATAATACAATCTAAAACTCAAAGAAAATTAATTAAAAAAAGAAATAAATAAAAATTAATTTAAATTAAAAAATGTTTTTATTTTTAAAATCTAATGTATCAAATCTAAAAATGAAACAAAAATAAAATTTAAAAAATTTTATAAAAAACTAAAGTAAAAAAAGTTCTTAAAATTATATATTAAAATTTATTTTTTCATTAGATTAAAATAAAAAAAAATTGAAAAGAAAAACATTTGATTAAGAAAAGAAAATTTTGTATATTTAAATGGAATTAGAAAAATTTCAGTTTTTAGTACAATAAAATCTAAAAGCAAAATTTAAAAAAGAAACAAATAAACAAATTAAAATAAAGGAAAAAAAAGTCCGCTAACTGAGGACTCTAGCCTCGGACATTTCGAACAGCTTGTTAGTACTTTGTTCCCTCCGACATTGCGACTGTTGGAGCTTTTTGTCTAATGAGTCCGTCCGCTTCTGCTTGGCAAATAGTCAGTGAAAAAATTTTTAGTCTTTCAAAAATTCTTCGATCAAATTTGCAAATTCCACGACGATTTCAATTAGCAATGCGCCGCAGTGCACATTCCCAATTTACCTATTCACTCCAAAAATATTTACTTTCTCTTTGTTGTTTTTCTTGTATGTTTGTACGTACATATGTATGTATGTATGTAGCTCTACTAAGAAGACTTGGAAAAATAAATAAATTTACTTTGATTGAATAATGAGCGCATAATTGGCAACTTGAATGAAATTGTGTTGCCAGCAAATCCGATTCTAAAGTGCAATGCAGCCCACAACAACAACAACAACAACAAAAATACTTAACGACAATATTATGTACATACATATTTATTACGCGGGCGCAGCTTTCACTAAACTATGCTTGATATCATTAAATTCAGCTAAATCGAGTCAAGCCGAGCCGAGCCGGGCCGCAACCGTAATGCGCATCTTAAAGTTGATAATATCCAGCAATTCAGCCCCGTCCTCCACACAGCCTTCTTTACCTGCATTAACGCTGACCGTCTGAACTGGCGTGCGTTGCCTCAAATCGAAAACGAAATTAAAGTGAAGTGAATTGAATTGAATTGAATTGGATAAACTGTTTGAGATTACTGACTTGTTGACGACGGCTGCGGCAGCGTCGTCTGCGATAATACGCTCGTTGTTGTTATTTACAATATATGCAAACGCGTCGTAGACATTTCAAAACAAACGCTTCAAATTGTATTCGTCTCGCGCATTCGCCCGTCCAGCGCGTCAGTCGGTTCATTTGCCCTGGCGGCGTGCACTCAGTCGCCACTGTCGCCTTCCGCTTCACCGTGCGCCGCTTTCCCACAATCAACATCCCATCTCCAAGTTCTTAATCTCGATCTCGTTTCGTCTCGCACGCAAATGTGTTCCACGCTCGCGCATTTCTACTAGTTTCAATTGAAATGTGCAACTGCAAAATGACAGCAACAATTGACCATAATCTGTGCAACTTATATCCAGTAACCCATAGTTGAGATAATGGCGGACAGCCACTGGCAGAAACAGCAATTTCAGTGACTTTGATAGGACACCTCGTATTTTATATGAATTATTGTGTACTTACATACCTTATTGCGTTAATACGTGTGCGTTGGGGCTGTTGTCGAGAAGCGTTTTTCAACGATTTTATTTGCTTTTGATTAAGTACGGACGTTGGTGTTGACATACTTGTAGTTAATATTTAATATTATTTTGGCGCTTACATTTTTGCTAAGTATTTGGCTGTATTTCTCCTCTAATTTATGATATGTGCATCCGTATTTTATAACACAAATAGAGTGACCCACAATTTTACCCTCCCCGCCTCTGAACGGCAAATGAATTTTATGAAAAGCTTTTTCGTGGCAGTAATTACACTCGGAGGTTTGCCGTGCGATTAATTCAAAAATGAAATTTTAAGCAATCTTAAAAATCTTGATACTGTCTTAAAGAAAATTTAATTTTAGAACTCTGATATATATAAACAATTCTTTTCCGTGCTTTGGCTTTCCTTCTGTGCCTTGTCAAAGTTCACCTCTTTTTCAGTTGTCGCATTGTGGAGAGTGCAGAAAGCGAATTCTCAGTGATTTTGGAAGTAAAAATTTAGTGCGAAAGTCTCAAATATAAAATTTGTGAAGGAATCTTGAACTTTATGTATTTCGAAACTTTCCACGATAAAAGAAGTTTTTTAAAAAATTTCTAATAATAAAAAAATACCTTGAAAATGAGGTTTTTGGAGTATATATATAAAAAACTTTTCTAACAGAGCAATTCTGCCTGAGACAGTAAAAAGTAAGACAAATTAAATACAGATGACAAGATAGTTCGAAAGACTTAAGTTATTCTAGCACAAATGTCTTAGAAAAAAGCTCTCTCACTCACCAATCGTGGTGAAAATATATGTATATTGGGAGAAAGCACCTGTATATCGTTTAGTTCGCGTCGCTCCAACAGTCACATTGGCCGAGTGAACAAAGCACAGGCGTTCCGTTGGAGAGAACCAAGTTCGAGTCGTCGGAAAGCGGAGTTTTTTTTTTTAATTTCATTCATTTTAATTTTTTTTGTTGTTTATTTAGTTTTCTATTAATTTTTAGATTTTGTTGTTCTAAAAAGAAAATTTTTTTTTAATTTCATTTAATTTTTAGGAATATAGTTTTTCTCTTTTTAAAACTTATATTTTTTTTGGGTTTAATTTTCCTTTAATTTTTAGATTTTATTGTTTATAAAAGAGAAACATTTTTTTTAATTTAATTTAATTTGTATAACTTTTTTTATTTTTTCCTTTTTTTAATTTAGTTTTGTGTTAATTTTTTGATTTTGTTGTTTAAAAAAGAAAAACATAATATATTTTTATTTCATTTAATTTTATATTTCATTTTTTGTCTTTTTATAATTTAAATTTCTCTTAATTTTTAGATGTTGTTTTAAAAATAGAAATATTATTTTTCTAATTGTATGGAATCTTTAAGGCTTCTCCTTCGATCTAATTTTTCCTTTTTCTAATTGATGTTTGATTTTATTATTTAAAGAAGAAATAAAAATTTTTTATTTCATTTAATTTTTAAAAAATTTGTTGTTAAATTTTTTATTTTATTTCGTTTTGTTTAATTTTCTTGTTAATTTAATTTCCTTTTGTTTATTAATTTAAATTTAATAAAACATCGCATTTTTAACCGACTTCAAAAAAAGCAGGAGGTTATCAATTCGTCCAAATTTTTTTTTATGTTATCGTATAATCTTGGACCACGTTAATCGTTTTCTATAATTCTTTTTTTTTAAGAAAGGTGTTACCTCAGAGGTGGTTTAGATCCGATCAATGGATCATGATGAAATTAACGGTATTCTTAAATTTTTATATGAGAATTGAAGTCGGTTTTGTTTTTGCTTAAAAAGTATTTCACATGGTTAACTGGCTTGAAAGCTGGACTTCGTCCCTGATCAGATAGACTACTGCGTGCTGCTTCTTCCCGCACGGTTCAAAACTTGGAGGCAGGATTAGTGGAGGGGTTTTCTGTCGGGAACTCTCTATCAAAACTATGTCCAGACTTGAGCCTCTTTACCTGGCTATGCCCATGACTGTAACTCTTCGAATTCCGTCCCTCAATCTTGAACTTTCAAAGCAAAGTTTTTAGAAGTTATTCTCGACTCTAAGCTTTCCTGGAAAAGCAACACCGAAGAGCGGAGAAAAAAGGCGCTCTACTCCTGTAAAGCGACGATTGGGAAAGATTGGGGGCTGCGACCGTAGAAAATACACTGGAATTATACAACGGTGGACGGCAGCTAAAAGCTCTCTACGACTCAGGGCGTCTAACAGGCTGCGAACTACTTGCACTGGTCACGCCACAATCCTCAACACATTGGGGGTGGAGCACAGTAGCTGTGACTATCAAGTCAAGGAAACTGAACAGAACAGAAGTGCATGGGAATTTAGTATTGCACTCAGCGATGACGAAATACCCATTTTCACAGACGGCTCCAAAATGGAAATCGGAATAGGATCTAGCGTCTTCTCTCAGGAGTTATCTCTGAGGGAGTCCTATAGACTCACACATCACTGCAGTGTTTTTCAGGCTTAGATATACGCAATCGACATGGCGGCAAAGCTGCTGACCATGATCGTTCTAGCTCCACCTAAACTTGCCTTCATTGTTGACAGTCAGGCGGCTATCAAAGCCTTAGGGTCGGCAACGACTAACTCGGTATGTTTTAAGGAATGCCGAAGATCCCTACAAGCTCTACAAGAACACATAATCAATATTTACTGGATCCCGAGGGATAGTGGTGTCCCGGGAAATGAGGATGCGGGAGAATGTGCTAGAAATGAATCTGAGATGGGGCTTGGGGAAGCGATTCAGATTGTGAAATCTTCCCTGAGATTTCTGCCTTTAGAAGTCGAGAGAGTGACCAGGGCAGCCACCAAAAGCAGGTGGGATAATCTGCATACCTGAATGGTATCGCGCTCGCTCCGGTCATGGCTCGACGAACGAAGTACAAGGAGTTTATTAAGGCTTCTCACAGGAATACTAGCGCGAGACTGCACCATTGGCCACCAGGTTCGGAGCTCTACATAACGATTTCTGTAGAAGCTTCAGAGCTGAGGAGGAGATTGAATCCGCCCAGCACTTCTTTGGGAGTGTCCAGCACTCTGAGGAAAATGCCTGGATACTTTGGAGAAAGTCACCACTGGAGGGTCGGCTAGGATCCACCAGAGGTTCAAACACGTGGTTCAACAGGGTTAAGCATACGCATAGCAATGGGCCTTTGGTGCCTCCGAGTGAACTCTTCTCAGAGCTGCCCGTTTAAGCTAACCTAACCTAACTCTTCTGTCTGTAAATGCTAAAACTTTCTGACGGCAAGAATGCATTAATTCCGGCAATTACATTTACAATTGGAAATTCAGAAAAAAGGCAAACTAAAGAGATCACCTTTAGATTGGGTGTGTAGTCAATTTGCAAATTTAGAAATTTCTGCATAAAATACTTTTAATTTTACTTTGTAGCTCTTTCCGGAAGTAAGATATTTATAGCTCAAATCATTTGTTAGCCCACCACATAACCCAACAGCTGTTCCGCTTGAGCAGGGATTACATGAAATTACATACTTTAAACCTTCAAAATGAATTGTACACATTTCAAAATAATCCAACAATTCTCTTCCCACATCGCCTCGCCAACATCTACATTGCAAGGCATGCAATGCGGGCAATTCGAAACCATGCACCGTTAACTGAGTAAGGCTGTGAACTACCAAGCAAAAGGTGCACCGTTATGCGCGCTTATCTGCCACAAAATATCCTGCCACATTACGCGTCACATTGACGTCTTCGCTAATGATGTTGTCATCTTGACTCTATTCCGCCTGCACGTCTATCCGCATCACATTATCCTTCTTTGCCGGTTTTTCATTACTTTTCCCACTTTTTTTTACCTTTTCATTGTTTCGCAGACAAATTTCGCACAAAACGACAGCTGATAATCGCTAAAACCGCGCGTTGGCTGACTGAGCCAATTTTGTGGCCACGTCAAATGGCTTAGAGTTACACATTGCTTGGCCGATAAGGACAAATGGCGCCAATCGTTACGCCATTTATTTTTCAGAGTCATATTTTTTCATGGAAGTCAATATATTAAGGCATAATTTTGCTTCCGTTTCGTTGCAGGAAAGATCAAATATTAAATCCATAAATTTTAAGCCTGATTTGCGTATCCTTTTAAGAGTTGAGACATTTGCAATGTCATTGTGGTAAAAATATTGTTTTCTTTGGAAAATTTGGTATTTTGTATTTGATTGTGATTGATTTGCGATAATCTAGGGGTTGTGGAATGGCTACCATCTTGGAAACCACACTTTGCATGCGATCTAAATCTCTTATCGCCTAGCCATTTCTTTGGGTTGAAAACAGGAAATTGTCGCTGGGGGTTAAATCTGGTGAATGGAGTAGGATTTCGTATACCAATTAATGGATTGTCTTGATGGAACAGCACTTTCTTCTTGGAAAAATGCTGTCGTTTTTGCTTCAAATCAATATTGAAGCTTTCCGAAATCTATGAATAATATTCGCCAGTGATTGTTATACCTTTTCAAGCTAATCGATGTGAATGACACCGCGTTCATCCCAAAAAACTGTGGCCATGACCTTATTGGCCGAAATTTCCATATTGGGCTTATCGGTGCGCTTTTTGATTATTCCTTGGTCTCTGGTGCATTGGCGATAAACCCATGTTTCGTCAGCGGTTACGAAACGGTGCAAAACCTCGTTCTTATTACTGCTGAACATCACCAAACCCTGGTTCGAAGTGTGCTCACGGTTGCGCTTATGGTTGAGTGTGAGCCAGCACGGTACCCATCGCACGTTTTCCTTTATCTTCATTTTTATCTTTATACTCTATCGATAACAAAATCGGTAGTAACATTCAACAAAATATCGTTAACAAAACCGATAAAAATATCGATAACGAAACCGATGAAAAATTCGATAGCAAAATGAATAATAGCATTGGTACCAAAATCGATTAGAAAATCGATAAAAATGACGATAAATAATCGACAACAAAATCGATCACAAAAATCGCTTAGAAAGTCGATAAAAATGTTGATTACAAAATCGATAGCAAAAACGATAACAAAATCGATAAATTATCGATAACAAAACCGATAACAGTATCGATAACAAAATCGATAAAAATATCGATAACAAATTCGATCAAAAAATCTATAACAATATCGATAACAAAACCAAAAACAATATCGATAACAAAATCCATAAAAATATCGATTATTATATCGATAAGTTCCGAAGATATCGATAGCAAAATCGCTAACAATAACCAATAAAAATATCGATTATTATATTGATAAGTCCCGAGAATCCCGAAAATCTCTAAAATCCCAAAATAGTTCCCAGATTGAGTGTCTGTGTCTCTCTTTCTTCCTCTACCTTCATCTTAACTTTTATCGGTATGGCGAAAATCTCTAAAATCCAAAAATAGTTCCCAGATTGAGAGTCTGTGTCTCTCTTTCTTCCTCTATCGTCATCTTTACTTTTATCGGTATCCTAATTCTCATGTTTTTCTTTATATTTATCTTTGTTTTTACTTTTATGTTTATCATTTTCTTCATCTACATATTCCCCTTCACCTTCGCCGTTATATAAGTAAAGTGTTTACATTTACTTTGATCTTCATTTTTGCCTTTATCTTTACGCATCTTTGCTTTTGTTTTTATTTTTACCTTTGCCTTTATCCTTTTCTTTATCTATGTACCTACTCACCTTTACTTTCATTCTTGTATTGGTCTTTTTCTAGCAAGTTTTTGTTAAATTAATACCATGTGCATACGCTCAAGAAACACTTGTTTCAACCTCAACCATTTCCGTGTGAAATTTCCGTTGAATTTGCCAATTTACTCCCAACCAACCAACTGCCGCTAAAGAAGTTTCACTTCAAAAAATTTTAATTAAATCTTATGATTAAGTTAAATTAAGTATATATTAAGTATATGGTTGCCAAACGAAATAGGCTTAAGAAGCCTTATTTCGAAAATATTTTTTAAGAACGTTGCCACCAGTTTAAAAGACAAATTTAAGTTAATAAACAAAATAAATGAGTATTACAAAGTGAATGTCAAATGAAAGAGATAGAAGAAGCTTTACCCCGATTTTTTTTTAAAGGTTGTTTCTACTTGTTTCAAAGCCAAAATTTAATATAGTAGATATGTAGGTGAAATCTAATATTAAAGTTTTTACGTCAAGAGAAAAATGTTTTGAAAGTCTTACATATATCGACAACATTTTTGAAGAAGCCTGCCACCTGTTTAAAAAATCTAATTCAATTTAAGTGAATATTTTCAATTGGAATATCGTTTGACTTTACGGTAAAGAGAGATTATATCATCACATACGCGGAGCTGCGGGCAAAAGCTAGTTTAATACATCTATAAATCAATTGTTATTATAATTCTTGCCTTCAAAGAATTAGACAGTAAAACATAGCGAGCTATATTTTCGTAGAAAATTTTGCCGCGTTAACTGCCACCATAACGGGCCTTTTTCAAAATGTTTTGGAGGAAATGGTCGTTGGAGGGTTAAAATGTTCAACATGTTGGTTAATTAGATCAACAATGTTTTTCCAAAGGATCTACAAATTTTTTAAACGAACGTAAATTAAGAACACAAAAAAAAGCAATTTTAATTATATTTGAACCTCGGTATTTTACTTTTCCAGGGTTTTAGACCATGAGCCTGTGTACGCCGGCTTTGGATTAACCAAAAAGTCATAGCGCCAATGAAGATACTTAAGATTTTATGAACACTTCGAAAAATGTGGAAACAATTTACTTTTTTGGTTTTTCACTTAACTTTATTTTCTGCTGGCGGCAGCTTCAAGGTTTGACTGAGAAATCTAGATATACGAGTATATAGATATTTATCATTCCCATGAAAGTTCGTAAAAAAGGCGTCATATGCGCTAATTGTATCGTAGTAAGTTGCTAACCAACAAAGACGTTAGAAAAAAAATCAATATCTGCTTCAGTAAGCATGTACCTTTAGTGCACACCCTTCAGAAAAAAATTAAAAATTGATTAAAAAATAACCAACTTTTAGTTAGCTTTTTTGCAGGATTTCTATAAAATATATAACTTGTAGTTAGATTCAAAAAGCTAACTTGAAACAAGTTGAAAAGAAATGCAGGAGTGGTACAGACGTAATCGGGATTTTTTTCTTGTAATTCATAATTGTTTTCTATATATAAGTTTCTCTATAAATATCCTCATACAAATTTTACTTTGAATACAATTTCTTTCTGCACTTCACACATACTTTTTCGAATTGAGGACAAATAAAAGGAATGCCGAAATTCTATATTATCATTTTGAAGTTATGTATGTCTGACGGAGTTGGAATATGGGACCACCTACAGCACAATACGTAAACAAATATGAAATGTAATAAAATAAAGTAAATAAATTAAAAATATTTTGTTTTCCTTATTGATATTTTATGTGCAAAAATGGTTAGTTACAAGTTAGTTGACATATAATGCAGAGGTAACCACCCTTGATTATTTCGCGGCCATCGCGAAAAATACAAATAATAGTGACTTTATTTCCTTCCAAATCAACTTCAAGTTAACTTATAGTTAGATACATTTCCCCGCAGGGTACCTACACATACATACATATGTACGTATGTATATCTTAATTTTATTCACA
This sequence comes from Rhagoletis pomonella, assembly GCF_013731165.1. NCBI lineage: Eukaryota > Metazoa > Arthropoda > Insecta > Diptera > Tephritidae > Rhagoletis > Rhagoletis pomonella. Next base: position 50,117,530 of record NW_023458560.1, read on the forward strand.
CTTCGCATTGTTTCGCAAACACCAGAAGTTACGGCAACTCAATAACCATTACAATTCCAATTATAATTACGATTAACATGACAATTACTGTTGAAATAACAAGAAAATTGTGCATAATAATGAAACAATGCACTACAAAAAAGTGGTAAAAAAAACAAAATAAGAAAATTTAATGGCAGACATGGCATTTCAATTTGAATGCTTAGCCAGGGATGGGGAGAATGTACAATTAGATACAAAAGCGCGAAAACTTAAGACTATTGCCACCATTATAATGTCAAAGCGCATTGCATATTAATTAATGTTGGCTACGTGCACATACATATATGTATCTATGTATGAATATTTTTTACAATAATTATAGTTATAGATGTAGCCATGGGTAATTGCGCAATTTTTTTGGCGCTAGCTCAATAACGCCAGCGCCACCTGTGGTGTCAGCGCTCTAACCCAGCGCAATAGCGCAGTGTACTGAATTGAACACGGCGCCATCTGAGTGTCACCACAGTAGTAAATGCCACGATATTCTATCATTCTTGAGTAAAAATTTTAAATTTGCGTTCTCAACACGCAAATGCTAAAACAAAGTACGTGTAAATTTTCAAAGAGTTAAGGCGAATTGTGTGTGTGCCTCATATGTTTCTTGGTGTTAATGGCGCTGGCGTTTTCCATATACTGGTGTTGGCGCGGCCACTCCGGCTACGGTGTTAACGCAATTGCGCCGCGCAGCGCAGTGTTACCCATGCCTATATAGGTGCCACCGGAGTGTCAGAAAACGAAATTTTCCTCTAGTTCAATAGGCAGGGTAAGTACTTGACTACGATCGTAGTAGATTTACTTCGATTTCGAAAAAAATCACACGCTACTTCGCTTTTTTCCCACCAACAACTACAAAAGACAAGAAGTTAATTTATCGATTGTTATCGAGTTATAATAATTTATCGGATTATCGAAATTTGTCAAGTTAATGAAATTTATCCAGTTATCGAAATTTATTGCATTCTCAATATTTATGGAGTCATCGAAATTTGTCGAGCTAACGAAATTTATTGAGTTATCGTAATGTGAGTTCTTTCAACTTATCGACTAATAGATATTTATTGATTTATTAAAATTTGTCGGTCGCTATCGAAATTTGTAGGTTTTTTTAATCAAAGCTTTTTGGAATTTTCAAAACACATACATATATATCGCACTCTAAATCAAAGATAATCACAACTCAAAATTGTTCAAATTAAATGTTTTCCCCTTAAACAGTTCACAGACCATATTTCTTATCATCACTCCCTTTTTTGAGTGCAAAAATAATTTAAGATTGTTTTTTTTTTTTTTGCTTGTGTCTCTTGCGCAACATCAACAGTTTTTTGCAACTCGGGTTATCGAATTTTTTTGAAATACCAGAGTGTATTGAGCTATGGAGCTTTCAAAATTAAGCGAGTTACCGAAATGTATAGAGTTATCTAAAGTCTACCGAGTTATTGATACATAGATACATATGCATTTATAGAGATATGTAAATGTTTGAGTTATCAAAATTTATCGATGGCTTTCGAAATATGTAAAGTTATCGAGATTTATCGAGTTTTCAGAATAAAGTGTTTTAGAAACTCATCGAGTTGTCGATATAACTGAGATTGTTGATATTTAACGCATAACTTACTTATCTAGATTCATAAAGCTTTTGAAATGAGAGCTGGAACGCATTATTCTCTTTTAAAGCCCTATTGAAACCTCTTGAATAGGAGGTTCTTTTACTGTGTTGCATCAAATTGCCAAGCCAGAGATCAGTAAAGTCCGCTTGTAGACGCTACAATAGTATTGAAGCTATCGGCTGTTGTTCAGTATTCAGATTTAGAACACTATAGGGAGCAATAATTCTTTTGAGTTTTGAGTTGAAACACGACGATTGAAGTTTCAGGAAAAGGACGTTCCTTAGATTGGTTTTGTCTAAAAATGACAAACGTATACCGGGAGTCTCTTGAGGAATGATGTTTTATGTTTTCCTATAAGTGAGTAATGGGGAGGCTTAGACTTCTTTTTAAGGATTATAAAAGCTTTTTATACCGACGACTCCAAAACAACTCTTTGCAATACTTACAGTAGCAGATGGGATAATTGACGAAAGGTGGAGCGGACGTCAAATTAGGGTCTATAGTGCCAGTCAGTGTTGCCGAAAGATTGCAAATAACAAATAATTTTTAGCAAAAAAAAAACGACTTCAATTCTCATAAAAAAAAAATTATATATATATATATATATATCTCATGATCCACTGATCGAATCTTAACCAGATTAGTATGGGACCACCTCCGAGACACTATCTTTTCGATGCAGAAAGAATTATCGGTTGACGTGGTCCAAAGTTATGCGGTAACAACATAAAAAAAAAAAAAAAATTATAATAAAAAAAAATATTCCGACGAACTGATAACCTCCTCCTTTTTTGGAAGTCGGCTAAAAAAGCTATATGAGCTTAAAATCAAAGCTAGAAAAAGCTATAGCGAGATGTGAAATGTTTGAGTTATCAAAATTTATCGAGTCCGGGAATTATCGAAATTTACCGATAGCTATCGAAATGTGTCAAGTTAGCGAACTATGGTTCTCTGCAGCGGCGAATAGAGACCTAGCTGCGACTGTAGGGATGAGTATTGGGGATCTGCTTAATAATGCGCATGAACGCCAACGATTCTCTCTGGGAAAACAACACTGAGATCCGAGCCTTGTTATACTTAACACGGAATAAAATCCAAGGCCACGACATATTTATGGAGAATGAGGATAGTACAGATAATTTGGTTCGAATAAATTGAGAATGGACAAACAACAAAGTACGGTAAGTTTATAGGAGAGTAATGATTCCACACGCCTACCAGTTTCACCCTATCTTCTTAAACCTTTCTCTAGACCTGGGCCACAACGCCCGAGTGCTTGGAACATCGCTTAGGTGTTTCCGGCCTACCAAAATTCCATTGCCTGCATTTTGTATAGTACATTTTGGTCTCAATTGGATTCAAATAGGCTGGGTGTGGCCCAAACCGACAAATGGTTGTAGTGCCAAATAAGAAGAAGAAGAAGAATGATGTGGCAGCAGTTTATAGCAGAGGTTAAGGCTGAATGCATGAAATTGAGACATAACAACCAGCGTACAGTGGTTCAAAATTGCCATTTAGTATTACATTTTTTTTTTTTGCAAAGCGACGCTTTTATTTTGCATTTAGCTTGCAGATATGACCGAACTTTCAGTGAAAAAAATTATTAAAAATCAACGCGAACCTTTAGCCACTTGCAACTTGCACTTTATGATACTGCCATTTTATGATCTACAAAACTGCCTACCCAAGATTTTTCTAAAAACTAAAAAAAAAGTTTTGTTTTTAATTTTGATGGAATTTTTTTTACATTTCAAATTTTTCTCGTGAAATTTTTTTTCTTCTTTCGGGAACCCACCAATTGTTTCAGCAGCAGAATCGATTATTTTCAAAATGGCTACCTTTTCTGCACTTTGAACTAAAAAATTTAATATAACAAGCGTCATGGAACCCGGTTATGCTATCCCAGCGAGGTGCTACCGGATATGGACGTCTAAAATTTAAAGTAAAAATGAGGCAAGTTTTATTGGTCTGAAATTTATTCGTTTAACCTACGAAGACCCCGTTTGATGCTCTCCATTGCCCACCACTGTCGCATGCCGATTCAATACTACGCCAAATGTTATTGTTGTTGTTGCTTCTGCTACTGCTGATTGCTCTTTGTCATCTCGTTGTTGACTCTGTTTGTGAGGCAACAAACCGCGTATGTCTTGCAACTATTTAATTAAATCAATAGGGTCAAGTGGTAAATATTTTGACCCGCGACTGATTAGTAATAGTACTTGCGAACTCGTTATACATTCAAGCACGAGTGAGTAGCGGCAATGGCCAAGCAGATGGACAGACAGACAGACAGACAGATCGCATATTAACCAGAGACATAACACAATTACTGTAATAAATATTGAAAAGGCAACAAGTAGCCAAAGCAACAAGTAGCCAAAGCAACAAGTAGCCACAGTGCTGAGCTGGAGCGGCAAGAATTGATGCTTTTTGATGAGGTGGTGGGCGGGCGGGCGGTCGATGATTGAGCGTTGAATTGCGGTGAATTTATTAAGCGTAATAATTTATTTTTACAATGTGCGCAACATTTTGTCGTGAAGCTGAACTCTCGAAGTCAACTCACAGATTCTTCGTCAAAGTTGTTGAAGTATTTTACTTAGGAAAATTGAGTAAAGAAAAAAAAAACATGCTGCAGACGTTCAATGAGTTGCTTGTTGTTGCCTTCTGATGTTTTTAATGTTATTAGAGTTGCTGCTACAACACATGCACGCTTTTGTGCCACACATTCATTGGCTTAATTGAATGAATGGCGCGCGGAAATTAAGTTCACGACACTGACTTGAATGTTAAGCGTAATTTGTATGGATATGCCACAGAGAGTTTCAAGCAGCAGCAGCAGCAGCAGCAGCGACGCACAGTGCAACGATTGTGGCCAAACATATTAGAAGATGAAGTTGGCAAATTCGGATCGGCCAATCGGCATACCTACTCGAATGTAAACAGAACTGAAAATTTTTTTGGAAATTTTGAATTATTTCTATTCTATTTTTTTAGGCTTTCAAAGTTCAGCGTTTCTAAACTAAACTATTCAATATTTTGTCTTGAATTTTATATATATGCTCTTTTCAATAAGTAATTAGCTTTTTAAACCGGCGGCAACACTTGTACATGTAGTTTAGCTATGAGACCTTTTTAAAATCCCGTTCTTTTAATAACGATAATGTAATAATTAATTTAAAGTATTAAATAATTCAAATTTCAACTTTTTAAACCATTAAGGTTGCCAACGAATGTCTCAAAAGTATTCTTAACGTTCAAACTAAGGATTTCTTAACACTCGTTCGGTTGTTTCCCATAATTTAATATTTTATATAGTTTTTGTAAAAATAAATTAAATTTAAAACAGGTGGCAACCTTCTTAAATATATTTTGAAACCGTACCATACTTAAACCTATTTAATGTCCCACACGTTCCTTAAATTCAGTTGGAATTTGACTTTTTAACTAGGTGGTAACTCTCTAACATATAATTTATAAATGAAGCTTTTTCAAAACTTTTTCGATTGATATCCATATTTAGATAATCCATTTAATGTATTAAATAATATAGATTTAACTTACAACTAACAATAGTTAGGGTTGCCAACAAACACCGCAAAAGTATTCTTAATGTCAAAACTAAAATATGTTTATCACGCGTACGGTTGTTTACGGTTGTTAAATTATTTAATATTTTATATAACTTTTGTAAAATTTAATTAAATTCGACTTCCAAAACCGGTGGCCACCCTATCAAAAATATCTTGAAACCACAACTTAAACCTCTTTCATCTGAAACCCATTTAAATTATCTACTTAATTCCTTTTGAATTTGACTTTTTAAATAGGTGGCAACCCTCCAACATTTAAATTAGAAATGAAGATTTTTCAAGACCGTTTCGATTGATACCTATACTTTAATGACTCATTTAACTTATGAAATAAATTGAATTTATTAAAAAAATCAAATACCTACAGGTGGCAACCCTCTTCAAAATATTTTCAAACCACAACCTTCTGAAATCTCTTTCGTGTGATACCCATAATTTGGTACATATTTCAACTACTTAATACCCTTAATTGAAATTTAATTTAATTTTTTAAACAGGTGGCAACTCTAACACATGTTTTTTTAGAAACAAGGCCTTTTCAAAATCTTTTCGACTGATACTCATATTGCATTAATTGAATTAAATTTTTTTTTAACAGGTGGCAACCCTTTTCATGTTCTAACCCAAATACATATAAACATTCTCCTCGCCGATATGAGCACGCATGTGCATAGAGTCTCTCGTAGTCAAACTTTAAGTACATATATCGTTACCTAAAATTTAGTTTTTGATGCACAATGCCAGATAATGCGAAACTACGTCTATTTTTCGTCTCCCCTGAACAATTTCAAAAAAATGGACTTGCCACCTTTTCACCTTTAGGTAACGATATAGGTACAGATTCAACCGAATTTAATTCTAGATTTATACGACTTTAATTTTTTAGACGGCTGGTAACCTTTTTTTTTTAAATATTTTGGAAAGTGAGCATTCTTAAATCTTGTTCGTTTGGTACCATATTGTAATATTTCTTTTGTCTAATCAACTTAATGGAATTTAATTTTTCAAACAACCTGCAACCTACTTAAAAAAAATCTTTTTTTTTTTATAAGAGGTCTCTTAATCCCATTGCTATTTGACACCCGTATTGCGATATCTGATCAACCCTATTAATTTAATTTAACTTTTAAACAAGTGGCAACCCTTTTTCCTTTTTGGTTGTTGTTGTTTCCGAAGAACGAAAATTACACTGAAGATGGCACATCGCCGAAAGCGGTTTGTCACCCAATCAAATTTGACATTGGATGACGAAAAAATCAAGTGGCAACCCTGTGAATCTTCTCCTCGCCGGTACGAACACGTCAGATTGGCCACTCACTAAACGGGGACGTTCCACTGTGCTGCGCTGGCGATGGCAATGGCAGAATCGGAGGCGGTAGGCCGTAGGTCGCAACAACGAGTCAAGTCAAATTGGAAGTCAGTGCTTCCATCATCAGTCTGGTTGCATTAATTGTGGCTTGTGTGCTGAACGAACGAACTCACTGATTGATGCTGTGGCTGCTGGTGCTGCTGCTGCTGCCACACCCTCACAAGTAGCCAGCCAGGCGCACCAGCTTGGCTGGACAGTTAGACTGGGCAGGTTTTGTATGCGTGCGCGGGCGCGCGCGCCCGTTGGCGGCCCTTAGCCACACTGACGTTCAGCGACGATAGTTCATCATGTCAATTGAACGGAAGCTGCTGTGTTCGCCTTTGAACTTTTGCCTTTTGCATCCGCTACCACGAAAGTCTTGAGAAAGTTTGCCGCATGCAATGCAGCCGATGTGAGAGTTACGTACATATGTATGCGCATGCGGATATCCCAAGCCAGCGGCAATTGTCACTCCCGCTGGTGTGAGCCACTTGTGTGTTGGTTTTCCACACGCAACGGCAGGCCACTTGAAGATTTTTCTCTGCCACTTGAGTTGGAGCGAACGTAAGCAGACGCGCGCGGTGAGGCGCGTAGAGTGGCGCAAATGGGTTGAGGCAGGAGTGGCTGCGCTTACAATTTCCCAGCGCCTTTGGACGCAGTATGGATGTGGCAGCAGAGCGCTTGATCGATCGCTTGGACTGAAGTACCTGAACGGCCGAGGGCTGCAAAGTATAAGCGTCAGAAGTCACCCTCAATTTGGGTAGGCCAAGCTGGAAAACTTTGCAGCCTTCAAGGCGATGGAAGTCAGCCAGCCAGCCAAGCCCTGCAATTTCATATATTTTAGCTGCAATAACTACTTCTATACAAAGGTATAAAAAAACACAATGTTCGAAGGACCCAACTTTCAATTGCGGCTGCGTCCGTCTGTGGCAAATGCAATTGCCTATCATGACTCGCACGTATGTATGTATGTATGCACTTACATTTGGCATTTGGCAGACACTTAACTTCAATTGAAATCAGTCAATTGGAATCAATGAGTCCATTTGCTTGTTTCCCAACAATTTTTCCGTGTTGTTTCCGCAAGCGATTGTTTGCTGCCACCACACGGAAATTTATTTATTCGCACACAGCACACAAGTATGCAGACGTATGTATGTACACACACAGAATCGCTTATGCTGCCACACCGTATTCAACATTCGACATTCCGTTGCCGCAGATTTAGAATTTGATGTGGCAGTTATCCTTGCGGATGACTGCGTCCTGTGTCGGACGGGCGAGAGTGTATTTATATTTATGTATGTTTGGTTTGAATGCAATACGAATGTAAGCGAAATGTGTTTAAAAAATATGTTTTTTTAGTGTTTTTTTTTGCTTTTCAAGAAATTAAAAATCATAAATGTGTTTCTAGCTTATTGAGTTTTTAAGTTCATTTCAGCGGAAATTTCATCAATCGCTGAGAACAAAAGGCGAAAAAACTTAAAATGCATCACTCTAAAAAATAATGCAATGCAATTAAGCGCGAAATATATATTTATACATATTTACCTGTACGAGTACTTTATATGAGCTCTAACGTGCAGTTACATATATTCGTACGAATACCTATGGGTCTTTCCATCTCAAATCACCCAGGCCGAGAGAAAGTGAATTTAAGTTTGCGATAAAACTCACAGGGATTGTTTCTTGAAGAATTTAAGGAGACACGTATTTTTTTCGTTTTGCTCAGAAATCCGAATTTTTCGAATAATGATTTTTTATTTTTTTTTTTTGAGTACGAACGCTTCTTTTTTCCTCTCTTAATAGCAACTTTTGATGAAATCGCTTATAACTGCCGCAAAAAAGCGAGGATTTTAACGCTTTTTTTAAATTACAGATATTGATCTACTGAATCGATAATAAATAATTTTTTTTTTCAGATTGCCTTTTTTTTAAATTGCCACATCTTTTTTTTAAACTTTTTTGTCTATTAGGGAATAATATAAACTATTTTCAGTGCGAGCATCAATATGCTAAATTCGTCGTTTTCGAGTTATGATTTTTTTTTCTGAAAATGCACTTATATGAAGGCACAAAAATTGTTGCCCATTATGATAAAGTTTCCTTGCTGGGGTTGCCCGATCAGAGCCAAAAGTTTTTCCCAATTGGGCTTTAATTTAGGCCTAATTGGGGCCCAAATAGGAAGAAGGTCGTAATAACACGCGATTTGCCCAATCTACCGAAGATTTCCCCAACCAGTGCTCAAAATTTGCTCGAAGTGAACATGCATAGGCAATTAAAACATTTTTATCGAAAAAATCACACATATTCACATCAAAATTCCCTATGAAAAAAAAAAAAAATTTAAAATTTTTTTTCTTGAAAAATTTTCCATAAAATTTTTTGAATTTGGTTTAGAATTTTTTTGATTTTTATCGAAAAAATCACACATATTCACATCAAATTCCCTATGAAAAAAAAAAACATTTTTTTAATTTTTTTTCTTGAAAAATTTTCCACATACAAATTTTTTGAATTTGGTTTAGAATTTTTTTGAGTATGCGATTTTCTAGCCCATTAAATTTTAAAGTCCAAGTTTTAAGCTACTGCAAAATTGCGTTGATTTTTTATTTTGTTTATGCTGACGGCTTCTTGCACTTTTTCCTTATGGAAGAAAATGAGTAAAACCGTTTTCAAAGAAAATTAAAAAAAAAATGAACGCCAGTTTTGCAATCGCTTAAAACTTGCACTTTATTATAACAAAATTTAATGGGCTATAAAACTGCATATTCCAAAAAAAAAAATCGAAAAAAGTTTAAAAAATTTGTAAATTCGTAATGAATTAATTTTACTACACTTCGGTGTAAAAAAATTCATAACTTGTAGATGCACCTCATAATACTATACTTATATATTGCGCAATACTCCGAGCAATGGGGATGGCGAAAAAAAATAGTCGATTAATTAATCATACGATTAATCACAAGCCAAAGAAATTAATTGCAATTATTGAGAAATAATCGATTAATCGAATTTTTAAAGGCACTTTTTTACAGTGAGTATTCACAAAAACACTTTTCCATAACAATTTGAGGTTCAGGGTTGAGTAAAGTTGATGCACCTAGCAAAAAAGAATAATCGATGGATAGATTTTAAACAGCTATAGAATTCTTATTTCTTGGAAATATTTTTACGATTAATGTAAAACAAAACTACGATACAATTAAATCGTGAATTGGACAAAAATAATCGATTAATTTAATCAAGTGATTAATCGCTGCCATCCCCAATGATGCCTTTTTTCGCTTTACTTTTTATTGTCCTTGCTTCTGGAACTCCATTGATCGAATTAAATGCAAGAAGAATGCTTTAGCGTTTTGTTTCTAAAAAAACAATGTGAGATTTGCTCATATACCATTGATTCACTTCTACCTCTGAATAAATTTCAACAACTTCATTGCTGATGCTATTGTGCTGCTGACCAGGTCTCATTTTTCTCTTCTTCCGCAGCGTCAGCAAGGAATTGCGCAGTGAAGTAGTCTACTCACTTGGGTTGCCACTTAATTAAGTTTGTATGCCTTGTTGTTGTAGTGGCTTACTTAGCCCTGCTGGGTCAGCTTTTTCATCAATCGTTGTGGTCAAGTTCAACCAACAGGAAACCCAGGAAGCGCGCAACTTCGACGGCATGCGGAGAGATGCCGCGAGTCGTGAGGTGTGGCTCCGCATGCCGGGCACACATTGGACTCATCTAAATTTATCCTGCTCAAGGAGGAGTTTAGCATGCTGCAGTAGCCAGAACGAAGTTGGGCTAGGTGGTGTGAGTCTTCCCAGGCAGACAAAGCTCTGTCTCGTCCCGTCAGGTGGTGATAAGTGATAACATCTATGATTGACAAAGGGTTCCAAGTATGGTATACCGACGGATCGAAGAAGGAGCGATAGTCAGGCAGCGTTAGAGGCCTTAGACTATTTTAAAACGGCATCAAGTTTGTGAACAGCTGTAAAACTCATTTGAACCACCTCGGAGCCCACAATAGCGTAACGCTGTTTTGTATCCCGTTCCGGTATCGCAAACCGTGGAGCCCAAATGCGTTTGCATTGTCCCGAACCTTTCTGTGGTACATCTGAAGGATACTATGCAGAACTACGTAGGAGCTGGGAAGAATCTCAGACTGCTGCCCACTTGCGGAGGTCAACGGGAATGAGACAATCAAATAATTCATAGCTCCTTCCAGGAGGAACTCCGAAAGACTCATTGAACTTAGCCGGGAGGGTCTTAGAATTAACTGGCTACCTGACAGGCAACTGCAAGATAAGGTACCATTTGAATAAAATTGGGCTTTCTGTAGAGAAGGACTATAAGTTTTGTGGACTGGTGGAGGAAACCACAGAGCATATTCTATATGACTGCCCACGTATCAGACTGATACATCTTGGGGAACGATTATGTTCTCCATCTAAAATTTGGCACATGACAACCTAAACGAAAACTATGAGATATGCAACTGTAAAGTTTTTCTGACCGAAGATATACTGCAGGCGGTCAAGGACTATTCTTAGACACAAAAAGCCGCAACTCTAAATATTTATGGGTGTATTTACAGAGCATTGCCGCAATGCATCCTCAGCTGTTTGGAGCACGATGAGTTGCAATCACCTCAATACTTCCTCTTGAATTGTCCATATTTTCGGATTTCTTAGTTTTAAACTGACCTTGAGGAGTTCACCGGAACTTCGGTCTCGGAACACAGAGCTTTTCGCTATAGCTTAGCTCTCACAAATAGCAAATGGGTATGGTCCAAATATGTCCTTGATTGGGCAGATCTCCAAAAGTTTGTATAGGTGAAACGTGAATAACGGGAAATATATTTTATTTATGAACTGGCTCAATAGTTAAGGTATGAAAAAATAAACGCCACCAGTTTAATAATTTTAAAACACCTAATGACATTTAGTTCTCACCAAATCGTACTTAAATAGGTATTTTTTTTTCTTTGAAATGATCTTGAACATGGCGCCTGTCTGACTATTGTTTGGAAATAAATCCCAACTTCTGTTTTTTAGTCTTTTCATTTTTATTTAGAACATTTAGAATATATAAGGCGGCGCACAATGGGACTACAGCGGCCAAAAGTAGTAAAAACGGATTAGCAAATTCTGAAAAAGTAATTACGCAGATGAATGGCAAAATATCCAGATAACCCAAAGCAAACAGAATTTTTGATACAACTGCATATTTGCAATCATGACACGAGCATAAATTAGGAACAAGGCGAAAAAATAAATTTGTAAGAAAAAATGTTGATTTTGTCGCAAGTAATTTGAATTCATTTTTCTACTTGTGTGGATACATATATGTATATAAAAAGCCAATCTGATTGATGACCATGATGATTTTGTGGTCAAGCATTGCTTTAAATTTTTATAAATCTTTTTAAATGTATAAAACAGTTTACCTTGAAATTCTACATAATTTTGTGAGTATAAAATTTGTCTGCATATTTTAAGAACGGATATTTAAAAATGACCTAAATAGGAAGCGAGCTAAATTATACTTAGGACAAGTAAATATTAAATATGCATGTCATATCTCAAATAGTTACAGCTACGAGGAACTGCGACCCACCTCCTGTCAAATTGATTGAATTTTTATTTTAGAGCTGAAGGAAATAAATAATATGCAATATGGAAAATGGAAATTGAAGAAGGTGTAGATAAATATTTATGACTCGCCAATCTATTAATCACATTCAACATTCGGCCAAAAATGGACGCATCTCTGGACGAGTTGCGTTTTCGATGGCAAGAGTCCTGATTGCCTTAGCTCAGGTTTTGTTGTATAAAATGTAGGTAAAATTGAAAGCTGCAGTGCAAATACATATCGTGCACATAATTTAGTATGCAGGTATTGTAAATGTTTTCGTTTTTCATTTTCCAAATGAAGAAATAGGAACTTCTTTAGAAATAAAATAAATGTGCCTGTTCATTTTCTCCAACATTCATACAATTTAGTACTTAAAGTTGAAAAATTTTGGCTTAAACGTGCAGGGCACACCGAATTTTATAAAAAAAAAAACAAAAAATGTGGGCGTGGTATCGCGTGGAATTTACAATTTTCTACATTTCATTTCATTCTAAAGTGCCAAATAGCGCATAAACGAAATTTCAGCGAATTTCTAGTATGGTTACTACTTTTGGCCGTAGCTTATAGGGGGACGTCCCACTGTGCGGCGCTACCTGCCTGACATACTGTCCCATTCACAGCGTTTTTTTTTTTTTATTGCAAATTTCCATCCTTTTCTTCGTTCGCGTGGTCCAAAAGCGCGCGAAAACATACTCGTACAAAATATGTATGTATGGATATAATTTATCATATTAAAGACTGAGCGTTGTTTGGCGTAGAAAAAAAAAAATAAATGGTACACGATAACAAAGGATTAAAATACACAAAACTAAACATGAACATCAACACCAACAACCTTCAAGAAAAAGAAAAATGAAATAAAATCAAAGGTTGAAAACCGACGGTTTGCACGGAAATGGCCACAAACGAAATCGGGAATAAATAAGGTCTTTTTAACTTATTTAAACATATGTTTGTTGTTGTTGTTGTAATGGCAGGAGTACAATGCCAACACAGTGGCGTTCGCGTTCGACCGCGGCCACTCGCTTGCTGATGCTGAACACACCAACCGCCAGCCGCCAGTCCCACATAACAGCCAGTTGAATGAGAATTAATTTCGTATCAAATTACGAAAATATTTTGCTAACAACAATTAGTTAACTCTCGTTAATTAACACGTCTTTAGCGGTGGAGAATAAATAAAATAAAAAAAAAAACAAAAAAAAAACCGTAGCAACCCACTGGGGCTCACCGATAGCTTATGCTAGGGGGTGGCGGAGTAAGAGGATGAGGCGGCCGTGGTTGTCATGGCTAGTGGCTAGTGGCTAGTGGCTGTCGGTTGATGGCGTTCGCGTTGGCGGTGCGCGCGATATGCTGTTGTTGTGGCGAGTTGTGGCATTTAGCGGCGGCGGCAACGACGTATTGTCGTTCCATCGATCGCTCCGATGCTCACCTCGGCACCAACGTCCATTCCGCCTTTGGCAAACGCACGTAAAATGAAATCAGTGTTGACAGCGACGCTTCGCTTCATTTCAATTCAATTCCATTCAATTCTTTACGATTCGTTTGCGCCGCCATGACAGCTAGCCGCTCGAGCGAGCGTTCAAGTCACAGTTCAGGGACCAGGCAATTGTCGCTTTTTGTTGCTTGTTTTTTTTTTTTTTGTTTTGTTGGCTAATGTGAATTCAATAGAGTCTTTACTAAATATGTAGACAATGGTAGTGCATTTAAAAAGCATTTAAGCTGTGGAAGGGAATTTGTTAAGTTAAACTGGTTGTTGTTAGATCCAAGCGATCACGAACAGATTTCTGGATGTTTTTGGTTTTCCCTTAAAATGCGCTCTGGCATGCTGAAAGGAGTCGAAATAGAGAGAGATTTAAAATATGTATAAATGTAGATCAGGAACACATTACACCGCAAGTTTCAACTGTCCCGCTCTGCATTCCTTTTGCACTAGTTCAGAGATAGTTCTGAGATATGTAGTTCGGAACTAGCGCTTTGTCAGACTGTCTCTAAATTTTACTGCAGGGTATATGCAAACTTACATATACATACATACATGCTCAGATGTGAGCAGTCAAATATGTGCGTAGTAAATTTTTGTATGAAAATATTATTTTTAAATACGAACATTTTTAAACGATAATCAAATATAAAGTATTCATTTTTACTATGCATTATTTCCCTCAGTGTATGTAGTATGTTCAATTTTTTATTTTTTTTGTATGGAAGAAAATAACATCGTGCGACAATAGCAAGAATATTTCAGAACACAAGAAAGAATCGATATACTCACGAAACTATGGGCCAAATATAGTAAAACTGCGTTTGCAGTTTTTCACTTAGACATCAGGATTTTTTCAAATGACTTGGGAATTCTAAAGATATTATTATTTAAAAAGTCATTGCAATGTATGTAGTATAACAATATGAGTACCAAATGAGAGAAACAATTCTGTAGAATTAAAAAACAGTAAAGTTTTCTGGTTTGTAAGGACGAATAGGCATTGAAAATGCGCTTTTAATAAATTGCAGGACTAAATTCGATGCTGAGCTTATGCATATATTAGTTCGCAAAAAAAAATTTTTTCAAAACAAAAATATTGCAATGTTTCAAGGATATTGAAGGACAAATTTTGTAAAAGACATTTTCCATATCCATTCGTGCTTATGCACCAAAAAATTTATTCTCTTATAATTCTACGAATTCTTTTCTTTTATATGATACCATTTTTGTTATCCGACATTGCACCGAATTTTTTACATAATTTTTTGAAATAAACATAATTTTTAAATTTCAAACTCCTTTTAAAAAAAATGCTGACGTCAGAGGGAAAAACTAAGTACGCAGTTTTACTATAATTTACCCATAGTCTCGCGAATATATTCATTTTTTTGTGTATAAAATTTACCTGCCGCATGGTGTAATAACATCAACAAAAAAAATCAAATTCAAAAATCAACGCGAACTCTTAGCCACTTGAAGCTTGCATGTTCTTAAGCTAGAATTTAATGGGCTTAAAACTGCGTACTTGGAATATTTCTAAAGACACTTAATAAAAGATTTATTTCTGTTGTAAAATTTTCTAAAATTTTTCTACAAACTTTGTAATTCGGACTTGTATGGGTTTTCCTAGATAATGAGCTGTTTTTTATAAAAAAAATAATAATAAACATTAAACAAACAAACAAAAAAATAGTCAAAACTGGTCAAATTTATTTTTCATTTACATGGCTGCATATAAGACAAGAGAACAAAGCTACTTACATTCTATGAAGTCTTTTACAAATCGTTTTTATACTCAAATTTTTGATTTGATGGTGTCAACTTCATTTTATTACAATTAATTAAAAACTAAATAATGAATTAAAAGTTATAGACTCACAATAGGTAGGTAAGTATGTATGTACGAGTATCGAAATATTTGCAAGCATGCAAGCTATCGCTGGGTTCAAAATGTCACGACAGAAACACGAATACTTTACGGCAGCCCTAAAAACTGTAACATTTTCAAATTATTTAATGCATTTGAGTGGCGTTTTATTGCCGACACGTTTGAAACGGTCGTTAAATGACTTTTGCAGCAAATAAATAAATACTTACTACACACATACATACATACAAACGTCTATACATATATAGTTATGATCGAGTTGTCACCATGTCCTGGTAAAAATGTCCTGACAAGCCTGAGAAACATTTCCTTTTGACAAAATTCATAAATCAAAACGGTAAATATTTAAATATTCATATCATTTGTGAGTGTTTGAGAAGTGTGCACGTGAGCGTATGTATGTACATACATATACATATATGCATGCGAGCGTATGCTATGTTTGTGTTCCCATTTCGTACTCGCCAATATGTAGATATGTGCTTTGTAATGGATATCAATTTCATTGCACCGCCACCACTGATTGTGTTTGCTTTTTGCTATTTCATTTTTGCCATATTTGTTCTCAGGACAAAAACGCGCGCGCAAACGATAATACACAAACACACACACATGTACATACATATGAATTACTCTGCTTGCAGCACACAAAACTGACAAGGACACTCCCATATTTAGCGCGTTAACGCTCGATGACGGCAGCAAACAAACGACAATAATGGCAGCCAGCCGTCAGCCGCCAGCGATACATACATATTTCGAATGGGAGCGCACCCAGGCAGGCGAGCAGTAAATGTGTATCAACAGCAACAATGGCAACAACAGTAATGAAAAAAAAAATAACAAATGAGTAAAGGAAAATGTTGCAGCAACACCCCTTTCCAGGCGAGCGAGTAGCTACATACATACATACATATGTACATACTTTTCTATGTGTGTGTGTGTTTGGGTATACTCTGCAAAGGGTACCACCGCCTGTCTCTGTGTTGCGCGCTGACAATCAAAGGTGCGTGCGCCTGCGCCCATCAACCAAGCAACCGGCGGCACCCATTGCACTACGTCCAGCACCCAGCAGCCAACGCCCAACAACGCGGTAAACGTCCTGCTCTGCTCGGGTTTGCGGGTTAAATCAAACGAAGTGAACAGAAGAAAGAATGCCTAGCAATGGGCCTAAAAATGTGGTCTCATTTGGCTTGACGGCGTTCAGCTGGCGGGTTGGCGCGACCAGTGCGCGCGGAGTGTAATGGAGAATGCCATTTTCAATTACGCCACACATACCTACCTGAGGCGCGCCCTGCCTGCAGCACCCTTTCTGCATGTCAACGCTCGCTGAACTGCTTTTCAACTTCATCAATTTCTTTGTGTTTTTTTTTTGTCGCGGTCGCAGCCATTATTCGGCGCATTCAACGCACCAGCAATAGCAACAACAATAACACGGCAATTCGTTACTTGCGCATATTTATTTTCTATTGTTGTTGTTGTTGCCGCTGTCAGTGCTGCTGGTTTATTTATTTGTGTTTGCAATACAAAATCAGTTACGCTTTCACCCTGATTTCATTTACTTATACGCGAATTCCGCGCCGCGACGCGCCGTATTGCAACATCAACTCCTACCCGGCGCGCTCACCACCGCCCAAAATACATACATATTTGAAAAAAGGATGCTGTTGCAATGTTCCGCTTCCTGCTAATGACAGTAACTACTCAATTTATTCACATCCGCATTCGCGTTGGCATTGCTGGTTGTTGTTGTTGTTGTTGCTATTATTGTTAGTTTGTTGCTTGTTGACATGTTGTTTACATTTAACGCTTATTTGTTGCTGCCGTATGTCCTGTATGCTTCCTTCAACGCTTGTTTGTATCGCCTCTTTAACTTTGAATACTGCAACGTCATCGGGTGAGTAGTTTGCCAACAAACAGTTATTGCCAATTCGGCATTAGAAACAGCTTCAACTTTTTTTTTATTTACATATGTATGTATGTATGTATGTAGGTATGTAGTTTAGTAAATTTCATCCCCTTAGTGAGGTTGGTAACTTTTTCGGCAACATCGCGGTGTGGATTTCAAATGAAGCTGTGCGAAATGCGGGCGGTCAGTCAATTGGAAGTCATATTGAAGGCTAAAGCTGGCACGTTAATGTTTTTGAATGCAAATTTATGGAAAAGTTTACTGATCAAGAATGTACACAAATGATATCGAACGAGTCCTTTGAAAGCATTGCCTTGCCGCGTTATGAGTAAGTATGTATGTCCCATGTGATGGAAAGAACTTATCCGCTCTCTAATCAAAATATTGGATGGTTTTGTTGGCTAGTTCCGGGTGCAGAGATCTACGCTTCTGGGAAAATTTTTCGATCGCTATTCACCGGGGAGTGCCCAAACACAATTATTTTACATCCGATTCACGACTATCCTCCGGGCGATAAATCCTTTTGAAAATCGTCCTTACGAACCAATATCGACAACTATGATAAGGAAGGATATTCCAAGCCTTCTAATTGATCGACTGGATCATGCATGCTGAAATCCAGATTTATAATAACTAGGAGACAGTTAAAGCCGTCGAGAGCCGGACCAGGAAGTTGTCATAGCTCGCCTTGAATTGAAACCATTTTTTTTTTTAAGTTACTTAAGTAGATGTACATATTAATGTATCGTTACTTTAACATAGAAAGGCCCTAACTCTTTGTATATTTAGTCAAAGATACATGCCTTTGGTTAAGTAAAACGTGGAAAAAATTTCCCGGCTTTTCAGTCAGAAAATATTCAAAATCAATGGAATTAAAGAATAATTTTTCCATTCTCAATTGCTTTAACTTGATTAAGTGCCGTTTTTTTCATGTAAGTTTAAAAATGTATCTGCCCTTCAAACACATTTTTTTCCAAAACAAACTTTGTGTTTAAAGGGCAAATAAATTTTAAAACCTACATCAGAAAAAAGGCTCTAAGATTTGGAACTTAGGCAAATATTGGGATCCTTGAGATTCTTTGTTTAGCTTTAGATATTAAAAAAAAAAATATATATATATATATATATACATATATATGATTAAAGTTTCTTGAAAGCATCAAATCGTATCATGCATCTTTCCAATACGACAGTCAAACCAGGAACCAAGAAGATCTCTCCTCCTGTTTTGCATTCTTGTAGAATCAAATCTTTAATTTGAGTTCGAAGCGAATTCGGTTTAAATTCACTCGGAAGTGAATTGCAAAACCTATCTGAAAGCCTTTTAAAACCAATTTCGATTGATATCCATCCTTTAAAAATTTAATTAACTTATTAAATAATATGAATGCAGCTTATAGAAAAAGTGGCAACCCTCCTAAATATATATCGGAAATAAAGCCTTTTTAACCCCATACGATTACGATTAACACCCCCCATATTTTAATAATTCGTTTGGCTTTTTAAATATTTTGAATATTTGAACAGGTGGCAACCCTCTTCAAACACCCAAAAAATACTTATAGTGTTTAAACTAAAGATTTCTTTACAAATTTTAAGACACATATTTGAATTAGGTAATTGCCCTAATTTAAGTTGAGTTGGATTTTTCAAACAGGTGGCAACCCTCCTAAATATATTTACCCATCTTTTAATAATTCATGCAACTTCAAACTCAAGTTTTTTTAACACCCTTTCGCTTAATATTTCAAATAACTTGCGTAAAAGTTAATTAAATTCAACTTTTTAAACAGGTGGCACCCCTCTTCAAAAGTAGTTTCGCGCTAAGGTATTAAGTTGAATTTTACTTCTTAAACATGTGGCAACCACATTCGTTTGATACCCATATTTTAATAATTCATTTAAATTATTTAATAATTTGAAATCAAATTTTTAGACAGGTGGCACCCCTCTTCAAAAGTATAGTATTAAGTAAGGTATTAAGTTGAATTTTACTTCTTAAATATGTGGCAACCCCATTCGTTTGATATCCATATTTTAATAATTCATTTAACTTATTTAATAATTTGAAATCAAACTTTTAGACAGGTGGCAACCCTCTTCCAACACCTCAAAAAAATACTTAATGTTTAAACTCAAGACTTCTTAACACTCTTTCGTTTGACATCCATATTTCGACATTTCATAAAAGCAGGTGGCAACCCACTTCAAAATATTTTCAAACTGCCTCCTTCTGAGCCCCTTTTCGTTTGGCACCCATACGTTGGAACATTTTTTTCCTATTTAATTTCCTTAATTCCAATTTAATTTGTTTTTTTTTTTTTAACAGGTGGCAACCCTCCTTAAGTTAAGTTAAGAAAGAAAGATTTTCAAAGCCATTTCCATTGATTGAAAAACAGGCTTGCTGGAGGGCTCTACTGTTGCCCAATACAATCAGCATAAGAGTGAAGATCTTCGGCGTTATTTGGAGGAGTTCAAGCCATTCCTGGCTGATCCCGCTATCAAGCTCACAGACATCATGCTACCGAAATTATCCATCTACAAGTCCTACAAGGCCTATTCAGAAATATATTAAACTTTTTAGTGTTACTGATACATACATACAAGTATCATGCAGCGAATATTACGCTCTCACGATATTTCAATTACCCAAGCCAAAAACCTACTTCAACTCAATTAAGATGCTATCTTTGCTACAATTTTTAGGATTGTATAAATTAACACTATACAAATGTATAATTACATGCAATTTTTCTTGTAAGACACCACTGTGGGACGCTTAAGGCGCAATGCTTTAAATGATTTTCCTACATTTGCGAAAGCGTATGTATGTACATATGTATTTAGGAACATACAAACATACATATGTATGTATGTAGAACCAAATTTGAAGTCAAGTAAGCCTGCGCTAAAGAAATGAATATTTCGTCGTTGTCATTTGTTACCCTCACCGCAAAGCGCATTTCATTGTAACACTTACATACATAACAGCGAATGTCCTTGCCCGTGCGTGTGTTTAACAACTTACTTGCCTTCGCTAATGCATTGATTTACCTACGTATATAAATTTATGCATGACCCTATAGTTACATACATACAGCTATTGAAATTCAAATAAATAAAATAATATTTGGGTTTTCGCACTCTAATGCCTGGGCTCAAAGCGAGTCTAAGGACGAAGAGTAGAGCTAAGCCAGGAATCAGCAGGGTAAGGGTGGCTTTGAGGGTAATGCATGGAGTTCATGCGCGTATTTATAGGGTGCTGTTGTGATTTCTCAATTTCCCCCGCCGTATACACACACACACACACACACACACACACACACACACACACACCTCTAAGGACGAACGCGCATTTACTGTTACTTATAAGCAAATTTTGTGGCTGCTCCTGCTGCCAACCAACAGGCGCGGTAGGTAGTGTGTGTCGTCCGTCAGCCGTTGATCGCTCTCCCTTGGTGTTGTTGATATTTACCGGCGCGTTGTTGTTGCAATTCGCTATTCTTGTTGCTTTTATTAATGTCGTTGTTAATGTCATTGTTTGCCTACAAGCCAGCAGAGAGACGTACACATACTAAAATACAATTTGTTATGCTACCCCTGTTGTTGTTATTTAATATTTCGATATGGCAGTAACATCATCATCAACAACATAAAATAAAATAAAACAAAAAAATAAAAACACTACGCCAATCCACCCGTCAACCAACCAGCAGCACCAGCGACAACAACACCTTTGTAGAAAGTCGCTACGCATGACTATTGAATCGGCTCGGTCGGTGATAAAGCTACGAACATCAGCATCCCAGCGCTGAGGTCTTAATCTAACCAAAAAATTTAAACCAAAATTCTCTGGAGGGTTGCGCGCTGCTGACAGGACGCACAAAGGATGCATTCAGCTTATACAGGCTACAGGCTATTGTAGCCAAATCAACGCTGCGTCTGAAACTTCTTTGTATGTATGTACATTAGGGTGGTTCTTACCTAAATGTAGGAAAGCAATTTTTACATCATATTTCCCAAGACTCAACCCCTACGTCGATGCTATCTACTAAAGTCGCACAGGGGTCAAATTACAGATTACCCCATGAAGACGTCTTAACCGACTCCAATCGGAACCAAAATTTATATGTGATATCTGTGACTGTGGTATTACCGATTGAGGGGGTTAGACTGAAAAAAATCGTTCATTTGATTTTTTAAGGAACACCCTAATGCACATATGCATGTACATTAGACTGCATCACCAAAAAATGGTTGTGGTTTTTCCGCCGGGATTACAAATAACAAATTTATTATATTTTGAGACGTCAAGCAAAATATTTTTTTTTCGGAAAAACATTAAGATTTACGTGAACTGGACCGATTGGAAAATACCTCCAAAGATGGAGTTTTTTATAAATTAAAATAGTTTCTTAAAGAACTTTGTGAAAAAAATCGTCTCACATGTCTAAGCTCTAAAAATCTGCATAAAAATATTTAAAAATCTTTTCAACGGAATCGTAATATTGAGATTTTTATACCCGAGCGTACTTGTGCACAAGGGTATTATAACTTTGTTCACATAACGGTTGTTTGTAACAGGCAAAACGAATCGAGATAGATATAGACAAATGTATACATAAATGATCAGAATGAAAAAAGAAATCGATTAAGCGGTGACTGTCTGTCCGTCCGTCCGTCCGTCCGTCCGTCCGTCTGTGCACACGATAACTCGAGTAAAAATTGAGATATCTTAACGAAACTTGGTACGTGAACTTCTTTTGAGCGTAGGACGGATGGTATTGAAAATGGGCGAAATCGGACAATAACCACGCCTACCTCCCTTATGGTTACATGTGTATATCTTGGTAATTGCTGCACCAATTTCTTCCAAACTTAGCACAGTTGCTGGCCTTAGTACAGCATACTAAATGGCTGCAAATTTTAAAAATCGGACAATAACCACGCCTACCTCCCATATAACGGTAATTCTCAGAAAAACGAAAACTGCGATATTTTAGTAACTACTGAAGATAATCAAAATTAATATTTGCAATGAGTTTTAGACGAAAAATAAGAATATTACAAAATTTTGGTAAATGGGCGTAGCCACGCCCACTTATGGTTACATGTGTATATCTTGGTAACCGCTACACCAATTTCTTCCAAACTTGGCGCAGTTGTTGGTCCTGGTACAGCATATCAAATGGCCGAAAATTTCTAAAATCGGACAATAACCACGCCCACATCCCATATAACGGTAATTTCGAAAAATACAAAATCTTCGATAAATCAGTAAATATTGAAGTTAATTTATTCAAAATTGATGGTTGCAACAATTCTTTACCAAGAAATACGTTTACGACAAAATTTTGGAAAATGGGCGTGGCACCGCCCACTTATGATCACATATAAGTATATCGGTAACCGTTCTACCAATTTGTACCAAACTCGGTATGGTTATTGTGCTTGCCACATAAAAGCAAACCGTTGAAAATTGTTGAAATCTGACTAAAATTGAGGCCGCTTTTCATATAACAGTAAATTTCAGAAATGCTTGAAATTTCAATATTTCGAAATTTAAGGACGCTAATTTACTTAAAATGTATACACCCCGGCTTATCATGTAGCGGTAGCTTTCGGAAAGGAGGAAATCATATATTTAATACTTGCGCCGGGTATTTAATGTTCGGCTTCGCCCGAACTTAGACTTTCTTACTTGTTGAAGCTGTTTTTTTTTATTTTTTTTTTCAGATTGAATAACTGGGCCAAAACTATTCTGATTTAGACTTATGGGGTCTCAGTGGAAAGGTATTTTCCCACTTTTTTATTTCTGTGCAAAAAAAAAACTCGTTCACGTCCCATTTTTTTTTCTAATACCAACACATCTTAATTCAACTTGAAATGACGCTCGTTGATCCTACCTTTCTCTTTCATCTTTTGAATGAGTTTATTAGCAAAGAAATGAAAAGGGTGACAAAATACCTTCTCAATGATACCTCACAAGTCCAAATCGGAATAGTTTAGGTCCAGAATCCTTGAAGAAAGTTAAAAAACAGCATTATTACGATTCCGTTGAAAATAAAAATTTTTTTTTTTAAATATTTTTATGCAAATTTTTTCAAAAAAATCTTTAAAAAACTATTTTTATTCATAAAAAACTTAATTTTTTGAGGTGTTTTCAAATTGGTCCAGCTTACGTTAATCTCAAAATTTTTGGGAAATCTTTCGGTGAAAGTTCTAAAAAATAATAGATTTCAGAATTCCGGTGGCAAAATCAGTACCGATTTTTTTTTTTGCATGTGGAGTGATGCAGTCTAATGTACATACATATGTGTCCATGTACATACATAGATAATTGCACTTCGACTATTTGCCGTGCGCATTACACGGCTGTACATTACGCGCTATTGACTTTTGCTTGCTCACCGCTGCCGACTTGACGCTGTCATCTGTCCAAATGCTCGACTAATCAACACAGCAAACGACTTTTCATATGCATTTTGCGTGCCTTTGGTGCCTACATACATATGTACATATGTACGTGAGTACAATAGGTCTTATAATTGTCTGAATGTATGTAGGATTAACAGCCTCGTACTTGTATTAATCCTCTTTTCATCCACACATTCGCTAAATTGCTTTTATTCGTTGCGATTGGTGCTATTAATTTAATTGTTGTAATTTAACGAGGTGACAACTCTTTGCACATTTGTTTGCATCTTGTCCTTAGGCGGTTCACAAGCAGTACATCCATAAACATGTATTAGCCTGTTCTGATTTGATACGAATTCACCTATAGCGTCCCTGTTCTTGCACACTAGACTAGCTCCCAGTCGTTTAGTCTTTAAAGGACTCAGATAGTTTGTGAAAGACTGAAGTCCTTCATACAACACGCAGTGTGCACCTAGTCCTGGAAAAGACACTAGACAAACAAATCGACGTACATACACCACGTTGTCGTCGACTTTAAAACCGCTTTTTTGGGTCACTGCATAGCTAAATGCGACTACGGAGAGTGAAGCTCAAATTACAAGGCACCTTTCCGCACCGCTTTAGACCAAACACTTCACTAGTCACTAGTGCGACTCCTTGTCCGGAGGAGAGGCAAAAGAGTGTGATCTAGTGGGGAACGAGGTCAAGACCTTCTAGTATCTGGTAGTAGTCTTGGATAGTAAGCTGTTGTGGTAGCACAATGTTGAGGAAATAGTGAAAAAGGCCGGTGCCGCTTTATATGCATAGTAATTTGGGATCGTTCGCCCCATACGAGTAGCGCTTCGGTCTGGTGGAATGCCGCAAAAAAGACTTCATACATCGAGATCCGGGTTTAGCGATGCTCAGTTTACCTGCCATTGACGTAATCGCGGAAAACCGTGTGCTGATAAATCCCCAAGTTGATTAACGGCCATTAAGCAATTCAATTACAGAACCTTTGGGCCAAGGGGGTGAGAAGCAGAGGCAGCACAGATTATATTGCACCTTGCTGACCACAAACAGAAGACGGTATATCTATTGAGTGCCCGGCCACAAAGGAATAGAGGAGATTCGCTCCTTGATACGGCTACCAAAGAAAGATTGCAGCTTTATTACCGGATTGCTTACGGGACATATTCTGGTGGCTGCTGATCCAAAAAGAATGGGTATCACTAACGTCCATAGGTGCCATCTATGCCGATGTCCCGCATCGTCACAAGCACAACTAAAATTCTCAGAAGCCTATCAATTCGAGAAGTTAGAAGACATCTTAAAAGCAGAAGGCGTTCGCAGGAAGCGTTGACATCCTTTGTGATGTCTACTTTAACGCCTAAAATAGAACTCCAACTGCCAACCCTAAGGACCTACCAGTCTAGGTGTGGCTCAACGCCCGCCAAATTAAACCGACCGAACCTAGTGAGTTTGAGCAGCTTCGGAGATCTCACGATAGCCCAAACACTTTGTTCGCTTATCCTCGGTAGGGGCCTTATGATACTTTAATTTGGTCCTGGAAGTCGAAAGAAAATTATTTTGGGCATGGAGATTAAGAAGGTGAAGGTGAAGATGTAGATGAAGAAGTTGTTGTAGGTGAAGATACATAAGAAGACGGACATGAAAATGGAGATAAAGATGAAGATGTAGAAGATGAAAGTTAAGATGTTGTTGTAGATGATAATGAGGACGAATATGAAGATGAAGATGAAGATGAAGATGAAGATGAAGATGAAGATGAAGATGAGGATGAAGGTGAAGATGAAGATGAGGATGAAGGTGAAGATGAAACTGAAGGTTAAGGAGATGAAGGTGAAAAAGTAGATGAAGATGTTGGTCAAGTTGGAGACACAGGTGGAGAAGAAATTTTTCTTCTTCCGTGCGTTGGGTCTACACGCACTCAGATGTTTTTTTTTTTTTTTTAATGAATATTGTGGAGGTAGAAACGGAGATTATTACATTTTGAGATCTATTATCGCGAAAATGTGAAATATTTCATTTCAGTGTACGTTGTCAGCCTTCATTTAGCAAAAATAAAAAAATATAAATGTTTTGACTAGTACGATATTTAGGCCAAAAGGATAAAAATCTAGAGGTATACATTGCGGATTTTGACAAAAAAAAAAAATTCTGGGACATCGTCATGTAGACACATGCATCTGTAAATACGCATATATGCAAATATGTGTGTATATACCAAAAGCTTCGCTCATGTGAACTAAATTTGAATGTGTCTCAATTATTCCGACTCTTTTCAGGCCGCACCACTGACATATCAGGCAGTTCTATCTTTTTGCGGTGTTAAGGGTCCCACTGCAGCTTAAATATTATCAATAATAATAATTTGCTTTTGCATTACTGAAATTTCAATAAATAAGTCGTTGTCGTTTGTAAATGCGAGCGAAGGTTTCGCCGATCAGCCAGCCAACTGACCAGTAACCAAGTTAACCAAGACCTCTCATCATTGTCGCCATACCGCGCAAGCTGCCCACGACAGCTATAGTCCGATATGCGCGCGCACACAGCTCCACTCACTCTACCAGCAAGTGCAAGCGGCGAATGGGCTTGGGTTGGTAAAAAATGTTAATTAACTTTTCAATCCTCAAATAATGAATGATCAACGCATCCGTGGCGACATGCTGTGATCCTTTTTATCACCACCAGTGCGCTGTTGTTGTGCGTTCGTTGTGCGTTGCAGTGCATTTGGCCATTTCGTTGCGCTTGTTGTTCGCGATCACTTCGCACAGGACGCACCACGTGCATACACGCACACGTACATATGTACGTATGTATGTATGTATGTAGGTAAGGTAATGGAGGGCGGCAGTTGGGGACGGACGCGCATGCGCAGTGCGCTTTATGCGATTAATAAGCGTTTTTCGTATTTGTTGTTGCAGTTGCAATATTGGGTTATATTTCATTACACAGTTTTTGTTGTTTTTTTGTTTTTGCTGCTGTTGCTTGCGTTCTTTTTCTTTAGCCAGCCGCTAAATTTATGCTTGCGAGCGCATCGCATTTTGTTGTTGTTGTTGTTATTGGTGGGGGAAATAAAAAAAGCGTGGTAGCGCTACGATGATTGCCTATTGTGCCACAACGACAGATAATGCAATGCAGCAACAACAACAAAGTCCATGATTCCGACTGCTGCTAACTTTGCTGTCATTTTACGGAGCAGCCACTAAGCGCGTCCGTCCCGTCTGCCGGCGGTTGGGTCGTTGACGCGTCTTTGTTGTTTGTTATTATTATTGCTGCGCTCACCACGCTTGTTGTCATTTGTGTTGTTGTTGTTGTTGTTGTTGGATGCATAGTTGAAAATGCAATTTCCAGACGCAGCAGCCGACAGCCCCAGCAGCAACATCCACAACAGAACGGAAGCACTGCCAGTGGCTACAAAACACAAGTCGCCGCTGGCCGCTGGCCGCTGGCCCCTAGCCCACCGTTGAATGCTAGTAGTTATTCGTTGCGTTGCGTTGCGTTGCATATGCGCATGCGCATGCGCCTCAGCAGGTGATCTAAGTGTTTACACGCGAATTTACACTCTCATTTGTTTGGCGAAAATTGTTGAATGCAACAAACTCCAACACAGGCCAAGTGCCGCATCCGCATGCAAATGAGAATTTCATGAGTCCCCACATAACATTATAATCACATACTCAACAGCTCCGCTGTGTCCTATATCTCTGCCACATGCAACAAACCAATTGCTTTCCGCTGCATATTGACTCTTCTGATTGCTTATTTAGCTGCGCATGCGCGTATGCAAGTTCGCTTCGCTGAAATTAAGGTGTGTTGCATGCCATTACAAAGTGTTGCACAAATCAGTTGTTGCTGCCGTCACAGTTGCAGTCCCTGGTTTGCAATTACTCGCCCCATACACGGTTGCACTTTTTGCGATGTGTGTTTGAAATTAGCTTGTCAAACAAACCGGCTGCGACTGTGGCTGTTCTTGTTGTTGTTGTTCTTGTTGCTATTGCATCTGCAGAGTTATGAAATTGCTCATTTGCATATGTGATAATTTTCTAATTTTGCGTGAATGCTTTTAATGGGAATTTACTGAATCGCACAGTGCACAGTGGCACATAGTAAATCGTAAGGAAGGTAATGCATTGGTATTGTTTATAGAAAGTTTGAATATTTTCGATATGGTTGAAGAAATCAAAAAATCTGAAAATTAAGTGGTGATGCAAAAGAACTTTACTTTAAATGGAATAGTGCGTTTTATTGCCAGTGTCAAACACAGATGATAAATTCATATTTGAAAAAAAATTAAATTGCCTACAGGGGCGTTCAAACTTTATAAATCACCAGGTCCGGATGGCAGCGCCCCCATACGGCTATAGCAAAAATTCGAGCATAGCTCAGCGTGGCTATATGCAATAATTAAGAGAGTATTAGCTCTTAATCATACCCCTAAGAGTTGGAGGGAATCGAGAGTGGTGTTCATCCCCAGGGTAGGGAAGGTGTCCCACAAAAATCTCAACGACTTCAGCTCCATCACTTTATCGTCTTTTCAACTGAAGATTATGAGGGAGTTCTATCCCCTCTTCTATGGGTCGCAGCAATCAGCACAAAAGAGGTTTGACTCCGAACCTAGTTCACTGTATATATGTCCATACACCGTCGTGGTGAGACCCATACTTCTCAATGGAGTAGTGGTATAGCAGTGGCGGACACAGGTAGGGGAATTTGGGGAAATTTCATTTATCCTAAAATCCATCCTAAAATGTAAAAATGAGAAACATCACAAATCGTCGAAAAATTCTTATGTTCATGTACTTGTGTGTAAAAAATAGAAAATTCTTAGAATTCTAAAAGATATTAACATTTTTGAAAAATTCCAAAATTGTTCCACTTTTCTGGACTTTTCAAAATGTTGTATTGATATAACAAAGTTTGAGAATTTTAAATTTTTTGAAAATTTTGAAAACATCAACGGCCAAAAATTTTTTTAATCTTCAAGAATTACGAAAATTTTTTAAATTTTCAAAAAGGACTATGAAAATGATTTCAACATTCGAAAACTTTTAATTTCGTTGCTCAATTTTGTATATTCATCACTTTTACTTAGAAAAAATTTGTTAGAATTCCTACAATTCTCAAAATTTTTGAAAAATAAAAAATTTCTAAAAAATCTAGTATTCATCATTATATTGAATGGGGTTTACTAAAATTTCTCAAATTCACAAAGTTTTGAAAGTTTAGAAAATTTTGGAATTCCACTCAAGTTATTAAAAAGGGGAAACTTCAAGGAATTAAAAACTAACAAAACTCTAAAAATTTTAAACTGCGGTGATTTTTAACTTTATGTACACGATATATGTACATATGTTGAAAAATTTGAAAAATTGATAATGAAAGAACTGTTCTTCTCTTTTCTAAAGTACTTAAGTTGATCAGCATTAGTCGCGAGCCATACGATGGAACCGGAGCTTCAAACCGTAGCAAACGCAGTGCGAATTTCAGAAAGGCTTTTTGAAGATTTCTTGCATCGGCTGAGTCCTTAACAACTGTGAAAACTTTTAGATCATCGACGTAAAGCAAATAATTTGAAAAAGAAAAGCAGTTGCTAATATCACTGATAAAAAGGACAAATAAAATAGGTCGTAAAATGCTCCCCGAGGTACACCAGAAGTAGCCACGAAAGGGTCCGAAGATACACTGTTAATAGTTACCACAAAACATCTCTGCGTTAAATAGGATTTAATCCACTTTAAAAACAATGAGTGAAAACCTAAACAAACCAGCTTATTTATGCGGTTAATAAAGAGTAGTTTCCTATTCCGAGGACTTTTATCTGGCACTTTAGCAGCCACTCGATTTGCTGTTCAAGGTACCTTTTGTTTCTTTTCTATTCCGCTATTACAAGTATGCAAATCAAACGCTTCGAATCAAAAAAACCCTTTTGGTTTAGAAGAAATAGAAGTTGAAGTTACATTCCGAATGCCTGTGAGAGCCCGTTCCACGCTCTCTTTCTTGGAGTCGTCGACAGTTTTACAGATCTCCACAGAGAGCGTCTGAATCTGCCCGTTCTGCTCAAGTAATGCGATGCGAAAGAGAAATGCGATGCGATAGGCAAATACGTCGTAAGAAATACGCTGTGGCGATTGCCTATCGCATCGCATTTCTCTTTCGCATCGCATTACAGACTAGCCCCCCAGATATTTCATCCTTTTAGGTCAAACCAGAAGGCCGCGTCAATCTTCTGTAAACAGAGATGTGAACACTGTTCTTTGAACGATATGTTTCTCCACCGTCCCTTGTTGGTTGCGGACTTCGATACACGACTTTGTAGAAAGCGTCGTATAAAATTTAGACAATTATTTTAAGATTAATATTTAATGCATAGCAAGTGGCTTTTTTTTAGAAGCTTCTGCTATAGGAAGAAATAAATACTATATGGAGCATAGAATTGGAATTTGAATAATATACAAGTAGTACATAAATAAATACACCGCAACACATTACTACGAAATTTCTTCATATAACATACTCTACATACATTCAATTCTTATTTTCCAACATTGTAATTGTGTCATTAAGTTTATACACAAAACACTTCATTAAGTCGCAAATAAGCTTGAGAACACTCAGGGGTTTTCCTTTGAAGCAGCAGCAGCAGTAGAAGCATCAATTCACCATTTGACGCACGCGGCTCGAAATGCTTCGTTTTGCAAGGACTTATAAGCATTAATGCAAACAAAAGTACATTACATACAAATACAACAAAGTAAGCCAAATAAGCTCCGCTGTTGGTTGTTGGTCTCATGTGTCAAATTGAGTGTCAACTGGCAATTTGGTGTTACGCTGGGGTTACACATAAATACACTCGCCGACTATGGTACGCATTTGTACAGATGGGTATGCAAACAAAAGAAAAGTACACTTAGGAAAATTTGTGGTAGATTTAAGCGGAGGAAGTTTTGAATGTTCCTTTCTTCAAACTTTACTTGCTTGGCAGTTACATTCGTTTGTTTAGATTTGTTTTTCAAAGAAATTTCCACTCGCTCTTTATGTAAACGGAAGACTAAGTGAAATATTAAAGCGTTTAACTACCGATTTGCCTTGTAGGAATTTCGAACGATTGAAGGAGTAAGCTTCGACCGCGCAAAATGTTTGGAAGTCTAAATACCTCTCAGTGGGTTTGAAGATACTCTACTATAAATATTATCATATATTAAAGACGAATAGTATAATTATATCTACCGCCCAGTGTGGCATAGCGTAGCCGATAGCTTGCGTCCATAGAGCCGATCTTCGACCAAAGTAAAACCGAACTGATGGATGATCGAACTCTATGAACTCAGAGCGTCAAGCAAATATCTATTTAAATAAACTAAGCAGATTAGACCACACTCTAACTGGAAAATCTGTAGGATCGGACGGGGAGTTTCTAAACACGCGAAAAGCGCAGAGGAATCACTTCAACTTTTCTTCGATAGTTACTTATTTTTCCTGAACCGTGTGAAACTATCCGTATAGAACTTATTGACTGCACTGCCTCTTCTGCTGAACGCCTGGAAAACAATGCCTGCTTGGGCGAATAATTATTTTAAAAGTCTTTAAGTCTCCGAGACCTAATGAAGTAATTACTGCTCTGCTGCAAAGGGTTGCCAGCTGTCATGTCATTGGCTGACTTTTATTTATGCGAGCTGCCTAAACATAAGATACATATTTACCGAAGCTTTAGGGGAATATAAGCGCAGCGTTCGACTAACACAGTTTATGTTTTGTTGTGAAGTTTCTTGAAAATGCATTTCTTGAAATTGAATTTTCGTTAACTAAACTACGACATAATCGCATAACTTTTCTTTTATTTCGGTAAGAAGGTATTAAAATAATAAAGTATGGAATATTTTTGACGATTGATGATTTAAAACTAAAAAAAAAAATCTGTGCTAAATGCATGTTAGTCGATTCGACTAATAATTAGTGTTAACGTATTTAAAATATGATTAGTGTTCCAGGGTTAGGCACTCTTCCTTCATATTGAGGACCCTGATTGACTTGAATATAAGAAGCAGGATATCTCGGGAGCAATTTAGGCTTTTCCAGCATGCTTTCTTTGCAGAAGAGAACCGTGGAATCTGGCACTAGTTACGAGGTTAGAGCCCTGGATAATGGCTTGCGTAAATCTTTATTGACTTATCAGACTTCCTAGCGAAACAAGGACCTAACGCAGTAATTCTTTGCCCAGAACCATTTTGTGGTCTCACTAAAACATCTATAAAGCAGGCCATAAATAACTGTGGAGACAAAATCTTCCATAGGCGCTGGATGAAATAAGCAGGGCATAGACAAACCAAACGAGCTCCTGTTTCTCTGTCCTTCAAAGGAAGCTTCAAAGAAACTACTTGATTAAGGCAAAGAAAACCTCAAAACTGCCATTGGGTACTACACGGGACACTGTTTTCTTTGCCATTACCTCAGTGAAACTAATCAGAAGCAAATGTACTATGTAGTTTTTGCGAACTGGAAGCATATATTCCTTGCGAATGTGACGAACTCGCTGGCGCAGACTAGCTCACTTGGATGGTGCTATACTTAATCCATTAGAAATTTGAAACAAACCACCCTTGACAGTTTTACGCGAAATCAAAAGCCTTCTCATATAGGACGGGCAATAGATCACTTTAGAAGTCGAGGTGCATATGTCCCATAATGATAATCATTTTAGGGATTGGAGATCTCTCTCAAAAACAAGGTACATATTTATGGACAGACGGCACCTTGTCGCTTCAATTGCGGTTTCTCCTTATGAGTACATAATCTCTTTTTTTATAGTGTGAGCAGTGGAAGAAGACAACTTCATCTTTCAACCCTCCTTCACTGAATGGTACAAGTAAACTGCCTACTAAGTTAATTAGAGGGTAAATATGGAGCTGCGGACTGAAAAAACGTACGATACTTTCTGTTTCTGTGTCAATATGGAATTGTTTTCAGATCTCATGACCTGGACGTCGTCAATTTTTAAGCTACAGATCGATGGCCTGGAGGCAAGCCGGAGCAATGTGGCGTAAGGTGCAACGGCAGAACTGCGTTTCCTTGACAGCAGCTGTTGGATGATGTACCTGTTGCAGCTGTTGACTAAACCTGTAAGGAAAAACTTAAAGATACGATGACTAAAATGTCTTATGTACTGCTTTCACAACGCTTCGGTAGTTCCAATATTCATAGAAAGATTCAAAGTAAACTGCTCATCTGTACAAGGTACTCTGATCTGGATGGCAGATGTCGAAAGGCACTGCGGTTTGAAGTGGTTGTAACCCGTTTAGCTCGTAATGCCTTGTCGTGGCTCATGCCCCTACCTTCACCGCAGAGTCAAAACCAAAATAAGAATTCATGCTGGGATAGGTCGAACGGAGTTGGCTGCTCATTGTGTATCCAAACATGCCGCCAGTTATGAGAAAGAATTGGCTGATAAGCTGACTCGAAGCGGGCAAGCACTCGGAACTCAACAGCAAACGAGGTGCTTTGGACATTTGGAGGATCACAAGCTTCATTACTAGGTTAAAACTCAGCAGAAACTGGCAACGTCAATGCAATGAACTTTTTAGCTTATCAAACTCAACGTAGTTGACTAAATGGAAATGCGATGACTTGTTACCCGTTTTTTTTTTTGGTCTGCACTAACTGCATCAACCAACCAGTAACTTCCATTCCACAAACGATGCAATTTTTTTTCTGAGTGTACTTTCATGCATATGTTCGCATATGGAATTGCTTGTAAGCTGACTGGCTACTTATACGCATAAGTAGCATAGTGAAGTGAAGTACACAGAGTACGTACTCATAGTTGGTTGGTTGCTTGGCGGTTCGGTTGCTCGGTTGCTGAAGTGTCATATTTAGTTTAAGCCTATTAGTCAAGAGTCAGAGGTCGCAAATGCCGCAAGGAATTGTGGGTGTGCAACAATAACAACACGGTATCAAACAAGAGCAACAACACTTGGCGGCATAATGAGGTGGAATCGGCGGGCGGAGTGGGGTGGTAAGTATTGATGAGGGTGAGTGTAAACTGCTTTATTGGTCTGCTGTTGTGGAATGGTGTGACAGTTGCGTACGATACAATATTATTAACCTCTTTTTTATTTTACGTCCCATTGGCTTAACGCTGATAGGCATATAGAAATCGGGTGATTTTCTTACGCCGGCGGAACTGCTTGCTTTGCCGTGAAATTGTCTTCAATTACGGCCGGAAAATGTGAAAAAAAATAAGACGATATCCTTGGCGATTGCCAACGAACAGCTGCTACTTTTGAGCCTTTGGTCGTCGTTGTCGTCATTATTATCATCGTCATCGTCATCGTCCTTGCCGTCACCGTCACCATCACTGCGACAACGGCTGCAAGTCATCGTTTGCTGCGAGTTACCTACCGCTGGCGCTGCTCAGCTGAGCTGCTATGGAAATCAAAGTCGGTCAAAGGCGCGCTGCTTATTCGCTTGTACATTTATTTATTTATTTATGTGCATCCGATACATATGTATGTACATGGCTGTATGTATGTTTGTTAATGCCATTGTATCGAGGGATTCATGCAGTCGCATTGTGGTTGGGCATATCACATTTCAAAGCCTTCTAATTTAACAATATTCTCATTAATGTGTACACAACCCGCTTGGCACTCGGCGCTTGACACAAAACGCTTACCAACGCTTGCTTGTATAACTCATAGCCAACATACATAAATTTTTGTCCCCGGGCAGGGAATTATGCGCGCCATCAGACTGTTCAGCGAGTCATAATCGTGAATGCAATGCGTTAAAAATACATATATATATATTTACATACAGATGTACAGAAGGTGGTGGTGGTGGTGGTGCTAAACGAGTGAAGCCGAAATTTGCACAGTGGGAAAAATTTAGATTTTGCTGATGTTTAAAGAAAGCTCTTCATCCGATCAGAGGATACTAGTTTTTGTTTTTCAATTCTTAGTGGCGAGCTAAAACCTATTGACACTTTAAGGCTGGTTGATCAGTCGAAATGAGCTTTGACAGAAATATTCCATTGTTTTTCTTACGGCACGTTAGCGCTGCGACCAAATTAAATCTATCACTAATTCTAATTCTATCTGATCCTAAAGAAGTCACTCCAACCTTAGGCTTTTATGATGAATTTGTAGGTTGTCATGTTCCAGATTATGGATGGAGACAACAATTCCTCTCCTATGGATAAAAATCTAACAGGGTAATTCTGGCTAAGATAGTCAAGTTTTTTCTAAGACAAATTAAATACAAATAATAAGGTAGTTCGAAAGACTTTAGTTATTCTAGCATCAAAGTCTTACAAAAAAGCTCTCTCATTCACCACTCGTGGTGAAGATCTATTTTGGGAGAAAGCATCCGTATATCATTTAGTTCGCGTCGCTTCAACACCCTGCAAAAATCGCGACTACTCCATGCATGCGTGTAAAGAGTACTCCCGAAGGACCAAGGAGTACTCCAAAATTAACCACAATTCATATAAAAAATTTGGCCCAATTAACATTGCGATGTCCTAGGGCAGGACCATATACTCCATCCCCGCATTACATCAGAGTAGCACAAAACTACTCCAACATAATAACAACCCTGCAAAAATCGCGACTACTCCGTGCATGCATGTAAAGAGTACTCCCGAAGGACCAAGGAGTACTCCAAAATTAACCACAATTCATATAAAAAATATGGTCCAATTAACATTGCGATGTCCTAGGGCAGGACCATATACTCCATCTCTGCATTACATCAGAGTAGCACAAAACTACTCCAACATACTCCAATGACATTGTCGTTATATTTTTTTGTTTGTACATGCTTTTGTTCTTCACTTCGCAGATGCTTTTTTTGAAATGAATAAAAACCAAAAACAAAAATTAAAAATCACATGTTGCCTCTGACGACATTCGAACCCGAACATGCTGGGAGCTAAGAAATAACAGCTAGCATCTCTACACGTTCAGCTACAGCCAGACATGCAAATGTACTTTCAAATGCTTAACTTCAATCACATTTCGTTAAAACACGAGCAGTGATCGGGTAACAATAAGCTGGTGCAGAGACACGAGTTGGTCCGCTACAGCATGACAGAGGAACACTTTTGTAAGTACTCCAATATACCACAAATAGACTACATGGTCCAACGATTTTTGCAGGGAATGGCATTGTTGCTATATTTTTTCGTTTGTACACGCTTTTGTTCTTCACTTCGCAAATACTTTTTCGAAATTAAAAAAAACCAAGACAAAACTTAAAAATTATATGTTGCCTCTGACGGTATTCGAACCCGAACATGCTGGGAGCTAAGAACTAACAGCGAGCATCTCTACACGTTCAGCTACAGCCAGACATGCAAATGTGCTTTCAAATGCTCAACTTCAATCACGTTTCGTTAAAACACGAGCAGTGATCGGATAACAAACAATAAGCTAGCGCAGAGACACCAGTTGGTCCGCTACAGCATGACAGAGGAACACTTTTGTAAGTACTCCAATTTACCACAAATAGACTACATGATCCAACGATTTTTGCAGGGCAGTTGCAATGGTCGAGTGAACTAAGATCCGAGCTAGGGTATCGGTCAACGGACTTTTTTTTCATTTCCATTGTCTTCTTTTTTAATTTTTTTTTCAATCTTTAGATATTAGTGTTTTAAAAAGAAAAGTATGTATATACTTTTAAAATCATGTAATTTTTAGAAACTTATTTAACGTATTTTTTCTTTTTTAATTTAATTTTTTAATTTAATTTTTTTTCTTAATTTAATTTTTTCTTAATTTAAATTTCTTTTAATTTTTAAATGTTATTCTTTTGAAAAGAAGAATACTTCTTTGATGTTGTTTAGTTTTAAGGATCTTATTTTATTTTGTTATTTTTTAAATACGTTTTTTAGTTTAATTTTCTTTAAATTTTTAGATTTTATTATTTAAAAAGGAAAAATAATGTTTTCAATTTGATTTTATTATTTAAGTTATTTTATTTATTTTTTTTATTGTTGACTTCTCTTTCTTTTAAGTTTTGCAAATTATTTATTCTTTTTTAGGTACATTTTTTTCTAATTATTTTTTGATTTTATTGTTAAAAAACTTTTTTTTTAATTTTATGTAATATGTATTTCAAAATAATTTTTATTTATTTTTGCGTTATTTGCTTCTTATTTTTTATTTAATTTTCTTTTATTTATTACTCTTTATTGGTTTAAAAAGAAAAATATAGATATATATTTTTAATTTAATTTTATTGCGAAAAGGCCAATAGCGTAACGCTAAGACCTCATCGTTAGCAAAATTAAAAAAAAAAATTTATGTTTAAAAATCAAATCTAAAAATTAAAAGAAAACTAAATTGTTTTTAAGCGTAAAGCCGTTTGGCGTTAAACATTAAGCATAAATAAATAAATAAATAAATAAATAAAAAAGGAGAACAAATTAAAAAAAAGAAAAAACGTACGTTTCAAAAGTTAAATTAAATTTAAAAATTCAAAAATATATTTAT
>NW_023458560.1:50155038-50205584 GCF_013731165.1 Rhagoletis pomonella
AGTTATAATACCATTTCATGCTCATGAAAGGTATAAAAAGAAAAAACGTACGTTTCAAAAATTAAATTAAATTTAAAAATAAAAAAATATATTTATAATTAATTAAAAAAAACCAAACAAAAAAAATAAATAAAACAAGTTTCTATAAATTAAATTAAATAAAAAACTTTTTGCATATTTATACATATATTTTCCTTTTTAAAACGATTAAATCTAAAAATAAAAATAAAATTTTATTAAGAAAAGAAATAAAAATTCCGTTTCCCGAGGATTCGAACCTCGGCAAGCCAGTGCTTTGCTCACTGCGAGTGTTGGTGCTGCGCGAGCAAAATGAGATAAATCTCCACTTCGAACATGCTCAAGAGCTTTGCACCATGAAAGCTTACAAGGGAGCTTTTTTGTAAGACTTTCCACAACAATTTCAATTCTCTTACGAAAAACTTGAAACTATCTTAGCCAGAATGATCGTGTACCTGTATATACGAGTATCTGAACGCGTTTGCAAAGCGTTTTAGCGCAATAAAGTAATTTACCAACGTACAGTGGGTCAAAGCTGTGTGTAGAACTCTTTATGAACATACCACAATTTCAATCCACTGTGCCTCTTTGGCAACAACACGCAATACGCGCAAAATACGCGCAATCCAAATTCTGTTACAATTTCATGCCAGTTTGTTTGTGCAGATTTCAACAGATAAGAAAATATACAAAAACATTTCGATTGTTAATAAGCCGAAGAAGAAGGGCCGCCGAAATTCATATTTACGTTCGTATGAAACTTTGAACATACATACATACATACATACGTATATCAGATGTCCGATATAAGATATCCGATATAACT
Organism: Rhagoletis pomonella; assembly: GCF_013731165.1. Taxonomy (NCBI): domain Eukaryota; kingdom Metazoa; phylum Arthropoda; class Insecta; order Diptera; family Tephritidae; genus Rhagoletis; species Rhagoletis pomonella. The sequence goes on from NW_023458560.1 coordinate 50,155,883, forward strand.
AATCAGCCAACCAACCAAATAGTCAAACAAGCAAACGCCCGACCGAACAACCAGTCAAACATAACAAATTGCAAAATAAAACAAATATATATATAGAACAGCATGGAGCAACAATAACCACACGCATATGTATATATATATATATATGTATGTATGTAAGATGATTTTGACTCGTTTGTTTCATATTGTTTAAAATATAAATGTAAATAGATATGTTCGAGAATTTTAGCGCACCCGTGTGTGTGTGTGTGTGCCATCAAACCAAAGCACCGATTTGAAAATTGGAAAATCGTTACAAATTTATTTGAGGCCGCCTCGCTTTTATTATTATTTTTTTTTTTGTATGTACATATGTATGTAATTTTTTTTTTTTTTGCATAATGTTTGCCTTTTGTTTTTGTTAGTTGTTGGTGCCTTTGTGCATTTGTTTTTCGGATTGGATAGAATTGATGCAATCGCTCATACAGATGTACCTACTAAATACAAATGTAGCTTGTACAAATATACCGTAATATTATTGTCTGCCATTCCGCATGACATGTTAATGCGTAACAAGCTGCTCAATCGGCGCACTTTACTTACTTATACAAACTTATGTAGGTACTTATTCGCTTCATGTATGTATGTATGTACCTTTCGACTAAGCAGCCAGCACCCCTCCTCACTCCATGTCATTCACAATTCGGTGCTGCCTTTTCACTGCTGCTGTTGTTGTTGCTACTCTACAAGGATACTCGGTAGTTACTCGCGTATTATTGCATATTTGCCCAGCTTATCAGCGATGGTAATTCGATACAATTTTTCTGTTTAAATTCGCACAGGCAGGACGAGTTACATACAAACATACATACGTACAAACGACCATACTTTTAGCTACTTTTGCTGAGTTGTCCTTGTTATTTGCTTATTGTCTTAGTTTTTTTTTCGCTGCTATGCCAATAAAGTAAAATGACAAAAGTTGGCCATCAGTACTGTTGAATTATTACATTCAAGTTCGCCAAATGAATAGGCGTCCATTCTCTAAAGGAATAGTCAAAACAGCTCGAATTACTCGTTTCAGATAATTTATTTTTTTGCTTTGTAGTTGTTTTGTTTTATCATCAAAAGTTTTGCATAAATATATGGTTTATTTTATCGCCGGATTTTACCCTAAGATTGCATAAATGCACATTTGATATTTTTCTTTTTGAAAACGGTGTATGAAAATCAATCATCGTTGTTTTCTTAAACGCCGATGCAAATATGTATGTACATTAGAGTGCATAACTCTCTATACAAAAAAAAGCTTTCCCATTGGGATTGTAAATTTAAATTTATTATATTTTAAGAATTCCGCCAAAATATTGACGTTAGCTGGACCGATTTGAAAATATTTACCACCAAAAAAAAAGTTAAAAAAAAAATTTTTTTTTTTCAAAAATTACCTCAGATGATAATAGAGTTTAAGATTAAAAGGTTTGCATAAAAATGTTTGAACATTTTATCAACCGAATCAAAATAATGAAATTTTTGGAGATATTTTCAATTTGGTTCAGCTTACGTTAAGATTAATATGTTTCTAAAATATTCCGGCGGAAGTCATTAAAAATAATAAATTTTATAATTCCGGTGGAAAAATCGCGACTTTTTTTGGTGATGCACCTTAATGGGCATACATATGTGCATATGTTTGTATTAGTGTTGTAGAATGACTACTTTTCGAAGCTTGCAGTTTTTATTTATTTTCGAAGAAAAAGCACCGGGAAACCCTGTACAGAATTATACAAATTTGATTGGAAAATATTTTTGAGTTTCGGCGCTTCCAGTAGTTTTCCTTTTGTTTAGCGGTGTAATCGCTTAAGAGATTTTGGTCGTGCTAGGTCTATCACGCCAGTCGTTGCGGAAAAGCCAAGTGAAGAAGGGATAAGTAAAAGTCATAAATACAAAATTTCACATAATTTACCACAAACGGTACATTTCCAAAAAAAAAAAAATACTGGAATCGACGCGGTACCGACTAATCAGTTTAGTTGCCATTGGCGCTTAACCCATTGAAGCAAGTCTTTCTTACAGCGAAAAAATGGTTTGAAAAACCGTATAAATTCAAATCCGCATAAAAAGAGACCTAAGTGTACTTAAGTTGGTATTCTTCTATTTATTTAGTAAAAAAAAAAATGTGAGTACCGGTCCGTCAGGTCTTGATATTAGATGCATGTTTTAGTGAATTTTATGTAGTTTTCGTATATATAATTGGATGTTTTCGCGAGACTTTACATATATATTTAATTTTTCGATTTTCTTAAATTTTGATTTTTTTTGTAAATTGTAATTTTTGAATGTAAAAATCTTACCAAACATTGGGCGAAATAAGAATATTTACACCTATGTAATTTTAAAGTATAACCTTTGTTTTCTGAGAGTGGAAAGCAGGAAACAAAAATTAGCCAAAATTCCATCACATTTAATGACTGGGCCGACATTTTTTGTGAGTTTTGGACGTTATAGTGATCCAGTACTCCCCATATTTTATATTTCCTATAAAAGAGAAATATGAAATTTAATGTTTCCGCCCACAAGAGTGAAGGGCGTGGCAGATTTCATAATTCCTTATTTCTAATTAAAATTTAAAAATTAGAGCACATGTCAAGTTTCAGCGAAATCGGTGGAGGTTTGTTATTATTTCCACCTACCTCCATATAGTCGAAACACTGTGTGCTGTTGCTCAAAGTCGTTTTACACAGCCATATTACACAGCCCTGGATTGAATTCACCTAGCAAGATCTTTGTGCGCCTCGTCTTTTACTTCCGTCTCGGCATGTGCCCAAATTAGAGGACTCCATTACATGTTTTGTAGCTTTAGTATAACTCGCAAGGACCAAGCCCAAGATGATGGAGGAATAATAGAGGTATAGCACGTCAAATTTTGCCCGGACAATTTGAGGCCTCTCATAGTAGATTTCACCCACTACTTACTTTACAAAGCTTAAATATTGGTAGCTAAGATTCAAAGGTGCAATCTTTAAAGTATTCATTTTATAGCCACAGAGGCACATTGTGATGTCCAGGAGAGGATTTTCCCCCGAACCAGTCACTATTTGTCCAGTGAATTGCTCAAGTGCGGGACATTTGGACGGGAATGCTTAAAGAATTCTAAGTATCTTTTCCTCGCCCTTACAACTTTAACAGAAATCGTTATAGCAACAGCCCAGTGTCACGTTCGTGTTCTCTCAAAAAGCTTTGTGCTCGGTTGGGACATTCTCAGCTGATGCCGTGCTCTAACCTCATTGATCAAAGATCAGAGCGATCGTGATATTCTACATATCGACTCAGCCATTTCTGTTCTGGAGGTCTTGACTGTCTACGACGAAGGCGAGTTTTGAAGGAGCAAGGCCTGTCATGCTTACCATTTTCGAGGGCAATTGCCATGCATATTATCTATGCGTATTTTTCAATGTCGACAGATTTTAGCGTTTCCCAACTGTGCTCCCGCAGGAGTTAAGCCTATTAAAAGCTATCTCCCTCTTTTCGTCAAAATTTCTTTTAGAAATTAATATAGAAAATTACTCCCAAAACTCTTCGGCATCATACATATTTGTATGCGTGGTACAATAATTACAGGTATTGTCTTCCCAGAGAGTTTTGCTACACATCGAAATTCGTGCTCTCTTATTTTAATTTTGACGCAGTTCAATGTTGATTCTTTTACTTTTATTTGGCTTTGCTTTTTGTTTTCGCTCAAGTTAATTTTTATAATTTTTCAAAACAAAATTAAAAAACGTTTGAAATGAAGTGAGCCATACAAATTTTGAATTTATTTACTAGCAAATGTCGGCTTTTGCAAATTAAATAAGTTCTCAGCAAGATGGTTTGTTTAAAAAAAATAGGTGTACATATATGGTATATGGGGTATGGAAATATCCCAATGATATTTTTTAAATAAGGCAGATCGGAATATGAGCTCTCTGGGAAGACAATACCTGTAATTATTGTACCATGATTTGTATGTATGTATGCAATCCATACATCGTGTGATCTCTTTATTAAGGGAAGTGTGGAAAGTACTAGGGATGTTAATTTTTCGGCTTTTTCCGATCCCGGGATTTTCGAGATGGCGTCGTCACAATAACGGGATCCCGGGGTTAGTCCCGGGATTTAGATATTTATTACTTTTCAAAAACTTGAATGGAAAAAATTGCTTCTATATTGTTTGAAAAGCTTTCCTCCCATAAAATAAATTATAAATAAATGCGTTTGAAACCTACTTTTTTATTTAAAGAGGCGTTTTTATTTTTTTCTCTGACCGCAGGATTTATTTTGAAGGACTTTGTAATTTCAAAGATATGATTAATTCCAAAAATTATTAAAAAAATTCAAGGCAATGTAAAATAAAAATATCGGTAACAAATGCAATTGGAAATTTCTTTAGAATTTAAAAAATTAAAATTTTTTGCATTCACAAGGACGAATAGGTAGTTTTTAAGCTGACAAAGTTTGAAGAACGAGCTTTTAGGATATTATCGGGTTTATATAAGCTTTTAACATATAATTTTTTCAAAAACAAATATTGCGAAATTTCAAGGATAAAATTTTAAAATGACATTTTCAATATTTACCAGCCCTTCTGTACCAAAAACCTGTGATCGGACCTAAACAAATTCTGTGTGGTAGAATCTGGAAAAAAATGTGATAGATTTCAAAAAAATGTGGTAGATCTCTGGTTTTGGATTAAAATTTTGTACAAAAATTAAAGAAATTCTGTAAGGTTTCACCTAAATTGCAAACTTTTTAATTAGACTCTAAAAAAAAAATTAATTTTAGTATAACAAAGTGCAAGATTGAAGTTGCTAAAAATTGCATTGAGTTTTGGCAATTTTTTTCCTTGACAGTGTAAAGCGGTTCCTTCCACATCAAGATATTTTTCAAACATAAATTTTTTTGCAACCTTGCGGAGTGCTGCCAGCGTTTCATTTTATCACATCTTGATGTAGCGAACAAATGTGGCACGTTACAGAAACCGCTACTTGGGATTTGCCGATTTTGACAATTCTCAAGTAAATGTAAACAACGCCTCAGAAACTTTAGATGCACTGAAATTTGCTAATACTTTCACAAAAATCGCCGTTTTTTAAATTTTCGCTATTAATTCTTTTTATAAATCATATATTTTAAAAATTAACATAATGAAACCACGTTTCCTGTCGAAAAATTTATTATTGAGAAAATTTACTATTTTACAGTTTATTTTATCCTCCCATTCGGCTTTGTTTACTTTTTCTGCTGCTTTCTTTTCAGGGTAAATTGCGAGTAGTGGTTTTAAAACGGCGCGCATAACTGCTAATTGGAGTTTATAAAGTCGGCACTTCATTCAACCAACCAAGACACTGCGGAGAGAGCTCCTCAAATTTCTGTGAGGAATTCTTTGAAGTTCTTGGAATTCACAAGAGAATGTTAGTTTAAAGACATGTAGGGACAAGTCTGGGGAAAAATTATACTTGGTATCACATTGAACTCGACAGGGGTCTCCGAGTAAGCTTTTGAGAGCAGTCTAACGGAATAATATCAATATTCGCTATAGTTAACCTCCCCCAAAAGCCCCTTACAGACGATCTCCTCAAATGTGTAATTAACTTCTAATAAAGAACTCAATGAGAATCTTAAGCTGCTTAATTTAATAATTGCTTTACTTTAGTATCTACCACTTATGCATTGTCTTGAAAGCTTCTACATACGAGTGTTAGCTAAGGGCAACAACAATTTCGCAGATGTGTAAAAGCTGTGTGTGTTTATGTTGTGCTTTCACGCATCCTGTATCAGATAAACAAGCAACCATTTAACTCAAAAATATATGCACACAAATGAGCATACCTGCATCTAGGCATAAGATTCTGTGCATAAGTCCACAACGATTTAGGTAAATCGCACTGATTTGCACTCATTTATTTTAATATATTTTTAGTTTGCTTTAATATCTTCTGCCATTAAGAGCATTTCTTGTTTGCCCGCTCATTCGCTCGTGTGTGTACAAAACAATCACAGCTCCCCAAATGCATAGTACTTAAATGCGAATTCGAACTGGCGCAGAAGGACACGCTCTTTTGCACTTCTGCTCCACTGCTTCCTTGGCATCAGCTGCCATTTGGACGCTTTTGTCGGTGTTGTTTTTGGTTTTTATTTTTGTTTTTGTTTTTGTTGTTGCTACTGCTGCTTATGCTTGCTCGTGTTATGTTCAAAGCTGAGATCTCCTTCGCTACTCAAAGTGGTGCGCTTCTGTTGTTAAATAAATTAAGCGACTGGATTAAGTAAAAAGATATCGAATTACACACCTGATTGCCACTTTCAATTGAGGACAAAGAAGAAATATATCAAAACCAAATGCGAAAGGCTTGTGCGAACGTACATATGTATGTTTGTATATATGTACATATGCATGAACGTGAGCATGAATGTTTTTTACGAGACATTAAGTTTTTGTTGCTGCCTCATTCCGAAGGGGAATAAATAAATGTATATGTAAAAAGCCTTGGATACTAATGCAAAAGTAAAATTTGAAGTCATACAATTTTAAAATGTTATTCGAATTCATTAGATCTTTTGAATCCACGCTTCCTAGTTCAATCAATCTGGCCTCAGTTTCCTAGGCGGCGATCAAGCGTGAGCTCAAAACTGAACAAGTCATATCTCTCAGTACTGGAAGGAGCTCTATTCGACCATTATCCGATCGGAATTCATGCGGTAAGATTCAACATCACTTCCAAGTCGCTACCGCAGCAACTATGTAAATAGGTACATAGATGGAATGATGAGGTGGGATCATCTCTACAGTTAATTTGCGATGGGACTGTATGGCTAGTCGTCGTTAAACGTATCGCCTAATACCTACATTGGGTAGGCGGCTAGATGTCTACATACATAAACATCAAGTGGATCCAAATTTCCACCTTACCACACTATAGACGGAGCATTGTTGCTTCCAATCCTATTTATATATCATTGAAGACGTTGATCATTGCTTGTCCTTCTGCTCGCAGTTTGACTTCGAAAGGGACGATTTGAAGTTTGAAGTTATGTATTGGTAATGCTGGGGCTTTAGAACGATGATTCAAAATCCAAGTCTCATACTTTCAGTTGTCATTCAGCATAGTCTTAAATATGCCCATGTTGATTTAAAACTATTTCCAAATTGTTGCAGTTCACTTCGGTTGGGCCACTCCGACTTATTCTGTTTAAGGCCTCACTGCAGTCTGCAAGCGGGCATCTCCCAGCAATGGGTTGTGCGCTTTGGCTTTGGATCCGCCACGTAAATACAGGTGGAACCAATGGAAAGACTTGAAAAGGTCCAGGTACACTTGAGATGTGGAGGGAACACTTCTCAATGCTTTTGAATGGCAAAACAGGGACGAAGCCTACGTCCCTCGACTCGACCAAGATGAGTTGATAACAGCAATAAGCGGCTTAAAAACAGCAAGGCCCCTGAAATCGACGATATGCCTGCTGAGCTGTTCAAAGCCGGCGGCGTACAAGAACCAACTGATTGCACCTTATCAGTGTGGCTTCAGACCTGGTAAGTCCACCATTGACCAGCATCTCACCGCTCGTCAAATCCTGGAGCAGACATTAGATATGCAAAACGACACACACCATATTTTTGTCGATTTTAATGACACTTCTGATAGCCTGTTCAAAACTATGTTTAAATTTGGGATTCTCGCAAAACTAATACGGCAATGAAGAGGGACTTTGAGCAGAACCTTCAGCTCCGTTAAAATTGGGAAGGACCTTTCCGCGCCGCTTGAGATCAGACGAGGTTTTAGACAGGGCGATTCATTTTCGTGCGACTGGCTCATTTTGATACTCGATAACGTTATAAGACCTGCCAATCGGCAGCGCATCTACACCAACTTAGGCCAACGGCCTGAAATTTAGCGACGTAAGCGCAGCATTTTCCAGCTTGGAGAAAGAGGTTGGCTAAAGAGGTTGGTCTAGCGGTAAACGATAATAAGACAAAGTACCTACAGTGAAGGACTTTGTCTACCTAGGAACTAGCATAAATACCACCAACAACGTCAGCCTGGATATGAAGCAAAGTGTGACTCTTGCCAACAGGTTCTACTTTGGGCTCAGCAGGCAATTGAAAAGCAGAGCCCTCTCTCGACGAAAAAATTCACACTCTACAAGTCTCTCATCAAGCCCTTCGTTTTGTATGGCGGGGAAACGATGTCAAATAAAGATGAGAATTATTCTACGCAAGACCTACGGCCCTGTTCGCTTGGACGATGGGTACCGAAGAAGCTGGAATCGCGAACTGTATGAGCTTTTTATGGAAGCAGCAAATGCAGAAGTACCTGCCTGCAATCGGTATGAACAACTGGCACCAATGCGCAAAGGAGAGAGACAATTGGCGGAGTTTTTTGGTCTCGGCTCGAACTGACAAACGGTTGTAGGGCCGAATAAGTAGAAAAAGAAAACTAGCACCGCTAAATTTTGGCATTCGAAGAAACCTTACATCGGTAACTTCACTTAAAATTCGGTCAGATTAGACCTAAACTTGCAAAGTTATCTTTCTATACTATAGAGTAGAAAGGAAGTGCATCATTTTCAACAAACTTATTATTAATTAACAACGAATTCAAATTTTCGATACCATGTCGCTGTTATTATTCAAACGACTTCCGCACAAAGTTCAATAACCAGGATTTAACCCTTTACTTTTTTTGTCACCTCTCAACAGCCAATTCTATGCCTCAAGCACATACATAATCGCTCACAAATAAGCGCACACAAATCCAAGCAACGGTTGCGTGGGACAATGCACAACCTTCCCCTCAATTTTCAATTCTCACTTCACTCTCTCGTCCGCGCACTTATTCAACGACTGCAAGACTGCATTCATCGGCAAAAAAAAAAAGTAGTTTGTTTGTTGTAAAAGCGTTAAAATGTTGTCAACCAACTGTTGCAACTTACAACTACTGCTGTCGCAGTCATTAATGCCAACATCACCTGCTGCTCCTCGCCGCTCCCACCGCTCACGCCATTGTCACATTGCTTCTTAACTTTTGCCACGGCTTCTTACTTTCGTAGTCCTAATGTTGCCACCATTTTTAACGGCTAATAACCGTCGGCAGTCGACAATCAGAAATACTTTATGGGTATTAAAGCTGCAACTGGCAGCGATTTTTCGTTCAACTTCAAACGCGTTTTGCCGCTTAGCAGCCACAACCAGCAAGCAAGCAGCAACGGCAGGCATGTGCAACAGCGGCAAATGACAAACGGCAGCAGTACCCAATAGCCAACAGCAGCAGCAGCAGCAGCAATCGCCGTCATCGCTGCAGCAGCAACAGCAAGAAGCACAACAGCAAGCGCACAAATCTGCGCCGCCGCCAATTTAATGTGTCGGCATGTTTATCGAGCTAATGAAGTTGACAACACGCGGATTAGCGCACTTAAGTGCCGTGCCCAGCCGCGCCGCGCCGCGCTGCTTCGAATGCAGTAACGGCCAGGACGTTGTGAATGAGGTGAGGCTGAAGGCGAAGGTGGTTTTGCGATTCGTTATGGAGCAGCATGACATCAAGTAACCAAGCAACAAATCGGCTAACCGATCAACAGTCTTACTTCCATTTCCCCCCCGGCGGGTAGCTGAACTTCTTTTTTTTTTCTTTGGGTTGGAAGCAGTGATGACAGTGTGGGGACGGCGAATGGCGCGGATGCTGAGTAGCAAGATCAGTGTATACCCGCGCTGGAGTGGAGAGGGTGTCATTTGCTGCTGACGATGGCTGTGATTATTATAATTAATATTGGAATGTTTGTCGCATTGCCGCTGCGTTTGCGGTTTTCCAATTCGGGTTTAAAGCTGTGCAGCAACGCGGAGTGGGAAACCGTGGGACATCCATGGGTAAATTTTGATTCCAAAACTGCCTAAAATGCGAGTTCTAAGACATGTCTCGTTTTTAATATCTACCGATCAGCCGTTCTAGGAATGATCTGGTGACTTGCCAAAATTGTCGAGTTAATGAAATTAAATAAACATTCACTACAAAAGCTGCGCACACAAGTCCAACCGCAGCGCTGAAGGTAATTCTCCTTTCTAACACTGGGCTTAATAACTAAATGTTGCTGTTCCCAGGCCTCGAGACCCGTCGCGTAATAACCCCATCTCATGAGCAAGCCAAACTAACCTCGGATGATACCCCTCTTCTTTTAGTGACGGCATAGGCAAATGTTTTAAGGTACCGATGGTTGTGACTGGTCAGAACGAAAGCCTTCTATGCGTTAGAAAGACCAGGTGGAAAAGGACTCAGCCTCTCGATGGCAACAGCTAAGCGGCTATAGCGTCAATCAAGAAGAGAATTTCGATCAATTCATCTAGTAACTTCACCGCCCAGAGATGGTATCCAGACTTCAACGAGGAAACAAGGGGGACCGAAACATTCCCACTTTCAAGATACGCTTCCAAGCAAAGACCTTTACTGGGTCACAGAGCAGGGGCAACATCACCGTGTTCTATTATTTACTACATCAACTGAATGATTGCAAGAAAGGTACAAAACGAATGGATTTCTAATTTCTAATAAAAAACTGGGAGCGGATTTAAATAGGAATAGGGAAGGAACGAAGGAGAACCGAACAATGTTGCTTAAGAGTTAGGAGTAAGGCTCTGACATATCTGATTTATCTTTAAGACTCCGATCTATCAGTGGCCGAAAGAACTTAGCCACCTTAAATTCAAATCGTTTCGCTCAGCACTCGCCAATCGTTCCAGCGATAGACCAAATGGTGCCTCCACACTTTTTCTATCTACCAAAAATTTCTCTGAAGTGCTCTTTTTCCCCACCACTATGACCTGAATGCTTGATAGCGAAATATTCTGCTGCGATCGAATAAGATATCAGGCACTTCAAGACATTTTTCGGGTGCTTGAAAAATACTGCATCCATCCAACTTTGATACATCCGCAAATAAGTTGACTGCACCGTGATTCCCAATCCAGTCTTCTCTTGAAGGATCATGAATGGTGAACGATACGGTCGGTTTTACTCAGCATCGGCTTGCAGTAGGCGGATAAAAAAGGGATAAACACAAAACTTTTAAAAATTCTAGAATGCCTTTGGTTAGAAGTGAACTCATAGCCAACGCCTCGTAGTCTAACCACGGTGCGGCCAGAGGCAGCTTTTTCTGCTTTACCGATGGGAACGAAGTTTCTCCTTTCTCTCAAGAGGGAGGACGCTAGGCTACTGGTGGGTGTTCTAACTGGACATTGCCGGCTGGCATCGCATGCCTTTAAACTGACTCTGATTAACGATAAGATCTGTAGAAGATGCAGATCGAAAAAGGTGGTCGTAGTTTATCTGGTAACGCTATGGACCTTAATGTTTCTGCGAAGCCACCCAATGGCTGGCCAGCATACCTAACCCAACCTAGCACCTCGCAGGTCATTTTTCAAAGTCTAGTACCGGGTCCATAATCCCCGGCGTCCCTTCTTTCCTTGATTATTGACTTATCTATGTACCAACGCATGCATCTTTCCAACCCTGACGTTTTGCTTAAAATACCTTTCTGTTACTAGTTTTTATGAGGAATACCGCCATTGGCATTTGCGACTCTCTCGATACTGCTATTTCCTATGTCTTTATTCTGTTAATCTAATGACTGGTGGAAATTATCGAGCTCTTTAAATCGAACATCGTAAATTGCAGCAAGAAATTTGTATTCTCAAGCCTGATTACAACTTTTTTTTACCAAACATACATTACTTTTGCTCCACTGTGCTGCAATTCCTGAATATCTTAATTTGCCATTTGCTCTTAAGTCTTAGAACACGAAGCTTTGCAGGCAAAAAAATGCAAATTTATAAATGCAACAAAATTAATGTGAGAGCAAGTGGCCACAGAAGAGAGGTAGAGCAGTAGGTGAAGAAAACATGTGAAGAAATTTTGCAATTTAAAATCGGGAAAAACTTATGAGTTGATGTGTTGTCTGTTGAATATTTAGGAAATGTTTTTATTGAAGAACACCAAGAAATAAGGATGTACGCGTAATGAAAAAAAAAATTAAACAGCATAAAAGGATTGAGAAAATTTATATTTACAGTGGCGAAAATATAAATTGGGAAGAGACATTTTAGCATTCTTTGGCTATTTGCTTTCGATTTATTTAATATTTATTATTTTAAATTTTTTTTATGAAATAGTAGCTCGTTATCTAACAAAAACCACGTAAGTCAAAATTTCAAACTTTGCACAAAATTAGGAAAGTTCGACAAAGTTTCACCAAAATTTTGAACTTTTTAATAAGGTTTCTTAGAAACATTCTGAGTATGCACTTTTGTAGCCCATTCAATTTCAAAGTGCAGGTTTGAGCTAGCTCGGACTTGCCGTTGATTTTTGGCATTTTTTTTTTGCGGAAGATGTTGCTAATTTTCTCCATACAAGAAATTTTTCGAACATAAATACTTTGGAGGAAAATGCGTGAACAAAAAATTGCCAAAAATCAACGGCAAGTCCCAGCTACTTGGAACTTGCACTTTATCATACTAAAATTTTCTGAGCTAAAAAATCGCACACTCGAAAAAATTCTGTTTCAATGAACATTTCGAATTCTTAAATGTTCTACAAATTTAAAATTTTGGTTTACATGTTTTTTACGTAGTAAGCGATGTATATTTTCATAAAAAAAAAAAAAAAAAAAATTTTTGAACAAAGAAAAATAGCTAAACTTTGCTAAATTGTATCTGCCCTATTTACATCCCCGCCACCGTAGTTAAGTGTGCGCCTTATTTGTACAGAGACAATTCTTGTGTAAGCTACAAATTAATACTCCACTTAGATAGGTTAGCTTGGTCATAAAATTGTGATCTGCGAAAAATTTAGGGTTGCCAGACGTACTTATTTGATGTGGACAGTACTGATTTTTCAACTCCAGTACTGATTATTCCCGTTCCGAAAATCAGTACGCTAATGTCCTGAATTTCCAAAAAAAAAATTGACTTACTTAAAAAACTACTGAACCGATTTAAACGGAGAAGGATGTTATATACCTTTTTCCGGTTGGTGGACCTTGGACCGATCTATTCAAAAAACTCGTATTTATGGTCCGAAATTCTTTTTGTGTAACTTTAGGGCTCTTGAGGCACGTCTTTCCATTATCCGATTTTACAAATATTTCGCAGCGCACATTTTTATGGCCAAATGAATCTATCGAGGGGGAGTCTTGCTTTGCGGGTCAAAGCTGAAAAATAAAGCGCACCCTAATGCATCTGCACATCATAATTCTCTAATGATGACGATTGAGTTCGCATGATGTACGTATTTGAATGAGGAAATTTTCTCATAGGTAGGTATATGTTTGTGTGTAGCTGAGTCTGTACTCATGTACCTATTTGTCTAACAAATTGGTTTAAGACATTTTTATGGCGTTTTAAGCTGTGCATAAAGCACTTCCTTAATTGCTTGGAAATGAGGTATACTAGAATGAAAACTACGATAAATCGGTTATGAGTGTGGCCTGAATTTGTTCCGGAAATTCCCCGTTATTGCTAATGGAAAAGGTGTTAAGTAGGTATTCACAATAGATAAATACATTAAATTACACATTTGTAGATGGCGGTGTGTCAAGGCTTTGTTACGTTTTATACGACTGCAGATGCAGGTATATTACATATGTACATATCAAGTAGATACGCCATAAAAGTAGTTATAAAACAACGTGCCTTAACCTTATAACTTCGGAAATCCTACACACATACATATGTATGTAAGTACAGTCATGCTCCCATTTCCATTTACTCTTTACACGCCATCGAATCTGACATACTTTGCGTATCTTGGACAGCTTTCAGTAGAGTGAAAATTGTAATGTGGTCTGAAAATATTAATTAGACGAATGAAGACTGCATAAATTGTATTTTTAAATCCGCCCAAATTATGTGTGATGTAATGTGGAACGATTTTCCGTCATCCCTTGTCAAATTTGGTTTGGAGACAAACCGGTTTCGGCGTTGTGCCATCTTCAGTGTCATTTTTCGTAGGTATTTATATAAAACATGGAAATTATAAAATAATAATAAAATAAATTCAATAAATTCAAAACAAAGTCAGTCTTTCATTTATACGAATTTCGCCAGTGGCTTTCCACTCCAATAGATAATAGTTTTCAAATCGTGAATTTTCTCATCGAATATTGGGTGTTGGATATTCGATCCCTGACATAACCCTAATATCAGAGATAGTCTTCTTCGAAATGCCGACAAATGGATAGTGATGGATCAGCATCCAATGTAGGTAAACTAATGTTCGGAAGTTTCACACATCATTTCCATTATATGCCCATAGTATTTCAATAACAACGGAAGGCATATACAAAGGGGACTCGAGTGGAAAGATGATTGTAGAAACTATTCGGTAAGCCAATAAAAAGAAGCGGACAATACAGACCTGCTAGTCACACTGGATGTTGGGAACGTCTTCGAACGAGAAATCGGCTTGATGGGACGATACGCTAGAATCCTTGGAACGGCCATTCAGGACGGCATGCAACATAATTATTAGAGATGCTTCGAGGTTAGAGAAGGAAAATCCTTCCTTGTCGCCTTCGCGGACGATGTGGCCGACATCATATTAGCCAGAATCTGGATCATGTTGCGCATAGCGTCAGTGGATTAATTCAGATCCTGAGAACACATATAAGGAGAGTAAATAAAAGAGTTACACAGGCCACAGAGCACAAAAACCGTAGCCGTAGCAAACGTACACTGTATGGGTCAGAAATATGATCCGACGGGGTGAAAGTCAAAAAGTACTTGACTCAAATGTTTTCTGTCCAGTGCAGAGCAGCGCTATGTATTGCGTCGGAATATCGTACAGTGGCTTGGTTGTGCATAGTTTTTTCTGTCTTTATTCCAATTGCACTACTCGCTTGTGAGCGAAAAAATAGTTACAAACTCAATGTCGTTGTGGACCGAGCAGACGTACGGTTGCCATTTTCCTCGAAATGTACCATTTTTGGTAAATTTTTTTTTCCAGTTTAGTACACTGGTACACAATTTTAAGATTTGATACATTTTTGTATTCCTTATGGTGGCCGAAATATTGCCTGTATATGTATATGAAGGCCGCCTTAAAACTTACTAAGAAAGGGTGGTCTGATTAGGGGCAGTCATTGAACCCGCTAAAGTACGTCATCGTCCCCTTCACCAAAAGTAATGCACTCTTTTACAACTACATCTAGGTTTGTGTATAACTGAAAAGCACTATTGAAGTAACTTGGCACGCATCAGATGGTCTCCTTTTTGGTGTGTATGGTGATATAAATGAGCCCATTGATGGATACGAAAGAGGCGATGCTTTCGCAAACCTGGGCCCAAATGGAGCTAATATGGTTCGCAGCCTTTTTGTTGTCCGTCAAAAGGATGTCAGCAGATCTTCTAAGAGCTAAAGGCAATCTAAGATATTTACAACATCCTCTTAAGTAATTTTGGAACTAAATACTTGTGAATTTTAGTCAAGAGGGTCTCTGGACTTTCACAGGCTACTTGAAAGGACTTAAGGTCGACGCCCTTTCATTTCTGGCCAGAATCTGGAGCACGATGACAATACACAGATATCTATATAGATCGCTCTTTTCCCATTAAATAATAATGATAAAAACTACTCAGTGTAATAATAGTAATACAAATATATCTGGTCTTTAGTAGAGAAGATTTAACTTATGGAAGGTATGCTCCACCATTATAAAATTTATTATAAAAATACTCAAAAATTGGTTTATTAGCTATATATAATTGTAGGAATTACGTGCGTGCGGGGGAGTGAAGTTTTTAGTGCGTAGCCCAATAATACCTCTTAATGTCGCGTTTTTCATAAAAAAAAGTTGAGTTTTTAAAAATATTTTTTTCCAAAAAATCACCTCAGCTGCGTTTAGTCTTAAAAGGCCTACATAAAAATATTTAAAAATTATATCAACGGAATACAAATAATGACATTTCATAATATATCTCCTGAAAATCCGCAATTTTTTTTTTTTTGGTGAGGCACTCTAATGTACATATATTTAAACACATGATCATGCAAATCATAAACACCCAATTCATTGTTATCATTCAACCCATCTGGCTATTTAAGATCCATTACTCACAAAAACAACAAATTTTTATTTGTTTAATATTTCTCTTTTATCTTCTATTGTGGTCACACAATGTAATCTTTTTAATTTATTTACTTTTCAATCCTTCTCTTCTTTCTTTTGTGCATACTAGCCACTCTACAATTAGAGTTGTTCGTCATCTTATTCTTTCGGCTTCTTTTTGGCATTTGCGTTTTTTGTTTAAGGAAAGCAGTAGTGGGGTTACAAGAAAAGTGAAAATTATGATAGGATGAAGATTAGACCGAAATCTCAGTTGGTATTCGATCATAAGATAACTAAAGCTATATATGTATATGTATGTACTGTTGAGCTAAGGCTAACTGATGGGCCTTAAATCGTTTTAAACATCACTAAAAAATAAAATTCCCTAGCAGCATTTGGAATATTGTGCGGCCATTTATAAAATTCTCTAATAATTTGAGAATCTCCTAGAACACTTCTTATCCGTGATGAAAAAAGCTAATAATTTCTGACTCTTCTAATCGATTAAAGAAATTAATGGGCAAAAAAAATATTATGCTACATGATTCAACAAAATTCGGTCGTATTTTATCTCAAAAACGGAGCCGACCTCTTCTTTTAGACTTGTTGATGCTGATTTGAAGTGCATCTACAAAATTTTTCTACTACGTCTAGTTTTTGAGAAAAAAAATGGTGAAGTGTCGAAAAATGGCAAATTTCAAAATATTTTTAAAATAGCATTTGGACGTAGTTTTTCCGAAGAAAAGAACCACCTATTAAGGAAAATCTAATTCGTCTGATGGATTCTAACTCATGTCGATGAGTTGAAAAAACTGAATTCTTCAATAGCATGCACTTGTTTCCCCACAAATACGAAAATCTCAATTATGAATTTATTTATTTGAAAAAAAAACACAGAGTGATTTCATGCACACATCAACATTAGAGAAATATTATGATGCCAGTACAGCCAGGACCAACTTGTTAATCCGGAATTATTTTAGGGTGGTATTAGCCGCAGTTGATCCGAATTAAGTCCTAGAGTTAATTCTCAAACTTAATGCGGACCAGAGGCATTTCCGATGCCAACGCTGAGAACACAGAATACAGAGAACATGCAAAACTAGTCTGAGCATCTACCTCCTCGGCGATAGTGCATTCACCACACTAATTCAGATAGGAATCCAATTGAAATTTAATTAGTATTTTCAATGCGCTACCGCCCAGGCTAGTCAGAACCATGTGCTACAACTCCCTTTGCCGTCTGTCTATGCTATAAGATAAACATTTTTCGAGCCACCTATAAGTAATATTTTGAGACTTATTTTATAAAAGTCCATTGTTAAATCCAGTTCGAGACCAGCCTGAGACTAGTTCATGACCTTCCGCGGCGAATTGTAGTAGACAATTGCCGAGTAACGTGAGTCTTTGCCTTCTGAATGCTGAACACTCACAAATTACATGTTCCACAGTTTCTTCGTGAAGGCTACACTTCTTACAATTTTTGTCTTCTATAAGACCTAAATTAAAATCATGTGCTGATAGCAAATAGTGCTCTGTTATCAATCCTACCACCAGAAGCCTCGAGTCTAATCTTCTGGTTGATAGAAGGAAATCAGTAAGTTTCTTGTAGTATGTACTACACATATTCTTTGCAAGTCTGCAACACTGAGTTCTTTTCCAAAGCCTATCTGCTTACCGGAACATGATCAGCAGATCTTGTTATCTTTTGATTTCCCGAAGAGGAATTTGTATATCCGTTACTAGTGGGGCGCCTAAGAGTAAGCCCTCCTTAGCTAGCTCGTCAGCTCTCTCATTACCTTCGACACTTTGGGTCCTGGGACGGCCTGCTAGCCTTTTTATAGCCTCCTTACAGTCTGCAATGGTGATCGAATTTATATTATATAAAAGTAGAGTCTGACTATCCTTGTAAACGTTTATCAGCTCAGCTGGCTAGTAGTAATTCTGACACTTACTTTTTTGCAAATACCTCGGCTTGATATATACTGCAATAATCCGGTAGCTTAAAGGACCTATAAAATTCTGGTTCGGTGCAGCCACTCCTCATTTTTTCATTTTAGAACCATCTGTGTAGATGTGCGTTGCGTTCCCTTTCAACTCAACGTTAACCGTCAACCTCTATAGCATTTCTATGATTTCCAAAAAAAATTAGTTTTTCGGTAAAGAACAATCCTAGCGGTTGAGAGTATAACATTTCCGACTTTACTTTTGCTCACGCATTTTTGGTCTACCCTAATGTACATACATACATAGAACACTGTTTGCCAGCAATCCGTTTGTTTTAGACTTCCATACTCCGGCAATGATATCTGCTCGTACCAAGCGAACAAACCAAGCGCAGTGCGGCAACAAAGCGAATATTACAAAAACATTTCTGGACATGCCGAGCATTTCAGTCATTTTTTCGGCGCATATTGATTAATGGATCAAAGTCTTTTGACACGAGCTATTTTAGCCTCAACAAAACAATCCGAAAAAAAAACATCAAGAAAGAGCAAAAAAAAAAGGTACACCCCGAAAATCCTTTGTTGATTTTGCTGTGTTGTACACACTCGGGAGTCTTTTAAACTCTTTTTGATTCAATAAATTTTCAATTTTGACGGATTGTGAGTGAGCCAAATGTGATCGCCACAACAATTGCTGCTACTCTTACAAAGAGCGAAGCAAAGTAACAAAAGCAACAACAATAAATAGAAAAGCTAAAGAAAAGCCTCCGCCGATAGCGGGCGGCCTAAGTGCGTCGGGACGAAGTGAATCAAATTGTTGGATCATTTTTGTTTTCATTTGGAAGTAATTGTCTACACTCAGTTGCATTACAGTGCGTATTTCGATGCATACTGTTGTTGTTGTTGTTGTGATTGTTGCTCAGTCCGCCGCATCTGTGGGCCAAAAGTGCGGTTGCTGGAGGCAGCGGTGCCGCTGAAGGCCACGTGCGGGTGTATAAGCTGTGCATGCGGCACTTTGTTGTTGTTGTTGTTGCTGTTGTTACTCTTCTGGCTTTTGGTATTGTTGCTGATGGACGTGCGTTTCATGCATTCGTCATTACATACATACATACCACATTTGCCGTCTGTCCGTCTGTCCGTCTGCGCTCGTTGTTGTTTACAAATCGTGATTCAAGTAGTTGCGGCAACTTTGGCGGCTTTCAAACTGCGACTCCGATTGCTGCCACAATAGTAATTGTATTATTGTTATAATTGTTGTTATTGCTTTGGTGGTAACATTGGCACTTGTGCGCTGTTGTTGTTGCTGCGCTTTGAATTCGATACAATTTGACTTGGCGTTCCGCTGTGGCTTGCTGTTGTATTTACTTGTGGCTGATGAAGCTGACGAGAAGATGGATTTTCGTTTGTTCCGCCTCGGCGTTGTTGTTGTTGCCTTTGTTGCTGTTGCTTTTGTTGGTATGCCTTGGTATTGCCGCGGTTGCTGCTGTCACTATTATGTATTTATGTATGTAAGTATGATTGCTATGAGGCTGTTGTTGTGGCAGCAGGCATTGTTGTTGCTCAATATTGTTGCTGAACTAAATTGTTTTGTTTTTATTGCTATTTGCTGTTATTTACTGTTATTATTACCATAAATACCGATGGCGTTGCGATACAAAAGGGGTACAGTGGAATAAAAGTCTGGGACCACAAATTTGCAATAGAAAGAGAAATTCCATCATTCCAGAAATATAGAAATCAGACTCGGTTCGGAACAGCTCTTTACTGCGTGGTGTTGTATGAAATGATCTTTTCGTGCTCTCTGTTATGCTGGTTGGATTAAAGTAGCAGGTGATACTTCTGCCAGGATCGTAATAAAACGCTTAACAACATCAAATAGATTCAAACTCGCTACTCGTCTCTAACCGAGCTCATGAAGTCCACAAGACCAGGAAAACCTTACGTGGAATTGGCTTCTCCGTCCAGCCTCGTGCCCATATGTAAATGGTAAGCTACATACCAGATTCAGTCCAACCATAACGACACAACATACCTAGGGATAAATCGATACAAGTAAATCCAAGTACATACTCGATACTTTTCTCAATTTACCAAGTATTTTTGTACCCGATACTTTTTACTGCGATCCAAGTAGGTATCGAAAAAAAGTACTTATATCGGAAGCGCAAAACTTATTATGCTTCAGCATCTTCTTTGAAAAGCAACCCATTAGAGGAATTGCAAGATATGCGCAATACATTTCCGCAGCTATATAAGCAAGCCGTTGTGCGACTAAAGGTGCAATTTGACCCTTTTTGAGCGCCAATACCCTTTGACCCTTTTTTGATTTTTTGACCCTTTTCCAAAATTATGTGCGACCTTTGCCCCTTTTCAGAGACTTTTTTTGCAGGAAATGTTAACAGAACCATGCTATCAAAAAATATTTCCTCCTGTAAGTACGAAAAAAGCCATCACTTAAAACTTTTAAGGGAAATGTAAGTCTTCTCGATTTATGTGTATGTTTGCAACCTTGTTTTGTGAAAAGCTTGTCTCTCTATTTTCTTTTTAAATTCAACAAATTTATTCTTTTACTAGTAAAGAAAAGCAAAAATAATATGGTGACCCTTTTTTCGTCAATGAACCCTTTTTTTCGACTTTCTGAAAATTCTCAACGGCAACGCTGCATCTATACGTAACGGTTGTTGGGTCATCTGTCCCTTGCGAGAGGCTTATCTCAAAAACAGATACAGCTCTATTAAAATCTCGAAACCGCCTTTCAGGAAAACACTTTGAAAAGTTGAGGTTTTTGGGAAATATAACAAAAAAGGAGTTATTTTGTTAAACCCATTTTATGTATATGAAAAAACTTTATCAATCTTGTAAAAATTTATTCTATTGTTTTTTTAAATCAAATACTATAGAAAAATAATTGTTGTCTTAAATTTTTGTCTGAAAAATTATTAAAAGATAAATAATTTTGTAAAAATGCAAATTTTTTTTGAAAAAAAAACAATTCAATTACTTTGAAAAATATGCAAAATCGTTGTCTATGTACAAGTACTCGATACCTTTCCGATACTGAGTAGGTATCGATACCTTGTTTGATACAAGTACAAGTACTGATTTGAGTAATACCTTGATGGTATCGATTTATCCCTAAACATACCCTCTTGTACCATGGACTGGATCAGTCGAATATACAGAATTCTATTCCAGTATTTCTAATTACGAGGACTGCACTAAGTTCGTTCGCTCTTCTGTTTTGAAAACAAGCGAAGCTAATGGAAAAAAAATGCGCAGATCTAGATCCAAGCTCTACAAGATAGTAGCTTTCCTCTTGGTGGCCCTGCCTATAATATAACATTGCAAGCAAGCAATGAATTCGTCAAAATATGGTGTTTACTTAATTACATCCAAGAAGAAAATTTGCAAGACGCCTTTCAGACACCTTATTGAGCCTCTGTTGGCTCCAAATGCAACCAATAAGAATAAATTAGAAACACAATACATCATACTACTAAAAAAGGACTTGTATTCCTTATCTTCCTTTATAGCTTCAAAAGGTTTGATTAAAAAAAAAAAAAAACTTGATCAAAGTTTCATTGTAATTTTCTTTCTATGCATTTCATAATCAATTTTCAATTCAAAAAATTAATGCAATAAATGAAAACGTTACACCAATTTTCGTAGTTTGGTAAAATGCTAGTTATGTAATTTTCTAGAGTTTACCACAACAACTGTAATTATTTTAACAAGTAATTTTGAAGCAAAAAACACAACCAACTTCAATTCTCATATAAAAATTTCGGAGTACCGTTACTTTCTCCATGATCCAATGATCAGATCTTAACCACCCCCGAGGCACCACCTTTCCGATGCAAAAATAATTATCGAAATCGGTTAACATGGCACAAAGTTATGCGGTAACGAACATAAAAAAAAATATTCCGACGAATTAATAACCTCCTCCTTTTTTTGAAGTCCTTTAAAACAAATACAAATAATATGTAATTGAAGGAGCTAAGAAAATTAAAGTAAAAAAATTTGCTTTCACGGTTCGCTTAATCCGCAATACTGCCTAACTGTCAGGGTATAATTTTGATCAGATCAACAGCGCCGTTAAACGCTTGCAGTCCCCAGAGTCTATATTGCTCAGCCTAATGAGACACTATTTCTGGCTTGCGATTTGTTTTTTGAGGAAGTGTAAAAAATCTCTCAGCAGTTATCCAGATTACATTGGACTAATTGTCTGAAATAATGTAGATTTCAAAAACAAACTATTCCCGAAGGCAAATGCTACAATTCTATCGCTCATTTGATTTAAATTTCAGGCAGATCCAAATTTTCTCGATATGTATATGGAGTGTATTTAAGACAGAAAATTAACTTTTTACTAAACGCTACCACCACAACAATATAATTCCCACCCTCGCACACTGTGCGCTGCCTGACTACCAGGTAGCTTTTTGAAAGCGCCTGCCGCTCGCATTTTTTGCGTTTGTTGGCTGTCACCGGTGCAGTTAAATATGTATGTATTTCAATTCATGTTGCTAGCAAAGGAATTCGTAAGCACTCATTGTTGGTATTGTTGTTG
Organism: Rhagoletis pomonella; assembly: GCF_013731165.1. Classification (NCBI taxonomy): domain Eukaryota; kingdom Metazoa; phylum Arthropoda; class Insecta; order Diptera; family Tephritidae; genus Rhagoletis; species Rhagoletis pomonella. The sequence continues at coordinate 50,178,497 of NW_023458560.1, forward strand.
TATACTTACTTATTTGTGGCAGGCATTGTTGAGCGATCAAAGCGAAGCGCACTATTATTACTCTTAATTTTTTGTTGTTGATGTTGTTGCTATTAACAACGCAAGCCACCAAGAGTGAACAAGTGACTATGAACATTTGTACCACACGCCAGCGCCGCCGACGCCGCCGACGCCGTTGCTGCTGCTTTTGTTTTTGTATTAAAATGTAATTACTCATTTACACTCATTTAAATGTCAAATCTAATTGTGCGCGGTGTGACCTAAAAGAATTTAAAAAAAAAAATCATGTGCCTGTGTGTGCGCTGGTAGGTACATCAGGGTGGTCCAAAAAGAGTATAGTTCGAATTTTAATGCACTCACCTCCTATTTTTTATTTTGAAATCAAAAAATATTTAGAGGTCGCTCAAAGTGCTCAAAGTTTTCCATGTACATATTTTATATGGAAAAAAAAATTTTTCGTAGACATCGTATAGAATTCTTGAAAATCAGTATTTTTCGATCGGAAAACTTTGGTTCTCTTCAACAGACTTCCAATAACAATAGTTAATTGTTTATTTAACCATTTTTTTAATTTTAAAGATTTTTTGTTTATCCTCCCATTGCATTTTTTGGCATTTTCTGGGGGTTTTGACAGACCTATAATAGTTATATAGTTACTATAAAAAAATGGTTAAATAAATAATTGAGTATTATTATTGGCAGTCTTCTGAAGAGAAACAGAGTTTTCCGATCGAAAGATATTGATTTTCAAGAATTCGACACAATTTCTATGAAAAGTTGTTTTTTTACCCCATATAAAATACATGGAAACTTTGAGCGCTTTAAGCACTCCCTAATTTTTTTTTTTAAATCTCAAAATAAAAAAATAGCGGTATATTTTTTCGGTATAGAACATCCTAGGGGTGGCAGCATTAAAACTCCGACTTTACTTTTTCACATGCATTTTTGGACCACTCTAATGTACATACATATGTATGTATGTATATATCTTCAAACACCCGCGCAACCGCACACGCCTAACCATCCATTCGCGGTTGCGCCACCCCTTGAAGCGTGTTGCGGCTGTTGTAATAGTATTTCTGTTCAAAGCGAGAAGCTATTCAATTGTTGTGGGGACCTCGATTTGGAAATTTAGTAAACAATTGAGGCTCGCGCGCTCTAAAAGTCTGGCTTTTTACTTTATTTTATTTATTTATTTTTTTTTCAACTCTAATTCAAAGGAAAGTAGCTGTTGCAGCAACAATAAGCCATACGGAATGTGTAAAACGAAGATGACTAATCTTTGTTGACTGCTAAAGACTGATGATGATGATGTTGCTGATGTTGCTGAGGTGTTGGTATGAGGTGTTGTTGCTCTTTATGTGGTAAGTACTTAGATATGCATGTGCGTGGTTAGGGTTATGGAAATTGTTGTTGTGTTTGTTGCGGTTGACCACACGTTGCCGTTATTGTTGCTAAGCGTGACTTAAATATGGCTTTGTTGATGCCACTGTTGCTAATGCTTTTTATCTGTAGCTGCTGGCTCGTGTGGTAGCTCGGTGGGCATTGCAAGCCATAACGTCTATTGGGCAGCACAAAACGTGATGTTTGTTTTGTTTAAACAATGACTGAAAAGTGGGTGTATGTTAGCATAATTTTTTCACTTGCTGGTTATTTACAAATATCTTATACCTGAACGAAAGCGTAGCGAAAAACATACCAACTTTTAAAGCTTGACTTGGATTTTATATGATTTGTGGTAAGCCGGGAATCCGAGATCAATTTTCCAAATACTCAAGCATGGTAGATCCTTGTACATAAATACTTGAGGACTAGTAAAGATATATGTACATACATACATAAGTGCAGAGTTAAAACTTTTCGACTCTTCTATGGATTTGTGTAGATGATGTATGTACATATTTTAGAACAAATTTCCGTCTTCACCAACATCTTCCGTCTTGTCGTTATGGTTTGTAGATAAACTAGTGTCGCCGTTAAGTCACCTTCCGTTGTCATTTTTCCATTTGTCCACTTCCATTAAGTAAGTACGTCAGAGAGAGAAAATGATCTGTACTCTACTTCGATAAAAATTGACGCTCGCAAAGACGCGCAGTTTGCCAATTCGTCAGCCAATTCGTTACCTTGAACACCCCAATGCCCTCCTTATGAGTTTGTTGCGGCCACACTAATTTAAATCTAATTTGGTATTCGCAAATGCGACCACGAACTGCCCTTCCGAACGCACCAACTCAGCTGATGTTAGGCCTTGTTAGGAGAATTTGCTTAGGAAAAGAAAATTTCTGTAAAATTCTTTCCTTTCCTTTGGCTACCTGGGAGTTGGTCGAGATCCAGAAACCACCTCCATTGGTCGAAAGCGTCGGGTAATATTCTCTGGAGATAACTATCACGTGGTCGCAGCTGTTACGGCGCCATTGACACAAAATGTGGACAGATTTCGGCGCATCCATCCAGCATTTATAGAAGTGGGGGCGTTCGCGTTTGCGGCTCGTACTTAACAAGTTTAACTCTTATTGAACGTAGATCCGCTTCAACCTACATTCCTGAAAGTATTTCAAAGAGGTACCTGCGATTGTCAAGCCTTTAAGTGCAGCTTGGTCGTCACTGCGGCCTATGATATGGTGTCTAAACCAGAAGATAATTTGTAGGCCGTGCTAGCCGAGAGGTGCCTACTTCTACTCGGATTCGCCTCCTGATCCGAACAGCATAAGAAAACAAAATTTTTAATAACGGTCTTCCCGCAGTTAGCAATGACAAACCTGCGAGTGTACTTCTGCTATGAAAAAGTTTCTCATTAAAGCTACTCCGTTTGCCCTGTGGAGTCGGCGTAAAGCCAAATACTTCTTCAGTTTCACTTTTTTAATTGGAGACGTTAGTTTAGAAACATTTCACTGAGCGCTCAAAGCAAGTGTCTGGATCTTTCCATTTTCCTACCAAAAGAGGCTCTATGTATTTTCAGGGCTAAAAACAAAGGCGATTGTTTTGATAATCTTTCAGAAAACTTTTTATGCAAGGAACTCCGAACGTCGTTCCACAGACCAAAATAATGCACTTGACACATCGTTCTCATAGCTTCGCCTTGGATTCCTTCTTGAGTCAAGTATTTTTATGAGATAACAAGAAGTTAGTAGGGTTTCTACCTATTCATGCGTGACGCTTCGCCTGCTTGTTGATTCATATATATGTAGGACATTTAGTCGTCTGATTAACTGTAAGAGGATGGACACAATCATCCTTGGATTAAAATATAGTTGAATGCGCTCTTTGCCTATTTGAATGGCTTTTTCGATCCTTATGTCCCTTCAACCATTCCGTGGTCTCAGTTGGTCCTCATCGAGAGCCACAATTACTGAGTGCGTACACTCTGAACGCAGTAAGTACTGATGACCGGTGGGGGCCATAGACAGGCCAGGCTCTTCGACTACCCTTTCAACAGAAAGGATATAGTTGTAGAAAATAGAAATGACAGAATGCTGCTTTCTGGGTACCTGCCAGTCACAACCGACTACGATTCCGCATGCACCGAATAGGAATGCCGGAATGCCGGCTCTGCGCTGAAGATGATGAAACTTCATAGCATATTCTATGTCACCGGCTTTGGCTAGACAAAGATTGATCTATTTCAAAGCTTCAATGGTCGCACCCTTTGCTATAAAGCATTCGCCTACCCATGCCCTTTTAGAATTCATTATAGAAGCCGAAGGTATCTTGGCCACACTGGGTTAGGCACTCCCTCCTTAAGAGATACGAAAGATCTGTCAGGTCGTGGTGTCTCTTGTTCTGTTACACCCAAGAACTAACTAACTAACTATAGCCCGTCTTGCTGCTAAGTGTTCGTCTCAGGGAATGTTTGTAGCCACATATTGAAAAGTGTTGCCACATATTTGAAAAGTCGAATTAAATTTAATTATATACACGGTTTATGAAATATTAAAATATGGATCTCAAACAGACCGCATCCACGGGTAGAAGGTATATATGTAGCTATATTTTGAAAGGGGTTGCCGTCTGTTTGAAAAGTCGGGTTCAATTAAATTATACACAAGTTATATGATATATAAAAATATTAGTACCAGACAGGGTTGCCACCTGTTTGATAAGTCGAATTCAATTCAATTCGCCTAGGTGAGGAGAAGTTTTATAGCTACATTATGAAGTGGTTACCACCTGTTTGAAAAGTCGAATTAAATTAAATTATATGCAAGTTATATGAAATATAAAAATGCCAACACCAAGCAGTCCGTCTTAGCGAGGAGAAATTTAGTCGCTATATTTTTACAAGGGTTGCCACCGGTTTGAAAAGTCAAGTTTAATTAAATTTGATATACACAAGTTATTTGACATATTAAAACTTGGATGTCAGAGGGACAATATCGGTGAGCAGAAGTTGTATAACTAAATTTTGAAGAGGGCTGCCACCTGTTTGAAAAGTCAAATTAAATAAGTTATACTCAAGTTATATAAAATATTAAAATATTCGACACAAACGAAAGAGTGTTAAAAAATCATTAGTTTGAACATTAAGAACATTTTTACGGTTTTTTAAGAGTGTTTCCACCAATTTAGAAAGTTAAATTTAATTTATTTAATAAGTTAAAATTAATTATTCCAATATAGGTATCAATCGAAATGGTTTTCAAAAGGCTTCATTTCATAAGGACATGTACGAGGGTTGCCACCTGTAAAAAGATGATATTCAACATGAATTAAGGACTTTCATGACTTTCAGACGAAAGTGGTTCATGAAGGATTTTGTTAAGACCAGGAAGCGTGGCACATACCATGGGCGTGAAATTTTTAATCGGCTAGAACTTGGGAACCTCAGTCACATAAAATTAATATTTAGGATGGAGACATTACTAAAGTAGGCGCTATTGGTAAGCTGCTTTCAGAAAACCATAACTTTGGAAGCATAAGCTGTATGACTCCGAAATTTGGCTTATAGTAAGGTACATATAAATGAGTTTTTACAAAAAGGCATGGCACATCCCATAGGCATGAAATTTTTAATCAACTATTTGTTCACCCCGAACGAAGTCGAGCGACTCTTAATATTATATAAAACCGTCACTGAAATCTTTATCCATCAGGAAATGAAGTTGATTTCTCCAAAGATATCTACATTACAATGCGAGTTTTTAGAACGCCGCGGCAATGAAATTGGATTTCATTTTTTTTTTTTGGTTTGCTTTTGACTACCTTTTTGTTAATTTGTATGCTAACATGACTTAGTGATTGTTTGTTATTGTTTTTTGTTGATTGTCTACAGAAAATTGATTACGCAGATTGCGGTTAGAGGCGGCCCTTGGCACAGCAAGTGGCCAAATGTAAAAAAAAGCAAGCAATAACGCTCGGTTTGACTGATCGACAATGACATTCCGCACAACAAATTGCCAACAAATGGCAGCAGTGCAACAGTGCACACACACGTATGTACATACGCATGCATCCACAATCCAAACGAGTATGCCATTTCCAGTTCCAAGTAGCCACGCATGCGCACCCATATTTGCATTTACTATATATGTATGTAGGTATTCTCTGGAGGCTGCCATACGCATCCCTCACCGCAAAACTCTCTTCCGTTGCTCTTTGTGCTGCTGTCACCTTGCTCATCAACGGTGCTGCGTTTCTACGGGAACGACGAGAAGGGAATTTGTTGTAGCAGCGATTTTTTTTGATTGATTATGATTTGCGTTGATATCTGTCAACAAGGTTTGCACACAAATACACAATAAATGAAATAAATGCATTCGTTAAATGACAACCACAAACATTTAAAAGAGCAACAGTAACAGCAACAACAACCACATTGAATTGCAATAGCTGTAGTTGTGCAAAAAAAAAAAACCTGAAATGTCCATCAAATGCTGGCTACCATCTTACAACAATTGGTGTCGCAGCGGTAAAGCAGCAATGCATCAAGAGTCAAACAACCAACCAGTCAGTCAACCATTCAAGTAACCGTAGCACAGCACAATGCAACGTAAATTTTTGCGGATAGGCAAACAAAGAGGCGAGGACAGCAATGATGCCGTGGGGAGTTGAATTGAAGTTGTGCTGTGGCGCATGAATGCTCATTTCGGTGTTAAACAATGGCAATTGGCGAAAATTGCAACTACTGGGAATTTGTGTATATATACTGTATATGTATGTATGTGTGTATCTATATATCAGATATTTTGCATTACAGCTTACAAACTTGTTTTTTGCAACATCTCTCTTCAACTCTGAAAACGGTTAAGAGCATAAACACACCCTTCTTGAAAACACAATCATACAGTGAGGAAAATGAATCGCTTTTTCAACTTCACTTACTTATCACGAACACATCTACTTAATGTGAACATTTTTTTTGCTGAAGTCATACAGAAAGCTGATTCTCTCAAAGTAGCCTAGAACGAATCAGAAGTACTGCTGGAGGCGGCACAGTATAACAAAATGAGAGCAAACGTTTTTGCTATGCCATGCACTGAAAATATAGTCTAGATTCCCGTAGAATAGAATTAACTTTGCAAAATCTTCATTTTCTATTTTTTTTTCTTTAGTCCTCTTTCAGACACGTCAAGTCTTGAAAGCAATTTTTTTCGCATTCTCTTTTGTGTTTTCTATTTGCTACCACACGCGTCAACTTTAATTGAATTCAAGTTCTTGGTTCTTAAATGGGAAGCAACGAAAAGATCAAAAGAGCCAAGAAAACTTGAAACGAATTAACGGTACGGAGGTATCTGTACTCTTCCCCTCTCTTCCCACCTCCTTCGCCAACGAACGAGCAGACTTGAAAGCAAGACTTGACGTGTCTGAAAGGGGACTTATTCAATAAGAATGGTGAATGCTCGCGTCACGGCAAGGTAAATGGCAAGTATGAACTTTCTAACTTTTTTGTATGCTATGCTTTTTCTTCAAAGGTTTGTATCTATCAGGCTGTAACACATCGATGTATGATATCTTATCAAAAAAGTACTTTCAAAGATCAAGTTTTGAAATAAAGGACAAAGTAGATTTTTACAAAAACACATCAAATCAATAAAATCACCGTAGATATACCAGTAATTATTAAGAAATCCTACTTGTGGCTAAGTTAGGCTCTGATGTCTGGGTGATTGTGATTTTTAAATGGAGAGAAGAGTTGCTTCCAGGCAGCTGCGACAGTAAGCTTAGGTTAGGTAAAGTAAGATAAGTGCATAAAATCTTCATCCATTTATTCGGAGACCGTTTCCTCAATGTGAATGCTCTCTATGAGTTCTAGGAGTATGTCTGGAGAGAACGGCATTGACATTGGAAATGGTTGATCGATGCCTGCTCTTCTTTATACCGACAAGAGTCCTGGGCTGACGCTTGCAAGAACTCCTATTGCGAATTTGTTTAACGTCAAGAGTTCCCCTGTTCTATTTTGGTTAAGCCTCAGTCAGTCGGTTTACAGTCGTCTCGGTAGATCCATATGTAATTTGTTACGACAGTAATGTAAACGTCTAATTTCCTCAGTAGATCACTAATCGGTGGTTACACGGAGTTAACCGCTTCGCTGATCTGCATTTCCGAACGGTGCCCAGCTATCTTACCGACTATTTCATACCCTTTGCTAATGTTTGGTCCAGGGAGCCAGTAGAGAGAGTGACGCCTGACGTGTTTGAACAATTCTACCCTATCGCAGGGCAACTGCGGCAGCAAGGATTGGATAGTCTCAACGCAATAATTCTCATCGGACATTGACCTATGTGAACCACTACCAAATTCGAGAGCTGTGACTTCGCATGCATAAGGAGCGCCCTTGAACGCTTAAGATCCATATGAGGTCGGAAGGACTTTGTAATAGCGCATGGCCCAGTTTTCGTCCAGCGCTTTCTGAGCCGACCTGAGCTCCAACTGCTTATGAACGCAACACCAACTCCGCATTCCATCTTGACCCGCCCATAAAGACAGTTCAGCCTACCAATAACTCGACGTTTCCTTTATTCCTGTCACTGCGGCTTAGGAATTTCGTGCGGGGTTTGTGGTGAACCCAGGTCTTCGACAGGATATATGTAGTCAGTGGGCAGCGCTTCAATTTCAGACGGTAGTTAGTTTAGGATGGAACCGTGCCCGAGCGGTCTTTCCTTCCAGAACCCCAGGGCATGCAGTTTGATGGCGCTGTTAGCAGAAGGACGATCAACACATGCTTCGGACAGGATCTCATTGCACCTGTTACGCCAGCGGCTGCTGACCTTTGGACTCCGCTTAGATTTTTAACTACGTAATCCTTAGTAAGAGCTGGCCGCCAGACCAGCGTCCCGTTATGGGTCGCTATCTGTTGTCCAGCATTCTCTTGGCTGCATAGCGAGACACCGTGGCCTTCCTTGGACGCTCGGAAAAAATTTGGTAACCAGTTATGTTTGGGATGCAGAAAACTCTAAGGTCTTTCACCTGGTTTGACAGATCCAGTTCCGTTCCTCGGAACCTTGGTTCAGTAAAATTAAGTAGTTTCCTCCAGCTTAGCGGAACGTGGTTCAGTATTAGGCACCCTCTAAAAATTGCTTATAGGACTGGAAGCTTTCTGAAGCATGACTGCTAATATTCCGTCCATACCCGGTGATTTAAAGGATGAGAAGCTCTCCAGTAGCTCCTGCAAGAGGTCCTCGGAGAAGGTTGGTATATGGTTTGCAGCTGCGGTTTCGACTATGTCAATTTTTCACCCTGGAAAGTGAATATTCAGAAGGATATCCAGCGACTCTCCAGCTGACTCGGTCCATGAATCATCTGCCCTTTTTATATATGTTGGCTGTGAGTGCCCTCTGGTAAGGATTTTGCTCAATCCTGCAGATTCCTTGGTATCAACGATATATATTGCATACAAATCCATAAATAAATTTTCTCTGTGTACCCCACTCAACAAAAAAATCCTCTTTGTACTTTTCCACGAGATCATGCGACTGTCAAACTTCATGTGAAATATAAATTTAAATCCAAAAGAATTAATAAGCAAAATAAACTGTCAGCAAACAAAACAAATCAGCACAGTAATAAACACGAATTGCCAATAAATACAAATGTACACACACATGCTTGTACACGTCCAACAGCAACGTACATTAATCCTCCGATATTTACCAACAAAAACAAACGAGAATGTCTCAACGCATTAGTGATGTAGATAGTGTGATGTGTGAAAGTAAGCATATTTGCAAATAAATCCATACGGACATATTTACACAGCATGTATGTACGAGCAGAGGACTGCACAGCACAGCACAGCACAACACAGCAGCCAAGTTGTCCAGCTGTCCGTCTAAATGTTGATATAATAGACGACGGCAAACAAATCGGTAATCCAAATCCCAAGTCAACAACCAAGCAGCAGCAGCAACAGCAGTGCAGGAGCACTGGTGGACAAAGCGTTTGCAGGGGGGCGAGATGGAGTGCGCTAGCAACAGTGGCAATGCGTTAAACAGCAGGAGATGGAGACGGGATGAGGGCGCACAGGCAGCGAACTGTTGGAGTAGTGCAAATTCGAAGATGAAGATGAAGATGAAGATGAAACTGTGCTGACAAAGTGGCTGACAAAAAGGCAACACACCTGGGAGAAGCAGCGTACAAGCGTACAATCAGATGACTAAATGGATGGATGGACGCACGGATGAATGATGGTGCAGCAGCCAAAATGAGTGAAGCAGCAGCAAGTAATTTGGGTCGATTGACCGATCATTGCGATTGTTGTTTTTTTCGCCTTTGTCAGCAGTGGGATAAATGGTAAGCGGGAGATCGGCAAGGCAGAAGCAGAAGCGAGCTACAGGCATACAAATATACACACACACATACGCAGTAGATGTATGGATTGATGTCCCGCTGCTGGTTGGACGCATGTTTTATGCTGGTATAAATGTCACTTTCAATAAGAATTCGAACATTGCTGATTGCTGAGCGTGTGTACATATTTACATACATGCTTTGGCATGCAGTTCGGCCAATTCATCATCGTCGCTTTGTTGTCAGCGTCAACAGCAGGACAATACGTGGTACATTCAAGGAAGCCAACTCCAATTTCAATGCCAAATGTACGCTGAATCTTATGCGGATCAAGTTGAATTCGCTTGACTTAACTTTCCTTGCCTTGCCTTGCCTTGCTATGCAGTGGCGACTGCTGAGTAGCCAAATAACAAATAATTAGTTTGCTTCAAGTGACGTGTACACATGTTTTCTAACCTGAAACTCGTATGTACTCACCTTCTTCTGTATTAGTAGGTATACTCATTTAACTTTGTCTGCGCTCAGCAAGATCGCTCGAACTGTCATTCGCGCCGAATAGATCGATCGCATGCATGCTTACATTTCGGCGAAGTATAATATTTGTAGCCACAAAGCTGGCAACAGTGGCAGCAAACAGTTGGAGCCTAAAGTTGAAAGAGTTCAAAAGTGTGGAAGAAGACAGCGAAGGAGAAAAAAAAATGATAAGAAGGATGGCATATTGAATGCCAGAAGCAGCGGGTGATCGACCGAAATTCACGAAAATCACCACCACCACCACCACCAGCGTCACAGCAACAGACAATTCAAATTGCTTGTCAGGGATTAAAGCACATTTGTTCCTACTACTTCTACTCGTTTTTCTTGAACATCTTTTGATGAAGATTTCCAAATGTGAAATGAGTTGATGCAGTGGCGCAAAAGGTGTGCTGAAGTGTGGTTGAAGTGGTTTTAAGAGGCGTAAATCAGGCGCAAATGTTGTTTATATGATTAAAATGTTAATCGGTGCATACAGGCGGTGGGCATATAATTACGGCCGATGATTGAACCTGGTTTTAAAAAAATTTCTTGATCTGGAAAGGCGTTGAGGCAATTCTAACATCGGATCATAATACAAAGGAATGCCTGTATACTTAACTTTGACAGCAAATTCGGTCTCAGTGCAATTTGAAAATAGGAACTAGGTCTCATTCTCTCACTTATATATAAGATTTGAAATCGTAAACCGACCTATCGTCCATAGCTTAGCCTTCAGCAAAACTAAAAAGTCCTCGCTTACAGCCTCGCTTAATGTAAAGGTTAGTAAGTAAGTTAGTTAATTTTTTTGGTGTAACAGAACAAGAGACACCGCGACCTGTATCTCTTAAAGAGAGAGTTCCCTAATGAATCCCAAAAGGGCCCTGGTAAGCGAATCCCTTACAACAAAGGGTTCGACCATTGAACATTTAAAAGAAATCAGTCTTTGTCTGGCCAAAGCCGGACAGTGGCCGAGAATATGCTCCGAAGTTTCATCTTCCTCGAGGCAGAGCCAGCATTCCGGCACTGTGATCCCACCTATTTGGTGCAAGTGAAATCGCAATTTGTTATGACCGATCAGGTACCCAGAAAGTAGCCTGATGCCATTTCTATTTGGTAGGACAATGTCGTTTCTGTTAAAAGGGTAGCCGAAGAGCCTGGCCTGTCTATGGCCCCCAAGGCTCCCCAGTAATAACTGCGTTCAGAGTGTATCCACCCAGTAATTATAGCTCTCGAAGAGGACCAACTGAGACACCAGTTTGGTTCAGGTACCAAAAAGGCACTTAGCGTTTCTTCTCGTGCCAACTCGTGCCACCTCGTCGTCGAACTCGTTGCCTTCTATTCCTGCTTGGATTTCATAGTCCTATTTGAAATGGCCCGCATAGCTGCTTAGCTATCTGAAAAGATAACTAGAAAGGCGCCCTTTAAAACTTTTTCAAGGTTTAATTTTGCGCAGTTTAAAATTGCGACTAATTCAGCCTGAAATACTGTGGACTATTTTCCCATGAAAATTTGATATTGTGCTAGGCCCAAAAATACCTGCAGCTGCTCTATACTGCATCCGTGAACCGTCTGCGTACCAGTTTAGGTATCTGAGATCAAGTGCAGGGAGCCCATTTGCCAAATCTTCGCGATAGGGGATTATCACTTGGAACTTTCTGCCAAAGCAGACCTCTTTAGTCATGGAATCAGAGATTTCGTATATTTCCAACCCTGGTATCTTCCCAAGAATACCTGCATGAAGCTTCTTTGTGAGGATGCCGTCGTTAGATAGTCAAAGTTGCAGCTTCTTCGTGGCTGCTGTCTAGAGCCGCAGTTGAACACGTTCTTATAGATCCAATGATGGATAGACGTGCCGATCTGATAGTCAGCTCAATCCCCATGTTCTACCAAAAAGTCCCCATGTTCTACCAAGCCCCCATGATCCGTGTGGCTTTAGCAACCGATTTCTTAAAATGGTAGTTCCAATTAAGTCTCTTATCTAGCGTAATCCTCAGATATATGACCTCGTCAGAGTAATCAAGCAAGAGTATTCGAACCAACAGGAGGAGGGTCTAATCTTCTCTAGACCAATGCCCTTGAGATAGATCATGGCCAGTTTTGCTGAAAGCCCCCTCGATGTTCAAGAAGGTACACCGAGCGAACTCCTTGGCCTCGAATGCACTTTCGATCCTACTAACCAGATACTGTAGAGCCGAATCCGTGGATTTCCCTTTGACATAAGCAAAATGTGTGTGCTGTAAGGAAGTGAAGGTGTTAAGGTTCTCCCTAATATGGAGGTCTAACAGTATTTCTAAAGTTTTGAGAGTGAAAGAAGTTAGGCTAATAGGTTTGTATGATTTAGCTAAGGCAAAGGGCCCGTTGCCCGATTTCGGAATAAATAACACGGACACCTTCCTCTAAGCATACCGTATGCATTTTGTGCAATAACTAATGCGAAATATACGGAATTTTCACTCTAGGAAACCTGTGTTCCGAGGAGACATGAGTAATCAGATCATGCTCCACCAAGGAGCCTGGGAAATGCCCTTGAAGCAAGTGATTTAGAGTCTCCCTGTAATCGTTCGTAAAGTTAGCATCTTGCCTCCTTAGGAGGCCTATTCCATTGGAAGACTACTTTGATAAAATTGTATCCAGATGGGAGGCCTTAGGCAACGAGCCTATTGTTTCACATTGCCGCCTCCATGAATCCCTTTTCGAGCGTCAAGTAAGTTTGTTATAGCATTGTTTGCAATAGCAAGCCTTATACTCATCCCACTGATGTGCCCTTTTGGCCCTGTTGAATAGCTTCCTAATAGTTTTGCGCTTAGCATTCAGTTCCCCGTTCCCCCAGGGAACCTTACGTTTCATCAAGGTGGAAGCAGTAACTGTGCTGTCATAGAAAAAATCCAACAGGACTCGGTTGAGCAGTACCGCTGCGGCCTCCATTTCTTCGATTGAGTCAATGGTGGTTAGCAACGAGTCTGCTCTAACATTCACTAAGGTTTTGAACTGGGGCCAGTCAGTTTCAGGGCTGGAACATCTAGCCTCGGAGCTGTAACATCGTCATCTACGCCCGGTTATTGAGGAGTGTAAAAGCTCAAACAGACGGCAGCGTTGATCCGGATTAATTCGGACTTAATTCGGATCAACTGCAGTTAATTCCCGAGTTGATCCGGATCAACGCTGCCGTCTGTTTATGCTTTAAAGGTACCTTCGCAGCGACTTCGATGGTATCTATTTTTCATGGTTGGACTGCTGTTTCTTGACGGAGGCCGCAGCTTCTCGGATCTTATATGAAAATTTCATTTTTTAGGTAAAAAAAAATTTTGATACTTAAAAATCTTGAGCACTTGGTCTTGATTCACTGACCAGATACTGTCTGAGTGTCAGCTGTGTGCTGGTAAGTGTGTTTGCGCGCCCGAGAGAGTGACATGTTTGCGGTCACTTGGATGTTGGCCGCGCATTCAACGTCATACTAATTACTTGTATTTACAGGTAATATGTTTCACAAACATACAAACAAACAGACACATAAGTATGCAAGTCCAATAAACGCACAGTCGCACACACACACACCACCTTTTTGGCCGCGGCGGCGTCGGCAAAAACCTCTTTGAACGGCCTATAAATTCTTAATTTTTCTTATACAGAAACTCCGCCTTCAACCAAGAAAATTATAAATTTTATGATCTTTTAATTTCTTCGATGCAACGATTTGCATCGATTATCGAGCGGGCGCACAGAAAATGAATGAATTGGTGAGTGGCGCAGACAGAAGGTCGCATACAAGCCAACACATACTACGCCATTTAGTTTGCATTCTTGGCGCATTCAACAGCACCTTCTGTGCTTCCTTGGGAGTAGAAGTCATCATCACCGGCGAAATGTTGACAATAATGCCAATCTATGGCTTATTAAGGTACGTACAATCGTTGCCGCTGCCAACTGTCGTACAAACAACATATTTACATTTCGATATGCATAAATATAGCTACATACGTTCGTCTGTTTGTCTGTCTGCCTGTCTTCTTAACCATTCGCCGTAATAATCGTCATATGCGTAATAATAAAGTCGTCATAAAAATACAAAAGCAAATAAAACAAAACGAAGCGCAACGAATCAGTTTGAATTGTAACGATTTGAATGCATTCAAAATGAGTTTATCGTTCTGATCGCTGCTCTGTGCTCGGAGTACTGACGATCACCGGCGGACAACAGACGGTTCAAATACTTACAGCCATATTTGTATGAAATGCACAACAGACGTGTAAAATGCTTAAGCATCTGAGTCCATAACATTCAATAGTTGCACAACTGTCTGCACTAAACAAAGTTGGTTGGGTTACTCCGCAGTTGTGCCGGAAGGAGTCCATGCTGTGTAGCGATCGTTTACAACTCTATTTGTCGCTACTCTATCTATATACATACATATGTATGTATGTATGTGTGTATGTATGTAGGTTATAAGAAACAGCGTGTTATTTAAATAGGGTTTGTTGCTCTACAGGAGGGGGTTACTCTTTTCGAGGGTTGGTTTTTGCCATCTTCACTTCATTGGAATAAGTGCTTACTATAATAATATTGTGCAAGTGTTCCTTTTCACACCTTCATTCTTGTTCTTAATTGTTTGAAAACTATACATTTAACTATAGAAATAATATTCGTGCCCGTCTGAGCTTTCAGGATAAAGTTGTAGAAGATCATTCAGAGTTTGAAGCCACCTCAAATAACCCAGATGGTAAAGTTATATGCCTATCTATCATTCATTAAAATTGTCTAATAAATGTTTTGCTATCTACTTAAAAAGTACAGGAAATGTATGATGTCTCCCACCTAGTCAGTAGTAAATATACCTTCGAACATAAACTCGTCCTGAACTCTTGTCGTTTAAATGTTGAAAAAGGCACGTCCGAAAAAAAACAATTCAAACAACAGTTGCGTATTTTTGTCCACAGAATCCGAATCTGTTACAAAAACTTGTATATCTTATTAGCAAAAATTCACTCAGTTTAACTCACTTCCGGTCGAAACCGGAAGTCGGTAATACCACCAAAAGATAGAGCATCCCCGGCTTGGTAATTTATATTTTTTCCAATAAAAACAATGTCACTCATTGAAGAAGTCCAGGACGTGTTGAAGTTCGAAGGGTTGAAAAAGCACTTTGGAGAAAAAAGTTTTAAACAAAAGTTTTTTGAAAAAAAGTAACTTCCGGTCATTTTAACCTATCATCCAAAGATATAACATCCCGGATTTAGTAAGTCAAATTTTTGTGGTTAAAAAAAAACCATTTCCCTCCATTTTAGAGGGAGTTGGCGGGTGGTCTGGGACACCCTGTGCGTACATTTTTTTTTTATAAAAAATAAGATCAAATTAAAGGGCTTGGCCTGTAGAGGTGCTATTTTTTGAAAACGAGTTGCCATTTGTTTAAAAATTTAATTCAAATTATTAAATAAGTTAAATCAATTACTAACAGATGGGTATCAATCTAAATGAGATTGATATGCTTTATTTCCGAACTATATTAGGAGGGTAGCCACATGTTTAAAAAATTAAATTCAACTTACTCCGTCTTCTTCTTCTTCTTATTTGGCGCAGTAAGCGATTTTGGCCGAGTTCAACAAAGCACGTCTCAGTCTGCGTTAACTGACGCCAATTTAAAATGCCAAGTGAAGCCAAGTCCTTCACCTGCACCTGGTCTTTCCATTGCAGTGGGGATCTCCCTCTTCCTCTGCTACCGCCAGCGGGTTCCGACTTGAATACTTTCAGAGCTGGAGCATCAGAGTCCATTCGAACGACTTGGCCAAGCCAGCGGAGCCGCTGAATTTTAATTCGCTGCACTATGTTGACGTCGTTGTAAAGCAAATACAGCTCATCATTCCATCGTCTGCGGTACTCGCCGGCGCCTAAGCGTAAAGGCCGGTTAATCTTCCGCAAAATCTTTCTCTCGAATACTCAAAGAGGCGCCTCACCGGATGTTGTCATTGTCCATGCTTCTGCGCCATATACCAGAGAGGACTTTACTCCTGAATTGCCTACTCAGTCCAAAGTACTTGCCACTTGTTGGCAAGAGTGATTCTGCACGCTCTTGAAGATAATTGTTCCTGGGCGGTTCAGTTCTGCAACTCTTATTATCTTCTCCAACATCAGATTAAAAAAATCGCATAAAAGGGAGTCACCCTGTCTGAAACCCCATTTGGTAGGAAACGGCTCGGAGAGGTCTTTCCCAATTCAGACGGAGCCGGTGGTATTGCTCAACGTCATTTTACACAGCCCTATCAGTTTCGAGGGGATGCCAGATTCAGACATCGCGGCGTATAGGCAACTCCTTTTATTGCTATCAAAAGCGGCTTTAAAGTCGACAAATAGAGGGTGAGTGTCGATCCTTTTCTCACGGGTCTTTTCCAAGATTTGACGTATTGTGAATACCTGGTCGGTGGATTTTCCAGGTCTGAAACCACACTGATAAGGTCCAATCAGTTCGTTGACGGTGGGCTTCAGTCTTTCACACAATACGCTCGATAAGACCTTGTAACCTATGCTTACAAATCTAATCCCGCGGTAATTGGCGCGAACGGTGGGGTTGCCTTTCTTGTGGATTGCACAGAGAGATTCCAGTCGTCGGGCATGCGTTCATCTGACCATATTCTGCATAAGTGTTGATGCATGCACCTTGTCAACTTCTCGCCACCGTACTTGAATAGCTCAGCTGGCAGACTGTCAGCTTTGGCGGCTTTGTTGTTTTTCAGCCGCGTTATTGCTATTCGTACCTCGTCAAAGTCAGGCAGTGAAACATCGACTCCGTCATCAACGAATGGGGCTCGGGTTCGTCTTCTCCACTTCTTTCTGTGCTGCTGCCATTCAATAGGGTGGAAAAGTGTAAGAACAACGGCGACCTAATTATAGATGTCCATAATGTACTTAAATTATGGAGGGAAATAAGCAGTTCGTCCTGGTCTTGAAACCTTCCGTAAGTCGGCTAAGTCTTTGGTAAAATTTTCGGGCTTTTCTCCTGTCGACCTGCCTTTCAAGCTCTTCGCAACTGATGTATTGTGGCCTCTCTGTTCTTATTGCGGGCAAATACGTCCCGCTTCCCTCTTCAGTTTACTATAGCGGTCCCACATAGTACGCGTTTCGCCCGATCGGAGCGTGGCCCTGTAGGCGGCTTCTCTTTTCTCTGCAGCTTTCTGACACTCCCCATCGTAGCAGTTGTGATTTCGGGCTTAATCCGTCAGGTAATTGAAATTTAATTACCACAATGTTAGACGTAGGAGATTTACTTATTTCTAAACCATATTTAGGAGGGTTGCCACCTGTTTGAAAAGTCGAATTTCGCTAATTTCTACACAAGACCGAGGAGGAAGATAATGCGGGGACGAACACGAACAGAGAGCCGAACACGAAGACGAATACTAAGACGGGGACGAGAGGTAATATTAGCGAAACAAACTGAAAATGAAACATGAAACAAATCTGTCATTACGATGGCGCTGTTCAAATATTAACTTAAAGAAGATACTCGTCATGGCGTTTATTCCATACAATCAAAGCGAATATTTCAGGTACAGTTTTTAACTTGAATGAGCTCTTAATATCTTAATATCAGGTACTCTACGATTAAGTTTAGGCCAAGAAGAAGGCCAGCAGCTAATTTTTCGGCCAGGTCGTACTTAATTTTTTTGTGTTTTTTTCTTGCTTGGATTCTAAAACCACCCTTTTAGAAGGAAATTAAGAAAATACCGTTATTTCTAGCCGATTCCGTCACTTTGTCTACGTAAAGATCTGCTTTCGATTTTTTAAACTACTTTAAGTATTGTATGAAAGTGGCTGAAAGTCGGTGAGTCAGTCAGTCACATTCATAACAAAAAAATATGCCACAACAAATGCGGCATAGGTGGCTGATGTCAAAGCGGCAGCAACAGCAGGAAAACGAAGATGATCGAATCAGTGGAGAATGCAGCAGCGATACAAATCCATAATTATATTTTGTGATGTCTTCATTTGAGTGGACAAGCGCTGGCTGACCAATATCAATGTATGCGCGCTGCAAGGAGATAAATTCTTTTTGTATGTATGTACATTTGTTTGTAGGTACACCCGCTTTCGTAGCCACGCAGCACAGGCTCTCAGTTCTGTTTGGCTTAAGCGCTGCTTTGATATTTTTTTTTTATTATTCTTATTAACTCCTCTTTTTTGAATCTTTATTTATTTTTTCCCCAACGCTTTATATGCTGATTATGCACCGCATCAAACGTACCGACGTGCCGACGGACCGCGCAGTGTTGTCCGCCATTGCCGCACAAATATGTAAGCCGAAGATGTTGACAACACAAGAAAGGCACAAATGATTACACACCAACAGATTAAGCCAACTTAAATGTGAATGCTGCCATCGTCACGCAAGTTGAATTATCTCTGGACTTTGATGCTCAGCCTCGGCTACTTTGTTTGTTGTTATTTGTTGGAAGCATAGAGACCCATCATTGATAGCTGATAAAAGTCGACTAAGTAATAAGA
Source organism: Rhagoletis pomonella (assembly GCF_013731165.1). NCBI lineage: Eukaryota > Metazoa > Arthropoda > Insecta > Diptera > Tephritidae > Rhagoletis > Rhagoletis pomonella. Next base: position 50,197,230 of record NW_023458560.1, read on the forward strand.
AAATAATAGTGGTCTCTTAATGTGAACAAAGTGGGTGAAAATATTGTGCTTGGCTGGTTAATAAGAACAACAAAAACAACAGCGATGGCTGCTTTTACAAACAAATACATATATAGACGAGAAATCGCCGATTAAGTTGTCCCGATTCAGTAAAGCGATCGATGGGCTCACCTCCTATATTTAGCCCACGATTTTTGTTCTAGCCTCTGCTTACTTGCCCTCAAACACTTATCTACCAACTACAACCCACAGCTTATGGCTTTTTAGTGCGTATTTAAGTTGAAATGGATTTCTAATATTTTACGACACTAAAAGCGCTGCTTAAACCAAAGAATGCAATAGAACTTAGATATGAGTTGAATACCAGCGGAAATCATCTTTTAGTCTAAATACAGCATCTACTTAGCCAGCAGCCATTCTGTTAGCACACTGCCGCCACTAAACCCCACCAGCACCAGTACCACTACCATTCTGTATGGCTCCCCAAATCTCATTAATGTGTATCTCTATAATTGGCTACTATAAATATTTGGGCTACCTATCGATTGTCGTACGGTCACTTAAGCCGCTGCAACAACGGCAGCAAACTAGATATAATAACAACATATTTACACAAAAACAAATACATATACATTAGGGTGGACCTTATTTGTATGAAGCCAAAAAAAAATCAATTTAAAAAAAAAATAAATTCAAAAAATTGGGACATCATCTAAAAACGTTGATTGAAAAATTATGAAATACAAATTTTTAGCCCGATTGGAGGTTATTTAGAACTTTCGCATGGAGGCAAAAGATGACCTAAAAATTGTCTTTCACAAATTTTAATAGTATTACACAAGGCAACAAAAATTGAAAAAAAAAAATGTTGTGCGGCAAATGTTAAAGCTGTTTTCGATAGATTTGTTTGAGCTGATCACGAATTCATAGTTAGAAAGCTTCCATGAGCTCCAGGCTTTAAGAAACACGTGGTCAAAGTATCAAAAACTGACGTTTTTGGCAATGTTTGAGAAGCTTTGGCGAAGAAACAAAAGGTGATAGAACCTTGACACTTTGACCACGTTTTTCTGCAAATCAGCAGCTGATGGAAACTTTTTATCAACGAAAATCAGTGATGTGCTGTGTAATCATCGCTAAAAGCGCATTAATTTTTCAAAAAATTTATGAGACATATGCCTTTTCATAGTGCGCTTTTAAGTGAAAGCTTGGTTTCGCTCCACTACCGCCGCACAGTGGTCTGAAACGAAAGCCTTTAGTCTAAATGAAATTAATTTTTTTCGGTGATTTTTGTTTCAGATTAAAGGTAATTACATATACTTGAAACCAAATATTCAAGGTGATTTCTAGGTCAACAAATAATATTTCATTTTTCAAACAAGAATCAGTAAAATTCTATAAAAATGCTCAATATTAATTGTTTACCTTAGCCATACCTTTAATCTTATCTTCAATCTTAACCTCAACCTCAACCTCAAACTTAACCTTAATTTCAACGTTAACCTTCAATCTTAACCTTAGAGTTAACCTTAACTTTAATCTTAACCTTAACTTTAACCTTAACCTTCATATTTATCTCAATCCTAATCTTAGTCTCCATCTTAGCCTCTACTAATTTGAAATTAAGTGGAGCCCAACGCGTGTGTAGTTTTTTCATTACATCGATGTTTGCATTTAATTTAAAGTACGTTTCGACTAGACCCAAATGGGCCACGATTCTCATCCTTACACAAAGGGGAGTGACCTACAGTTTTACGCAAACTCCGGACGGCGATTGTATGTTTATAAAAAGCTGTTATTGATGGCAGAAATATATTCAGAGGTTTGCCCTTGCCTACCGAGAGCTTGTTTAGCTAATCCAATAATTCAAGTAATTAGTGGAGAAAGAACTAAAAAAATTATAAACTATAGAAAATCTGTACATATAATAAAACTGTAACAGGCCGATGTCTGTACATTATGGATATCAAAGAAAAATCAATATGGGCGTCTTTATTAGAGCAGCAGAAGCCAAATCAACAATTTTTAGAATTTTTGTCTGTCTGTCTGTAAGTCCGTATGTTTGTACGCACATCCCTCGAGAAATAATGCGTTTTATGCGTAATTATATGCAATTTTCACCGATGTATTGCTAGAGGTCTAACTTAAAATATAGAAAGAAAAAACTTTGAGAGTTGTTATATGGCTGCCAAAGGAAAGATGTTTAAGAAGGCTTACAGCCAAAAATATTTTTGTTGAGTGTTGCCACCCATTTGAAAATTTTAATTCAATTGAATTGATATGATAAGGGTTTAGGAAATTTTGCTGCCGAAAATATTTTTGAGTAGGGTGGCCAGCTGTTTGAAAAAATTAATTTAACCTAAATTGATAAAAGAAATGAAATTGTACAATACGGGTATCAAAAAGCACAAAAACACTTTTTAGGCGCAGTAAAGCACGCCGGGTATTTGTTCGTTGCAAGTAAAAAAAAATTAATACTTGGGCTATTGCAAATTTTTGACTCAATGCGCAAGTTAAAACCCACCTCCAATTGGGCTCAAATTTTCTTCATCGTAGTTTTTCCATTAACTCCACGTTTTTAGGGGTGTCCCGGTTAAATTTAAAATTTTTGTAAAATAGGTCCACCTTAATGTACATACATATGTACATACGGGCATATGACTGAAATCATATTCAAACATTTATACACATACTCCCCTACATACATATGTATGTGTCTGAGCATAAAAGCTAAAGTCGCCGCCGCCGCGCGTTTCGTCCCGATTTCATTTTGAAGTCAAACACAAATTTGCATATTTTTCCCATTGCCGCATTTTCGAAACGATTATGGCTTAATGCAGTTTGAATTGGTGGCAGCAGCGTGTAAAGTGGTGAGTGACTAACATACATGTGCATACATACATACATACCTTCACATGGATAATGAATGATACCAATAATATGTATGTTCAGCCGGTAGTAATAGCTCGCTGATTGAGTGATTATGAGCGTTGTAAGCCTGAGCAGAGCGTGAGCGTGAGCGTGAACGTGAACGTGCACGTTTGTTAAAAGGCGGCATGCACTAAATTGGTTCGGATAGTAAGAGACATAAAAATTAAGTTGTTTTGTGCATGCATACACCTACATACATACATATATGCGTACATGCACCTATCTAAGCTGCATTGGCGAAAGAGCTGCATGTGTATGTAGGCAGTTAGTTTTGGATACAAGCCAAAATAGTTTGTTTAGATGGAGTTGAATGAAATTAAATTATATTTTCAGCTATTCACTTCGTTTTATTTAAACAGCTAAGTGGTAATGCATTTTATAGCCAGCATAGATAATCGCAAAATCAAAATCATAAAATCATTTCCTTTAGCGATTGGCTTGATTTGAGGCTGAGTAACGGATACATATTTGGCGTGGCTATGTAGTCTTTGCTTAAAAAATATTATCAGCTACTACTTACTCTGTATAATGAATGCGATTTAATGGTAAAATTGTCATTGCCATAACTCAAATCTAATCAAAGCAGGAAATATGTCGTTGAGAAAATATTCATTGTGGGTTGATTTGTGGATTTTTGGAATTGGCGCTGTTCAGCTTAGTATAGCCGTTTCTTGTTAATTTTCTAGCATAATCGTTTGCATTTTTACCGCCTAATAGACTGGTGTATTAAAATTAGTATTCGATGGCTTTTAATCACAGTCACAAACATAAATAACCCACATACAGTGACTATTACATTGAGTCCTCAAACCAAGATATCCCAATAAGAGCGAAATTGTACTTACAATTATGTATGTATGTAGCAGGGACCGTAACAGTTACAACTTTTATTAAAAAATCGCTCTTTAACGATTATTTTTTGAATTTTATTTAATTACTCTTTAAATAACCATTATTTATGACTTTTATTTTATAAATCGAAAATAACAATTATTTTTGCTTTTTATGCTTTATAATGTGCAAATAACAGTTTTTTTTTTGATTTTTAAATTATATGTCTTAGATAACAGTTATCGAAGACTTTTATTCATAGAAGTCATAAATAAAAATCAGTCACTGACCTTTATTTTTTAAATAAAACTTATAAAAGTCATTTGTATAAGTCGTAGTAAACTTTTGTTTCCCAAAACCTTTTTAACTGCGAAAAATGTTAACGAATTTTATACGAATGATTTAAAAAATAAAAGTCGGTGACTGATTTATATTGATGACTTTTAAAAGTAAAAGTCACTGACTGATTTTTATTTGTGATTTTTATAAACAAAAGTCTTCAATAACTGTTATCTAGGACATATAATATACAAATTAAAAATAATTGCTATTTTTTTTTTTTAATTTTGCATCAAAACTGCAAATAAAAATTTACTTTCAAATTTGGGTCTCGCTGAAGAAAGAAATCGATTAGTATGTATCACTTAGTTGTAGAACACTTCCTTCATAGTGAATTTTTTTCCATGACAGTTTTCATCAATAACTGTTATGTTCGGTCCCTGGTATGTAGGTGTGCAGGCAGTCGTAGTTTCACCCGAAAGCTTTAGCCATTATCTGCAGCTTGGTTCTTAAAATCTTCTAAGAACGGAAAAAGTACCTCAAACTTATTCAATGCTGTAGAGGAAGATTGAAGAGGCATATAGAGCATGCCAATTCAAACAAAGCGACCTAAGGCCATAAGCTTGTCATCATTTCTATTTCAGGCACTGTAGAGAATTCTGGAAAGCCTCACTAGACTATCCATCAATCCGATACTTCTATCCAAAGCTCAGCATGCCTACTGTATACACAGTTAGCTCACGGAAACGGCTCGGGAGGCACTTTAAAAAGTAAGGAATGCTGTGGCATTTCTAGATATGGCAGCGGAATTTTCCGTAATTTTTTGAAAGTTTTTTTTTTCAGAAAAAGCGGGTTTATATACTCCTTTAGCTCTATGCATTTAGTCGAGTCTTTTCCAAGGTACTAAGGTTCTAAATATAAGTAGATTTCGGTGATGACTTCCTCACATAAATATTTGCCATCTACACATTTTCCTATTTGCTGGGCCCAGCTCCCCTTCGCCGTTGTCGTGTGGACCTTGTTGTTGTTACACAAATGGAGAGGCCTACAGTTTACGCCATGGCAGAATACACTCGGAGGTTAGCCACTGCCTGCGAGCGCTTTTGGAAAAAAAAAAGGTTTTTTTTTGATGTTGCTCAGACCAGGGATCGAACCCTTACCACGTACCGGCCCAGTGGTCGTACGCACTTCATTTAAAGTTACTGTATAAGAAATTCAAAAAGTCACGAAATTATTAAATTTTCATTGTAATAACGCACTTCCGAGCGCAATTACCTTAGTCAAGATGGTTGTCGGTATAAACAATCCCTGCTTCCCGCAGGATTATGATTCCTGTTGAGAACACTCAACAGGGGCATCCTACAGAGTTCAGTTCTCTCTCCACTTCTATAGGCTATAACAGTAGAGAAACATCTGTAGTAGCGCACGGTGGGCGTCTGTCTATTCGTACGACATGTCGCGACATGGCCAAGCCACCAGAGGTCATCGCCAACGCGCAAAGGCCTGCAGAATCTTTCTCTCGAAAACTCCAAGAGCCGCCGCATCAGATTTTTACATTGTAACTTATAGAGTGTAATAGAGGAGATACTTTTGTCCTCGTTCACCACCAGACCCATTCGCATTGCTTCTGTATCTAATCCCGAGAAGGCAAAACAGATGTAGCCTTTATTTTTACCGATAATGTCGATGTCGTTGCGATACGCCAGCAATTGTACGCTCTTGTAAATTATTTTACCTGAGCTATTCAGTTCTACGGATCTTATTATCTTCTCCAACATCACATTAAAGAAATCCCACGGAAGGGAGTCACCATGTCTGAAACCTCGTTTGGTCCTTCCCAATTCTGACGTATTAATTTTGTGTAAATGCAGTCATTGCGGCATAAAGACAACTTATTTTCGTGCCTCAGTCCGTTATCGGACGTTTCGTCATGGAGGCTGAATTTACCGACAGTGGCGCCAAAGATCCCTTCCTTGCCCGCCCTTGCATTGAAGTCGCCGAGCATGATTTCGATATCGTATCGGGGACAGCGCTCATATGTACGCTTCAAGCGCTTATAGCAGAGTTCCTTGGATGCCTTGTCCTTCTCCTCCATCGGAGAATGGGCACAGATGAGATGTTGAAGAATCTCACCTTGATGCGCTGCTTTACGTGGCAACTGGAGTAGATGTCGCAAGGCTCCACGCTTACCTTGCCTTGCCCCGTCCATAGAATTTCTTGGATGGTGGTGTTGTGAGCCTTTGTCTGCCCGAGGATATCAACCGGCCGGGCAGAGCCACCTTCCTCACTAAAGGTTCGTATATTCCAGGTGCAAACCCTCAAATCATAGTCCTTTTGACGTTTGCCGTGGTCGTCATCAAAAAAAAGGGGGTCTCATTGGGCGTGATTTTAACGTGGCGGGACGCAAACTCAGCGCACGCGAATTTTCTATCTGGAATGGTTGCTGCAATATTTGAGATGTACATATGTATATTCAGTGAAATTATTGCATATTTGATTCCATATATGTATGTATATAAAATTAAATATTACAAAACAATACAAATTTTTACATTTGAATAAAGACTTATTCCCACTCTTTTTGGTGTTTCTTTTTTTCTTTGGTATTTTGTTCTAAACAATTTATCTAACGCATCGCTAAAACTTTGTGAAGAACGTAAACAATTATTGCTGCTTAATTTGTGTAAAAATAACAAAAGCCAAATGCTGTTATGCAGGTGTGTTAAATTATTCAATCGCTTTGTGAATAATGCAGCAACATCAAATGTTGAATATCATCAAATGAAAAAAATATTTGTAAAAATAACAACCAAAGCAATTTGAGCAATTTGTACAGAAATATACACCTGTGCCGGCCAACCAACCAATCAACCAACCAATCGATAGACTAAAAGGCCAAATGGTGAACGGCGAGCAGCCGGGCGTGGGAGTCAACATGAGTGCTGCGTGTATACTTATGTATGTATGTATGTATGTACATCGAAAAATGTAGAAAATATAAAATAACAAAGAATTTTAAAATATTTAACAGCAGATATATGTTTACCATGGTTTTTAATGAGAGCGCAGAGCGCAATTTGATGTGATTTGAAAGCGTTGTGCTCGACTCCACCCAGCTGCGTGTGTGTATAGCCAACAAATTATACAATAGCACACAGTGGACAACACGACACGATACGAAAGGACACGGCAGGATATGCTAAGCAACAGTGACAACAAAGCAGCAGAACAAGAAAATTGCTGTAGTGATTGGTGTGAACGGGGCCACATGTGTCCTGGTTATAGGACAACCGACAAGCGCTGAGTTATGAAACATACGTGGAAATTGGTATGAGTGGCGGCAAGCGGAAGTGTTGCAGGAAGGTGCTTATTTCATTTATTCACGCCGTCACGTTGCATCGCCCTCTGCCGCCGTCAAGCGGTAGCGTGTAAAAGGATGATACTTTGAACTAACTGAGGCCTTCATGTCTCCACTCCCTTCTCACTTGATTATTTTAAACTTTAAATTATAGCTTTGCCTTGGTCGCTCCCGCGTGCTGTGCCGCGCTACGAGTATGTACTTATTTGACTGTGGGTGGCTTTTGGTGTAATTTGTTTAATTTGCGCTCGTCACAAAAGGGGGTTTATTACGAACATACACATATACATACATACATATGTAATTTGTGGTCAGTGGGTGGCGCCTCAAACGTAGCTCATCTCCACACGCTTTGGAACATGTAAATGTCGCTGGAAAGTGGGGTAAAGCGCTGCTGACAAGGCGGTAATTATTTTGACAAGAGTACGAGTAGACTTCTATATAAATTGACATCGACAATATTGAAGTGAATTACATATATCGATATGCATATTTTTAAGTTCCCATATCCCTGTAATTCCATATCGAAATGTGTTTGTTGGCTTTTGTAATAATATCGAATAATATTTGTATACAAAATTGATTGTTTCCGGTCAGTCATTTAAGGTATATAGTAGATTGGATATTGCGACGTTACATTATTTATTGAATGACAAATACTTGCAATGAGTAATTATAGTGTGCATACATTTGCATGTATTTAGGACTTTTTAATTGCTATTTATTTATTTATTTATTGATTTTAAAGTTTTATTGTGAAAACTATGAAAGTTTTCTTACTGAAACAAACTCAGCTGGCTGCAAAGTTTTTTGAGTATGTTTGTTTGGAAAAAAGAAGTTACTAGGACAAACAATTAGATTTATAGAATTAATTTGCGCTCTAAATTGAAACTTCCCTTGAGAGTTGCGGTTAGTTGAGTTGAGTTGAGTTGAGTTGAGTTGAGTTGAGTTGAGTTGAG
>NW_023458560.1:50210584-50251598 GCF_013731165.1 Rhagoletis pomonella
TGAGTTGAGTTGAGTTGAGTTGAGTTGAGTTGAGTTGAGTTGAGTTGTTGAGTTATTTGATTATAGTTACCAAATCATGTGTTAAAAGATATACATATTTTTAGCTGCCTTTTTTCGGGGTGTATGAAAACCACACTCTATAAGTCACTCATCGTTCCCGCGCTGGTATATGGCGCAGAAGCATGGACAATGACAACATCCGATTGCGGAAGATTTACGGGTCTTTACGCATTACCGCATTACGAGTACCGCAGACAATGGAACGATGAGCTGTATGAGCCTTTCAACGACATGGGCATAGTGCAGCGATGATGGATCCTCAAATGCTGCAAATGAAATAAAATCGCAAACTATCTCAAATAGCCGTAAAAATAAGGTTTACTATCAAAATACGTCTGGACTCGGAAGCAAATCTGAATCCGTCCGCATGGTAGCTTTTAATTTCTCTCTTTTTGATTTTACTGAGCTAACTAGTTGTTTCAATATTTTTATGTCTAACGTTTACGATGTTTGTCTGAATAATAACCCACAAATACACACTAAAATTTTTAAGCTACCTTGGTTCTCTAAAGACCTGGAACGCCTAAGGAGTTTGAAGAAAAATATTTACAAAAAGGTCAAACTCTCAAACGTCGTAAATGTTCTACGTTTTCCGATCCTTATATTTACTTTCAAACTTTTGTATAAGTCTTTTGTTTGCTCTAGGCTGGAATATGCTGTATTTGAAGATCGAATCAATCTATATATCGCATGCGATCTTCAAAAGTGACATAACTCAAAATTTGGCATTTTTGAAATTATGCACTAAAAATCTACACAGAGCTTTTATTTACCTTTCAGTAAAAGCTGGAGCAAATTTTTGCTATATTTTGTTGAGAAAACCCATATGATTAATATGTACTAGGAAATAGTTCGTTGTTCGCATTTTCTGACGAGCGTGCAATTTTGAGTTGCGTCTCTTTTGAAGACGGTATACGATATATCAACAGATTATAGTCTGATCAAAGGGTTTTTGATCGGTTTGCTTTGCGCTCACTAAGATTTATTGAACCTCTGCCGTCTTACCGTCTATTAATCAACCTTATGGCCTTAGATGTGAGGCGTACTCTTTGATCGATGTGTTTTGTATTTGCCATCATTACAGGCTTTATTGATTGTCCGCACCTTCTTATGAGAATTGGCTTAAGTGTTCTTCCACATTGGTTTAGCAAAAACTCTGTATGGCATGAACACGCCTTTAAGGAGGGTGTTTAGTCAATTCAATGCTTACTCTTCTTCCTTTGAGTTTGATTTCTTTTCTTCTAAGTTTACTTTTAAGAATATACTTGTAAGGCATTTGTCACAACAACCATGTTATATATGTATTAATATTTTTTTGTTATACTGTTTTCGAAATTTGTTAAATAGTTTGTAAGCACATTGTTTGTTGGTTAATAAATGAAATGAAATTAAATGAAAGACCAAGTGGAGAAGGACTTTGGTTCACATCGCATTTCCAATTGGCGTCAGTTGGCACAGAAGAGAAACGACTGGCGTTCTTTGTTGAATTCGGACCATTACAGCACCAAATAAAAAGAAGCAGAAGAAGAATGTTAAAATTAATAAGGAAGCTCATTGCTTACTTTCAAAGCTAAAAAGATGAATTTTTCATTAGCAATATCTAACGCATAGTTTCACATCAAAAAACTCTCACTTTGTTTTGTACATATAACTTATTTCCCACCTCCAGCACAAAACAAAAGACTTAAGACCCAAACTCGATTTGTAACAAACTAAAATTTCCCATGCCAAGTCATTTACCTACACTAACTGCTTCGCATGCTGCACAGCATTTGCATAAAATTATAAATAACAACATAAATATGTATGTACAGATACATATATGTACATATTTATGTATGTATATTTTTCTCTAGATTTTTTCTACATACTACACTCAATCGCCACACACTCATTTGCTACTGACAAATTGACAAATTAAATTAATGCCGCGCTCTATAAGTCATCGGTATGTGCTGTCAAAATATTTAAAACTTTTGCTAAATTATCAATGTCAAATAAACAGCTTCTTAACATGCCTTTAAATTCCATTTTATGCCACTTGCCTACCTCGTTCGCAGATAATTATTAAATTATAAAATTAAAAACAAAATGAAATAACAACACAAAAAAAGTTAAAATTCCCAAAAGCTGCTTCAGCTGCTAGCACCAACGCGCATACTCAACGCGGCGTACAATAAAACCACAAATATTTGAATTTTATTACGCTATGGTTGTTGTTTTTGTTTGCTTATGACTGCCTGTCGCTTTGCTGTTGCTGATGCGCGCTCGCTGTGAACGACGACAATAATGGCCGCGGCGCTCTTCATATTTGCATATGTGCTTCTCTGTTAATCACTAATCCCGTCGTTCATTCTGTTTGCCAACGTACTATGTAGGTATGTATGTATGTATGTAGATTAAAATAAGGCTCAGTCGGCGAGCCTCATAAATTTCCAATTTTATTTCGTATGTGTCAAAAATTCGTTTAACCAACAAATCGTTGATAGGTAAACATTCACCTTTATTTTGCGTTCGCACACCCGAAATAAAGCAACAAAAGTGCGTATGTACATAAAAGAATATGTGTAAAATAAATGAACCTGCAGAGTAAATATGTATGTACATATTTAAGTAAATAATAAAAACGTTAGTTGTCGGCTTAAAATGCCTTTAAGCAACAGACGTATTCATTTACATATGCACACAAATAAATATGTTTGTTTGAAATCCTCAGTCGCTACTGGATTTTTTTTATGTACAGACAAATGCTTAAGGCGGATTCGTCGTTTTAGTTCAGAAATTTTCTTCCATGAAAGAAAAGATTCAAAACTATGTAGAGCGATGAATCTGCCTTTATTGGGCAAGGTTTTCTAGAAGGGTACTTCAGAAATAACCTTTTTTTTTTAAATGCAGCGCCCTAATTTCAGAAAGTTGACGTTGCACATTCTAATTAAAATGCAAAAAAGAAACATCCAACAAAATATCGATAACAAAATCGATAAAAATTTCGATAGCAAAATCGATAATAATATTGGTAGCAAAATCGAATAGAACATTGATAAAAATATCTTTAACAATATCGATAGATAATCGGTAACAACATCGATAACAAAATCGATAAAAAATCGATAACAAAATCGATAAAAATTGATAAATAATCGATAACAAGGTCGTTAAAATATCGATAACAAAATCGATGACAATTTTGATAACAATTTTGATGCCAAAATCGCTTATAATATTGCGAAATCGATTAGAAAATTGATAAATATGTGTATAAAAGTATCGACAATATTGCTAGCAAAATCGATTAGAAAATTGATAAAATATTCAATAAAAATATCGATAACAAAATCCATAAATAATCGATATCAAAAAACAAAACAAAGATCCATTAGAAAATCGATAAAAATATCTATAACAAAATCGAAAAATAGTCGATAGCAAAATCGGTAACAAATTCGATATCAAAACCGATAAAAATGTCGATTATTATATCGATAAGTCCCGAGAATCCCGAAAATCTCTAAAACCCCAAAATAGTGTCCAGATTGAGTCTCTGTGTCTCTATCTATATCCTTTTCTCTATAATTACCCTTATTTTAATCTTTCTTCATTTATCTTCATCTTTACTTTTATCAGTATCTTCATCCTCATCTTTTCCTTTATATTTATCTTCGTTTTTACTTTTATGTTCATCATTTCACCTTTGCCCTTATATAAGTAAAGAGTTTAAATTTACCTTGGTCTTCATTATTGCCTTTACCCTTACGCATCTTTGTTTTTATTTTTATTTTTACCTTTGCCTTTATCCTTTTCTTTATCTATGTACGTACTCACCTTTACTTTCATTCTTGTATTGGTCTTTTTCTAAGTGTTATTCTTTAACCTTTTATTAGCAAGTTTTTGTCAAATTAATAACATACATTCAAGAAGCACTTGTTTCCATTCCAACCATTTCCGTTGCACCATTTCACTTCAAAAATTAGTAATTATTGAAATATCGCAGTGGCCATTTTTTGAAAAATACTGTAATATAGGGAGTGGGCGTGCTTATTAACCGATTACAGAATTTTCAAACACATTTCTTAGTATTTAATACCATGAACAATACGCTTACCAATGCTATGAAGAGATTCGTTGAATAATTCTTGAGATTCAAAGAATCTTTCATTACCGCGAGTGGCGTAGGGATGGAAAAGCCGCGCAAGGAATCGATACTTGACTTAGGAATCAACATTCAAGTTTTCGATTATTCACCTCTAATTGTCGACTTTATGACTTAAATTGACTCTGAAAATTAAAAAAAAGAAAGGCAATACCTACTTTTAGTAAGAAATTAAAATAAATTTTTTATTTTTAATAATTCAAAAAATTATTTTTTATCAATAAATTGCACACGATTTAGCATTGAAAGTAAGAATTAAATAATAATAAAATTAAATAATTAAGAAAGCCGCATATATTCAGCGACTGCTTTGTAAATTTTTTAGCAGTGTACGGATATTAAACTTGGAGCCATTATAAAATTAAGTGTAGTATTGAACGCTTCTTGCTGAATGCCGTTTATTTGAATATTGTATTGCCATATTTTGAATATATCACACAATTGAAAGGCGGTGTTGCCATAATGCACGATAATAAGTACTAATAAATGAAATGATAACACTATTGCAATAGAATGGACAAGCCTAAAAATTAGCTAAAAACCTTCAAATACTTAGTAAACAAAAGTAGAAAAGTCATCGAGTGAAATTCGATTTTAGTCAACTTGAGGCGACTGGAGTCGATTCAAAAAGTCGAGTTTTTTCAGCGAAAAGTCAATTCTGGACTAAGGCCAGAGTAACATCACTAGAGTGGCTATGCGTATTTTTCATTTTTTTTAAACTAAGTTTCTTAGTAAAATATTTATTTATAAATATGTCTATGTATGTATGAATATCTAGCACTTATGAGAATTGACTGGTTAGTGTTAAGTGAGTTTAATTTGTTTAATAAATTGTTAAACTTGTTTTTGCTCTTTATACATTTAAAAAATGGGCGGGACCACTCCTCTTTTTATGAAATCCGTAACTGGTAAAAACTCGGATTTTCGAAATCGGTAACCGGTACAAAAAGCGACTTAAATTTTGAAATAACCATAACAAAAGTAATGGGCGGTTTTCTCAAAATTGGTAACCGGTACTAAAAACCCGGGTTTTTCAAAATTGGTAGCCGGTACGAAAAAATCCGGTTGCATTTTTGAAATCACAGTGACGTTGTCGTTATAGAAGTAATTGCCAGTAGTTTTTAGTTGACCAAAAATATTTCCTGTCAAATTGAGAGTTAGAACATTTCCTTATTTTGATTAAAATATTTTTCTGAACAGCATGGTACCATTTTTATCCTATCTGGAATTTTTTCCAGGTACGGCTACAAATAGAGCCACATTGGCTGTAGTATTAGTCATATTTGGCTAGATTCTAGACGAAGAAGATTCTAGAAGATATGGGGGAAATGTATTAGTGTAATAAATGATAAACATTTTATGGGTACATTTATCTGTACTTACATACAAATTATGTGCAATTAGAATACTTATTTTTCATCCGTGCTACAGCAATTGAATTCCTGCAAAACAAATAAAAAGAAGGCACTAAAAAATTCCAGGACGAATAACTTTTCTGGAGGAAAATCGCTCATAGATTATACCAATGCAGTATTGAATAATATTTTTCTTACAAGAAAATTCCTACCTTAGCTTTTGTTTTTGAATAAAAACCGATTAATAGTGCGACCTAGGTTGAATGTTTACTGTGCCGCAAAACTTTGAAATTTCAAAATAAAAACTAAACCTAAATTTTTAATAAATTTAAAGCTGAACATTAGTAATCGGTAGTTTGAAAACATGTCATAAAATTTTCATTTAAAAACTAAATATACAAAATTGAATGGCCTTTCTTAGGCTTTTCATAACACAGTGCCTTTCGTTAACCATAGAAGCAAGTCTGTCATTAAAAGGTAGTGCAATTTTATTGTAATCTATTTTCAAACAAAAACAACTTAGCAAACACACTACTTGAAAAAATCCGCCTATAAAACAAAATTATTGCTTCCATATCAGTACAAAAAAAATCGCATTTTCATAGTTGGCAGATATTATAATTATTGCATATGATCCTTTTCATCAATTTTACTCCTTTTCGCATTTTGCACATGTCTACACTTATCAGCGAAACAGATTTTTTTGGCGAATTTTCCCCCTTTTTTGTGCCATTTTCAAACACCTTTTGCCTATTTTCTAATAAAATGAGCAAAATGAGGATTTTTTTCTATTAAAAAGTATAACATTACCCGGTGTACATTTGGAGCAAGACCAGCAACGCCAGCGGCAGCGGCAGTTGTAAATCCTTTTAATCCTTCATAATAAGTGGGAAAATTGCAGATAACGCCTACGCCACTTTTTAATCCCCACAAACAATAAGCCACACGAAATCGACGCTGCTACTCGACTTAATGCATTTACAAAGGGGGACAAGCCTACAATTTGGAATAAAAAAAAAATAAAAAAAAAAATAGATATAAAGGTATGTGCCTGTTTTTAAAATTACCTACCCATCAATTAGTGAAACATTTGGAGCGGAGTCTAATTCAAGCGATGCACCTTGAGTTTTGTAAAATGAGAACAGAGAGAGGCACCGCCATCACCACCACCACCACCAGCAACAACGTACACCACCACCACCACCAGCAGTTGTCGATGCGATCGCAACTCAACAAACCTCATCAATTTGCAATAAGCTGCTGTTACTGTTGTTGTAATACGCCACTGATTTAGATGAAAATCTCATGTTTACAAAAAGGTGCCGAAAATAGCGAAAGGATAATGGCGCAGCGCAAAATGTTGGCGCAATACTCATAAAAATGCAGCAAAACACTAAACAAAAGCTAAAACTAAGTGAAGTGAATCGAGGAAAATGAAAACAAAAACAACAACAAGAAAAGACGCTCGCAGGAGCTACGCATAGTATCTGGTAAAAATTTATTTTCCTTTGCTTTGAAAATGTTTTTTTTTTTTTGTTTGTCTGTCTAAATTAGACATATGTATTTTCATATACCCTCTGCGGCAAAACACATAAAGAAAATAGTCGGTGTAGATAAAGGAAAAAAGAGGTGAAACGCACTACTTCATTGGCATTGAATTGGCGAATTAATAAGACATACATACATACTTACATATGTACATACATATGTACCTACATACGTGCGCCGTGAATGAAATACGATACGCGTTCACGTTTACTTAAAAAAAATAATGCAGAACAAATAGTGTGAAGATAAAGAGAAGAGATAATTTTTTTTAAAAGAAAATATTTGTTGCATAATTTTGTGTATATGTATATGTACATATGTATGTATGTTTTTGTGTTTACGCTGCCGCAAGTGTTAGTGGATTATTTTTCCATTGCATTAAGATTTTCTTAACTATATGCATACTATCGAAAAAAGATGCCACATAGCTAAATTTCCAGTGTCGTCTTCGGCAAGTAATTTATTGCTACATGTACATTCAATGCTGAAGCTAAATGTAAGGAGAGAAATCTTAATGTAATATTTAATAAGCATAATCTCAATATTGTTTCATTTCTTTAAACATTTTTTAGCAAAAACATTTATTTCCTTAAACAAAAATACACATTAAGTAGCCAAATTTTTATTGGCGCACCCAAGGCACATTAAACAGGTAGTATCAGTAGAGCAAAAACAACATTTGCGTGTATTTTGTTGTTGCTTCTGGTATCGAAAGTGTCAAAAACTGTTCTGAATTTTTTCTTCTAAATCAAAGCGTGCCATGTGAAATACAAAAAATTATAAAAAATAAAAAATTGAAATTGGAAAAAATAAAAATTGATGCAACTTTCTTTCCTAGTAAATTTGTTTGCTTCTCGAAGCATTGATCCATCCTTTGCAAGGCCCAGTAATCAGCGGTCGTGCTGCCGAGTTGGGCGAACGTTCCAAAAGCTGCTATTCAATCACTTGTTTTGTATGGAAAAAGGTTTCACAAGCAAATGGATTTTAACAATTCAGAATTTTTGTGAGCAAAAATTAAAAATATTTGACATTTTCGATACCAAATAATTTGAAAATAAATCAAATCAGCTGCTCTACTGATACTACCTGTTCAATGTACCTTGGGCGCACCCATGTTTTACGCGAAGAAGGCATATTTTAAAACTGTGATAAATTAACCGGAATAAAGTTATTCTTATTAAGAAATGTCCAACCAACTCAAAACTGATTAATATTTTCAATAATATCTGCTGAGAAAGCCGTTGAATTCGTTTAATTCACGTTATAACAGTTATGATTTGATAACTTTCTTAACAATTTTTTTATGGAAACTTATGGAAACAGTAATTGCTGCTTTGGTCTTACTTCTTAAACATAGAAAATAATAATTTCATATGAAATATTACATAATAAATCTTGATTGCTAAATTATTAAGAAATATTTTCTTCAAGAAGGTATAACTAATTTGTAGGGCCGAGAAGGATTTTCATTCCTTTACCAGAAACTAATTCAAAGGTCCCTTTAAAGATCTGTGAAAAAAAAGCCGCGCATACCCGCATCAAAAAGAGTGGCGGCCATTTTTATTTCACTAGACCAACTTTAGCAGATGTTCCAAATAACATCAAGTGTATTAAAATATTAAAAATGTATAGTAATTTATTCTATATTTAGCATCATATCATTTATAAGATGTGTCTTAACAAAGCTGAAGTAAATTTTCAAAAATGCAATAACGAATCCAATATGGCGTTAAAGAAAAAAAAACAATCTCTGAATTTTCATGAAATTTGGTATTAAGAGGTTCTTAAGTTCGCTCATTACAAATTTCAAACAAGTTTTCCAAAAATTCATACCTGAAGAACTTTATTTAAAAATGAGAAAACTGAAGTTTTGGAAATGACGAATTTCGTATAAAATAAAAAAATCTTAAAAAAAACTGTTGGGGCCTAAATCAAATTGTTTGGGCTGAGCATATAGCAGACGGCCGCAACTATCCCTAATTTATAAATATATAATTACTGTTATTATTTCATAATTCCATTTTAGATATGTTTCCTTGTATACAATGAATAAAATTTTCCTAAACAAACATTTTGTATTACTCAACTGGAAAATGACAGTTGAATTGACAGTTGTCAACCGAAAAAGTTGGAATGTGATACCTAACTCAAGATCAGTGAACCTTAAAACATAGTACGTTTAATTCGTGGGAAATTTTCCTTATTTATAGAGAAATTGACAGCCCATTCGACAGTCATAAACTCTTAAGGTTTTAATTTTACACGCAATTCATGATTAGTATGTCTTAAAACCTATTCATAGGCATTTTGAACAAGATTGTCTTATTTTTAGAAAGATTCATAGTTCATTTGACAGCTGTCAACTGTCAGGGTTTTACTTTGTCATAAAGTTCGTGATCAGCATATCAAAAACCGTAAACAGTGGCATTTTTAAAAAGATTGTCTTAATTTTAAAGAAATTGGCAGTTGATTCGACAGCTCTCAACCGTCAAACTATAAATTTTATGGCATATTCGGGTTTAGCATTACAACAATAATACGATCCTGCAGTTTTATTATAATCGTAACAGCCCTTCTAATTTTTCGCGTAAAACATGGCTTTTTCGACCACTGTGTGGCATTTCGAACGGCTAAAAGTTCTTTAAGAAGCTTTTTTTAATGGCAGAATCACACAGACAGCTTGGCATTCCTGACGAAAGGCAAGCACTGCTAGAAAAATCTGTGGAATATGAAAGGCTTTCAATTTACTTGAAAATAGGTTCATTGCCGGAGGCGATTACAATGCAAAGTATACCTTCTGCGGCTCTCGCCCTATTACTTCCAAAGGACGACCACTCTACGCTGCTATCAGAAAGCTCAATTTATTTCCGCTCGCGTCCGGAAAACCTACATACTGGCCAACCGATATAAACAAAATACCCGACTTGATTGATTTTTGTGGGACCACAGGCATTGTACCCTCAGAAGTAAGGTCTAGATCTTGTATCGCCCACCGTAGAGATCCGGCTTCGCGAGCTTAAGGAGATTTTTAGACCATCTCCGGTTAACCATCGCCCAAAGTACTGTCTCAGTAGAGCAGCCCAGATTTTCCCGCTGCGTTGACCCGAGGCCCATCTATCCAAGATAAGTCCACAAGTAGTCAAGGGAGATCCCACTCTCTCTTTTCTTGGTGATAATGTCTCGAGGCTGCCGTCTCTGGCCAGCTCACCAGCCGCACATTTTCCTGCGATATCACTATATCCTAGCGCCCATACAAGTCTAACGCGGTAATAATCCGACGCAATCGAAAGTAGGTTAAGGTATTCCCCAGAAAGCTTCGAGCGTGCCGTAAGTGAGCGCAAGGCTCTTATTTTCGCCTGGCTGTCTGACTGCTAACTTAATAGCAGCAACCCCAGCCTGAAAAACACTACGGTGATCTGGAAGCCTGAATTTGAGGTTTATGGAGAGATGCCTGGAAAGGCCCCTCCACCGAGCCTTCTTTAAAGCTTCCACCTATCCGTGTAAAAGTTCACCGGTGCCTCCCTCCAACTACCGCCCTACGTCCACTCATCCCTTGATGGGTTGTATGTATATGGAGAACGAGCTAGCAGGTGCCAAGCTAGACTCGCAGTGATCCGTGTTATCAGCGATGAAGTCGTAGCCACCGAGAATAGTATATTGTCCAGTCTGACTACCGCCCTTGCAGAAGCTGCATTACCTGCGGCTTATAGTTCACAATACTTATTTCTTCCTGTCTTTAGCTGATCGCAGAGTCGAACTCTATGAACATCCGCATTCTTCAACGGCTCCTTAAGAAAAAAGGAATCTGAAGGAACTGGCTTATGCTTCCAGAGCAGCGACCACCGTAATCTAGGCTAAAGTTCTTAGGCTTAGACAAGATCCTCAGATTCGGCGCTGAGGTGTAGAAGAAGTCCAGCAGATGCTGCTTAGGAGTGTTTACATCGTTGCCTATCGCTAATTTAATTCACTTTTCCCCAATTTTCTACCTGTTTCACCTTTGGCCCATTTGGGCCACCGTGTCAAATTTTCTCCTTCTTCGTTTCTCATTTGTTGGCAATAAAATGTTGTTTGTACGACTGCGTGCGCGATAATTTTGTCATGATGAAGTCATTACAATGTCATGCAGCAAGCGATCAAGATGCGTGCAACAAAATAGACATTGATACACACACATTCCTATAAATGTGTTCACGTTCATACATACATACATACATACATCTTCAAAGTATTGCCGTTGGCCAACCACGCATGTACACGCTTAGCCACTTTTCTTGCCATTGATTTATGTGGCAGGCAGTATGGCCGTTTAGTAGACCATAAATACACACAACAGTCAAAAGCGGCGTTTGTGTTGTTGCTGCGGCCGGTACGCCATGTGTGCGACATGTCTTTGAGTGGCTTCCGAGTGCGCGCAGCCACCTTTGCTTTCTTATTTTTTTTTTGTTTTTGATGAGATACCAATCAAATGGCGTGAACGAGTGTCCGAAACTGAAGACCTACCCGTAAACAAGCAAATATAATGTATGGGGTTGTGTGCACTTATATTTTGTTTTTTATTGCAATGGACTGACTGGCCGACCGACCGACCGATCGACCGATCGACAAGCGGCATGTTCCGCAGGCGCATATCTGTACGATCTGCTGGACCACAGTGCTGGTGGTGGTGCCGCCGGGTGTCGTGTCGGTATGCGTTTGGTTAGGTCATCATGTGGTAGCCACTGATTGGTTGATTGGCTACTTGTGCACCGCTTTGATGCAGGCGCTAAACCGCCGCTTCAACACGCCGCCGCATAGACGTTAACTGCATATCCTTGTGTGGCCGATTTTCTCATTTGGCCAATTTTTATAGTTGGCCGGTGCATATAACTTAATTGATGGGTTTATTTTCTCAAATAGGGGCGGACAAGTTAACGATTTGGGATCTCAACTGAGATGAGCACACACATGTTTGTTTATTTTATTGCCTAGAAAGTATCCTTCAGGTAAATATTTGCGTTTAATGTTTTGAGAATTCGACAAGATAATATTTGGTTTTTTTTTAGTACGAAGAAATTTAATTAATGAAAAGGACCTCCGCAGAGTTTAATTTAGATCGGCACTGCTGCTAATCTCTCTTTGACTTTTACAACTAATTTTTCAAATTTAACTCTGGATGAGAAGGAGAAGTTGGCTGTGGAATCGTTTTAGAAAATATACAACTCAATTAGTTGGCATATTTATAAAACTGCCAAGTTCTACGCCGGCTGGAAAAAACTCTCGATTTTGGATAGGCGCTCGTGAGATTTGTTTTCCTCCGTCTAGCGCCCGACAGCCATCCCAGGGATGGCTAGAAAGTATCTCGGTTAAGGAAATATTTCCAACAACAAAAGTGATTATTCCTAAGGGAAACTATTATTATGGGGCCAGACCAGGCTTTTAAGAAGATAAACTTGTTTCGGCTGTCGCATAGCAGATATTGTGCTGGCGCTGCCAATGTAAGCGTACCAGAGGAAATCTACCTACACCTGAACTGGTTACCCAAGATTTCCTTACCAAAACCTGCTTTGACACTGTAAATAAAATCGAGAAAACCTCAGTTACAGAGACTCTAGATGGAATCAAGGCTTTGTGTAAAGAATTTTCGACCGATACCGCTATGACTTTCATAGCATCATCCAGAAAATTAAAAATTTTGCCTCTATAATTTGACTGAATTTTTGAAGAATGAGTTCTTAAGTGCTTCTTGGGAAGGACAGCCGGTTATGGCCTCACATAGAAATAAACAAACATCCGCGGTGCTGCCAGAATCATTTAGGACCAATAAATCGTTGCTCACAAGCCTGTGACAATGGTGAAGATAATTTCCCTCCCATTGCCGAGTTATAGTAGAAACTCTTTGTCAATCGCAGATTGTAATCCCTACAGCTATACTTCACTAGTTTGTGTCCCACCTTGCCTGCTGAAAGCTAGACACTTGCAAGTTATGTGCTTTTTGTTTCCTAGTATTAGCTGTAATTCCTACCCTTTTTGTCTTACACTAAACCTAGATTGAACTGATGCGTTGCCAGCAAGCAGTACGCCTTTAGCAGTCCTACCGGAGTATTAAGTCTGCGGCGCTCTCGCCTTGACAATGGGGTAAGCTACTATGCTTTAAAGGGCGACAGCCATCGGCGATGGCAAATACATACTTCTGCCTCCAACACTCGCAAAGTTAGGCAAATGAATTTCCTTCCTCACAAGCACTCACGTTGCATTTTGAAACCATTCGTCTACATACATTTGATTTATCCAGCCGGAGTTTTCAAATGCCCCACCCGAGTCGTCTTTCGGCACGAGAGCACTTTTAAGGAGTCATGTATTTCAATAGACACCGGCGTCTTACCTTGGAAGGAAATCATAAAACTATGCTACTATGCCCATCGTTCTTTCTTTCCATAAACCCAGTTGGCTGAGTCTTAGAGCAGACATTGATGCGGTGAGGGTCTATAGAAAATTCTCATTGTGCCCGTAGTTCTGGCACATGCGTTCCGGGTGCTCCACTGAATACCTCTTTTGGATTAAAATCTCTCTTCCAGAAAAGCCATTCCTAAGAGTAAAAGGCAACGATGGCTTTGTTTACTCTCTTCTTTGATTCTTTGCTTAGGATCTAGTAGATTCTCAGACGCTTCGCCCGCTTAGATAACCAGATCCATTTAACTTTGCCCATTCGAAGTTAGGAACTTTATTCCTGACCATAAGGAGCATTAGAACTGGCGACGAAATTACTCCACCCTGAGAGGTGACCTTGCTAACGTTACTGGTTAATCAGCAGCTGCCCGATTTGGCCGAAATACTCCTCGACGTAAAGCTCGGAAAATTAGTAAGCAAATTCTTCACAGACTGCATACGACATCGGGGCAACGAACCTCATATCTAATCCAGTGAGGCTGACAACATCCGCGATACCTTCGAAAGTTTCGCAGTAGCACTGCCATTCATTAACTCAATCTCCCTGATGGAGCTCATTACTAACTTTGCTGACAGTTCCAACAAGAACATTCTACTCTGTTCATTGTGATGGTACTGGAAAGTTTTTTAGGGTCTCCTGCAAAGAGTGATGATATCATTGAGATGGAAAACTGGGCAGATAAGAGGAAAATGAAAAGATCATTCCACTTTATCATCCTACAAACTACTGTGAAAGTAAGGTTATAAAGCGATAAAGATAACCGGAAAGTCGGCCTCAGAAGCTTCTTTTACCGCTGAAGGTTTAACACCGGTCAGAAGTTTTATAAGGCTATAGAGTGACCGTTGAAGGAACACACAGCACCCCGTAAGTTAGTTACGCAATGAACAGAGGAGACAGCTTTGACTACGATATCCAACGATCGCAAGATTAACTGATTTAAACAACTGGACCTCTAACGTTGTACCGACAAGCCATCAATGGGGCTAAAAATTAAAATACAAAAATGCAACTAAAATTAAATAAAATTAAAGAAAATTATAAATGACATAACATAAAATGACTATAAAATTAAATTAAATTCAACAACTATTTTTAATTTAAATTAAATAAAACTGAAATCTAATAAAGTTAAATAAAATTAAATAATGCCATTTGGAATAAATAAAATATGCAATTAAAAAATTTCAATAAAAACCAATATTTAGTTTAATAAAATAAAATAAAAAATTTTGATGAAACACAAAAAATGGTTAATAAATTAAACTAAGTTCAACTCAATTCAATTCAATAAAATTTAATTATATTATGTATAATTAAATTAATTAAATTTAATTTAATTAAACTAAATAAAAATAATTTAATTTAAATTCATATTAAACTAAATTTATTAAAATTAAATTAAAACTAAATTAAATTAAAGTTAAATTAAGTTAAATTAAACTAAATTAAATGAAATTAACTGGAATGAATTAAAGTAATTTAAATTTAAATTAAATTAAGTTAAATTAAATTAAACTATACCAAAAAAAAATAAATTTAATTAAATTGAAATAATTATACAAATCAAATTTAACTTAATTAAACAATATGAGAAGAAAAAATTAACTAAAATACAATCAAAATTATAATGACATTAAGAGTAAAAAAAAATTAAAATTAAAAAAAAAAATAATAATTAAATAGGACAAAATAAAAATCGTAGGTTTGAGATAATGAAAACGAGTAAGTTTATTTGCAAGATTTTCTTTTACAACAGTCAATACTTCTTATGTTCTTTGCGACCTCTATACTTTTAGGTAACAGTACTGCATAAGTCACAGCAAAAATGAATGAAATATCATTTAAAAAATGAATGAAATTAAAGTAAAATGCATAAAGTTAATAAAAACAAATTAAACAATATTAGAATATGTAAAATAAATTATAATCAAATGAATTAAAGTAAAATCAAATTAAAGTAGTATGAAATTAAATGAAAAAGTACAGAAAATAAAATAAAGTAAACCAAAACTAAATTATTTTAAAATAATAGCAGATGCGGTTCGTATATTTTTATACCTTTCATGAGCATGAAACGGTATTATAACTTTGGTTCGATGTTTGTAAGTACCAGAACAAAAAGAGATAGACCCATTAAAATGTATACTTATATGATCAGAACTTCGAGCTGAGTTGATTTAGCCATGTCCGTCTGTCCGTCTGTCTGTCTGTTTGTATACAATCTAGTCTCTCAGTTTTCGAGATATCCGTATCAAATTTGGTATGTGGGTGTATTTTTATAATGTATTAATCATTTGTCGGAACCGGAAGAATCGGACCACTATAACATATAGCTCCCATACAACTGATTGTTCTGATATGAGATTTTTCGTTATAACTTCTCCATTTATGCAGCTACGAACATGAAATTTTGCAGCACTTGCACCCATTATCAACAGAATACTTACAGTGAAAATTACAAAGATCGGGTCACTATAACCTATAGCCCCCATACAACTGATTGTTCAGATATGAGATTTTTCGTTATAATTCATCCATTTATGTAGCTAGGACCATGAAATTTCGCGCTGTTTTCACTCATTATCAACAGAAGACTTACAGTGAAAATAACAAAGATCGGGTCACTATAACCTGCAGCCCCCATACAACTGATTGTTCAGATATGAGGTCTTTTATCATAACTCCTCCATTTATGCAGCTAGGAACATGAAATTTCGCACCACTTTCACTCATTATTTACAGAATACTTACAGTAAAAATAACATGGATCGCATGACTACAACATATATCTTCCATACATCTGATTGTTCAGATATGGGATTTTACGGTAAAACTCCTTTATTTGAACAGCTAAAACTAAAAAATTTCGTAAGATATTTTATAAATAATAATACAAAGTCTACTGAGAAAATCGTCAATATCTATGCTGTATAAGCTTTATCTCCTATAGCACTGATTGTTCAGATACCAGTTTTTGCGATATATCTCCTTTATGTAGGAAACTAAACCCAATAAATTGTGTTACCGGTTTACATACCGATCACATAGCAATGAAAATCACTTAGATTGGTGCCACATAAAGTATGTATATCTTCCATACCTCTGATTGTTTAGATGCGATTTTGTATATAAGTATGTAACTCCTCTATCGATGTATGCAGATGTATTCAAAAGCAGTAATCTGTCAAAGTAAAATTTGCAGATGTTCATGAAAGGTATGAAGCCTTCGGCATAGCCGAAGACAGCGCTGCTCTTACTTGTTTCTTATTACAATTGTTTTATTCAGTGTTTCCCGTACATAGAAGTAATTTTCTTCAAACCTACGAAATTTGATTGTTGGGCTATGTTTGATCTATTACAATATAAATTCACTACTATCACACAAGGTGACAACTGTTAAAAATTAATGCGAAGACTATTAAATAATTTATAATTAAAATACATAAAATAAAATAAAATTTAATTAGAGCGAAATTAATTTAATTAAACAGAATAAAATGAAATAATATAAAACTATATAAAATACAAATATAAAAAGTAAATGATTATAAATAAAAAAAAATTGGAATAAAATAGTCTAAAATAAAATAAAATAAATAAATAAATATAAAATTAAATAAAAATAAAATAAATTAAAACAAATTAAAATTTAATTTAAGTGAATAGAACTGAAATATAATAAAACAAAGGAAAACAATAAGATCAGAAATATATAAATTATAAAATTAGAAAAAAACAATCAAAATAACATTAACATTTATAAGATAAAACAAATTAAAATTGCTTAAGAAAATAAAAAAAATAACTGAATAAAAAAATTACAATTACAATTAAAACAAAAATTAAATAAAATAGAACAAAATAAAATTAAACTAAATTGAATTATTTTAATTTAAATTAAACTGGATTAAAAATAAGCTATATTAAACGAAACAAAATAAAATAATATAAAACTAACTGCATATGTATAAAATAAAACATAACAGAATAAAACAAAAGTATGATGACAAAAAAATATAAATTAAAAAAGAATGTAAAATAAAATTAAATTTAATGAAATTAATAAGATAAAATCAAATTGTGCTAATATTGAATTACATATTATTATTATTTTTACATACTTGAATCAAAAAAACACATATAAAATGAAGTGAAACAAAATTAAATTAATAGCAGATGCTCTTTCCTTATTACAAATCCTTTAATCAGCGTTTCGGACGCGGGAAAATTTTCTTCAAACCTACGAAATTTCATGGTTGGGTTATCTTTGATCTATTACAATACAAATTTATTACTGTCACACAGGGTGACAACTGCTTAAAATAAATGCAAGAAATTTCAATACAACTCTTGATTTATTTAATTGTAATAAAAAATGGAAATGAACAAATCAGGGTGATGAAAGGAAATTATTTTATATGAAATTTTCTCAAAAATTTACCAAATTTGTACCAAAATTAAGTAAACAAAATCTGTGGAAGTAACTTTACTTTAACTTCTGGCAGCACTCTGTATTCTTTTACAGAACCAACTGCCATCAATTCGCCGCTGGCAATGCCACACACATGTTAGTCTGTCTGCGACAAAGTAAGCACGAAAAATTCTGTTAGAAAGTTCAATTAAATTTAATTATTCAATGTTGCTTTTCAAAATTTTGTTGAAAATACATACATAAATAGACAAGCCGAATCATCTGTTTGTGTTTCATAAGTGCGAAGGTGAGTGAAGAAATTAATTCAGAAAATGTGCCAAAGTGGTGGTTAGAAATCCAAGCGTGGCTGTTGAAGCAGCCGGCAAAAAGTCGTTTCTACACCCATTTTCCCACAAAAACAAAATGCTCGTAGCTGGAGCTGTTATGTCGTTACAAAAAAAAAGATTAAAAAAATACTTTAATGAGTAATAATACAGAGTAAAACTGCGAAACTAAATATTATTCAGCAAACAAATGTGGAATTTCTAATGAACAGCGTAATTTTGCCAATGAGCAACAACAATTTGCACAAGTTGGCATTTTGCAGTGTGTGTGTGTGTGTGTGCTCGCAAGTGACAGCAGCGAGAAAAAAGAATTGGCGGTCGCATGGCATTTTGCTCATTATTTTGAACGAATTTGTTGTTGTTTTGCATTTTGTAGCGTTTCAACATGTTGCTTTTGCCTTACAACATGTTCCTTTTGCCTTACAACATGCTCCATTGTATGTTGCGCGAAAAAAAGAAGCGGATGCGGATTTGTGCGCCTTTTTCCGTTTTATATTTTTAAGTGCACTAGTTATTTTCCTGCACACAGTTGAACATCGAAGTATCTAAGAAAAGTCAAAATATCGTCAATTTAATCACTATGAATTGATGGCGCCATGCTATGAATTAAATTAAAAAAAAAAAAAAGTTGAAAAATTTGTCACTTACATTCAAAGACGAAGTGAAAAAGAAAAGAAAATAATTTAACGTCGCTTATATTGACAATTTTAACGCATAAGACGGAAGCACATACCTACAAGCGTAAGTTACCGCTTTTATGATTTTGTATGATTAACAAGAAACTCGCTGCTGTTGTATTTGCAAATGAACGTGCTAACTTGTGACATTGACCTTCACCGTTGCACCATCTCTTGTCTCCAGGAATCACTATGCGCTGCGGTGTCACTCGTCAGCTGATTTTCTTTTACTCATCAGCAACTGTCGCCGATTGGGACACGTGTGCCGTGGGCGGGAATACCTGGTTAGCGTCAAGAGGTTTGGCAATTGTATTGCACCTGAATTGCTGCATTCTCGTGAATACATACATATGAACATACATACGTACATGCTGTATGTATACTTTGCGCGCCACCAAACCATCCACAGTAGTGTTATCACTTGGCCGACCAATTCATCAAGCGGGCAACAATACTCTTGTTTCGCCTGATCGATTGCCCCACCACAGTCGGGCATTCCGCCCAATTGATTTGCTTCGATTGCTCAATCCAAACGCGAACGTTTGTGCTCGTGCCATATTTTCTTTTTATTTCGGATTTCGGTCTTATTGCTGGTGTTGTTACAGTTTACAATGGGTCTCTGCAGCATGCCACCACGAAAATAGCTTCAGTTATTTTTGTGCGCTCCGCGGTTATTCACAATATCGCGGCGAGGCGAGCATCTTCCATTACTTATTGAAGAGTAGCGCGTAGATTGCTCAACCCTGTATTGGATTTATCAATTAATTTCTTCAATGATTAGAAGGAAAGTGGGTGCAGACGGCAGCGAGGGAGTTGGCAGCGCGACATTGCAACAAGTTGTTACGTTTTATAGTTACCTTCACAAGATTTGTTTGTCTGGCAAATTTTATTTATTTTTTTCATTCATTATTTTTTCTTTGTTTGCAATTTATAGTGCTATCTGTAGTCTCAAGTTGAAATTTGTTATCTGACTTCATTATAGTAATCGCATTGTACTTTTTTTTCTTTTCTTACGCTTTGCTTTAGAAATCAAAATTCAAAGTGAAAATGGCACCAATTAGTGAAAAAAGGTCACAGCCTCCAAATTCGAACCACGTCAAAGAGAATGGGCACACAAGTCAAGGCCATGGTCATACGCATCTTCACACTCACGCGAAGGAGAACGCCAGCAGCAATGCGTCCGGAAAAAGTGCTGGTGTGAAAAGTAAAGGCTTGGAGATATTAGATTTTCATGAATCATGGCTGGAAGAAGTCGAACTGTATAAGGATAAATTGTATGTGCAAAAGAATCTTTTACTATCATCGCATAATCATGCTCATACACCGCATGGCTGCCAAATCGATGCACGTAGCCATTATATTAGTGTGAATAATCAGTATATGGTTAATGCAACAGCAACACCCGGTGGCCATATGCCAAATGAGCACAGTAGTAATAACAATAATTATAGTATTATGAATGGCACGATTGTAAAAAGAAGAGGTGCTAATGGTGGCACTTCAGTGACGGGATGCACAGTAGATCCATCGATAATTAGCAATGCCTCACATAACAAGTCAAATCGGATTAGTATACGCAGCAATACTGCCGCACCCTTGACGTCTCACGTCGACTCGACCATACCAATGACTGGTGTGCAGGTATGTATAATTCATAATTATAATTTACTATTCGTTAATGTTTCGAAATTTTGTATTCATATGTGCTTGACAAGCATGCTGGATCGATTTGGAAGTGTATAGTTGTAAGAACTTTTATACGAGGAACGACAGGCGCATGTTTGGTTATAGATTTCCCTTCGGCGTGAAGAAATTGGACCCAAGTCCTGTAACATTTAACAGATACATGTAGAATGTAGTAATGCAGCTTTTAAACTCTCGACTATGTTATATAACGTCCGATCGCTAAAATACTCGGTATTTACTTGTTCAAGCAGCTAAAATAACAAACCATACATATTAAATTGAGGTGTGCACCGCGACCTAATGATCTATTGCACCCTATACTGTTAATCCTTCTAAACCTAAATCCATAAGAAAATTCAAGAACGCTTTCAGTGGTAGAGAGCGAAGGAATGTGCTTAACTCTTGTCAAATTGAACTTAGACCTCACTTAATCTGCAGACTGTATCACACTATATAGTGGTGAAAAATCATAACTTTCCCAGATCATTATTTCTCGCTCCAAAAAGAGTTTTATTTTAAATTTGGTTGGCCGCGTACTTGGAATTGGCTACTTAACGATACACTTCTTTGTCGTAAAAATAGTTAATTGTGGTTCCATCGTCGATCATGCCTTCATCCTGATAATTACAACTAGTCGACAGCTTCCAAATCGATTCATCTTCAAAAATATATTGTCAAATATGTTTTTATTGGAATATATTTACCTAAATTGTGAATTAACAACGTGGTAGCCCTTTTATTTATGTACATGTACATGTTCGTATTCTTATTCTTTTCCACCCTTCCAAAAACCAAAACAAACAAAAAATTACTTATACTATGCGTACGGTAATTAAACAACCACACAACTCAAATAACTAACGCAAAACACTACACACGTACACATAAACATAACTATATTCCGCGTGTGGTTGATATCCTGTCTCGATATGATGCTGTTGTCGTATTTTCTCCATTGTACCAATGTGTCCCGCCTGTTATGTGTGTTTGTATTTATATGCATGTGCTTCCTAACGCTACAGTTGCTTTTAAAGCGACCCCGTGATGAACCGGTTGGAGCGCCAAAATCTGTTGTACATAACTCCAAACGCCATTCCCATCCTCACCCGCCGCATACGCAATCGAATACCAGTTCACGCCGTTCAGCATCACCACCCAAAAGACTTGGCGGCGGCGGTGGTGGTGGTGGTGGTGTTGGTACCAGCGTAGGAGGTGCCGTTGCTGGTGCTGGCATTGGCAGTGTCGCCTCCGCTGCTGTCAATGGCGTAACTACTACCATTAATGCGAACGATAAGTCCTCCTTCATGCCAACATCCCAGAAAGCGTTAAGTAAAATCATTGTGAATCAGTTCCACGCTAGTAGCCTGCTTAATGATAATGATAAAAAATCGGAGCTGCTTACGCAAAATGGCCTAAACAAGACGGCTGCAACCGCTTATGAGACTAGCGTATATGCCTCACAGTATATGTCGCTCGATAATCGCACTTATCATAATCGTCATCCAATTGTGGATAATTCTACTTATGTGGGCGTTTCTTTAGCTAAAGGTGGCGATGGTGATCGCGCAAAGCGCAGCAGTACACCCGAGGATGATCCATGTGCAGGTAAAGAATCGCCCCTATAATCTTAATGTCAATTAGAAAGATATTTTACAGTTTTTCTATTAACGTTTTAGCAATCGATGTTATCAATGATTATTCAGATAGTGATTCGGATGAAGAATATAGTGGATTTCCATTCTACCTAGCCAACGATTTAAATGAGATACACCAAAGTCAACATATACGCTTTCAGCGTGAACCACAATCTAACGATAGCACCGAAGATAGTGAAGCCGATACCGAAGCGAGTAAATATTTCAAACCGAAATGTATATTATCGCCAAGCATATTTCCCAATGTGCCGCCTTATTTGAACTTCTCATCGCATGCCGAGAAAGGGCCACAAGTGCCACCAGCACTGCATCGTGTGCTGAAGTGGAAACTAAGCCCAGTAATGCCGAAAATTGTGAAACGCGTGGTACTTAACTCAGGTTTTCGTATTATAAAAAGTGAGTGCGTGAAATTTTAGGTTATTTCAGTTTTGAGAAGAACTTGATTTTTTATTTATTTATTTGCGCAGACACCACCGATTGGATGGCCATTTGGGAGAA
Source organism: Rhagoletis pomonella (assembly GCF_013731165.1). Taxonomy (NCBI): domain Eukaryota; kingdom Metazoa; phylum Arthropoda; class Insecta; order Diptera; family Tephritidae; genus Rhagoletis; species Rhagoletis pomonella. The sequence continues at coordinate 50,233,396 of NW_023458560.1, forward strand.
GCATATGAAAAGTCCAGGTTTTCGCACAATACGCTCGCATCAAAAATACAATCATATGCCGGGTTCTTTTAGAATCGGCCGCAAGGATAGCATGTGGCGCAGCATACACAACAATATGAAGAGATTTGGAAAAAAGGAATTTGGTTTCATGCAAAAGTAAGTGAATGTTGTTGAAGCGGCAGCTCTTCATTAAGTAGCTTAGGTGAGCAACTGTCTATTGTTGCCCGTAGGGTGCGGCAGAAACTTAGCAAACCTATGCAAATGCTGTTCTGTTTAATCTGTAGCTTCGTCTACTGCACCCTTCACATGTGTGGCAAAATTTAGAACCGGTCGGCAAATCACCTCAAGCACTGACTGCAATCGATTTAACAACCTCTTTGGTCACGATGAGATTATGGGCACTTCGATAGTCAGCCTTATTAACTATCGCAGCTCTTAAGACAAATGCAACCTAACACTGGGGAAGAAAAGCTCACAAGAGGCCGGCCAATAGCGACTGAGGTCTTGACCGAATGACTGCCTACCACACATATAGCCACAAGGACATGGTCCCTTCTGGTTGAGGCCGTCTGGTGTGCATGTGTGTCTTTGGAAAACCATGCTGATGTAAGGCTGGGCGCAAGTGTCGGATAATTCAGGAGAAGAGTGGTGCTTTTAGTGTATGCACTGGTGAGAGAATAGTGCCTAGTTTGGCGTTCTTCGTCGGTTTCTGTGTAGGCATCACTTCCCTTTGGGAAAATGTGTGTCGCTATGCATAGATTGAGGAGTGCAGTAAGTTATGATTTTCCAGTATACGCAACCAGGTCGACCAGAAAGGACCATCGACGCAGTGCATAAACATATCCCAATATAACTTTTTGTATTAAAAACATATACATTAAAAAAATTAACCGTGCCTTCTTTTGACTTCAAGATCGTATGTTATGCCTGATGATTTGGAAAGCTTACGCCAAGTTTGGCCCAAAAATGCTTCGATGCTAACAAAATGGATTGTGAAACCGCCAGCAAGCGCACGCGGTACTGGCATACGTATTGTAAATAAATGGAGCCAATTTCCAAAGGATCGACCACTGGTAGTGCAGAAGTGAGTGTGTGTGTGTGCCTAATTTTAGCACCAATCAGCGTTTTACATGCATTTGTAATTTTTATGCTTATCCCAATTCTTAATTTTAGATACATCGAGCGTCCACTACTTATCAACGATAGTAAATTTGATATGCGTATATATGTGCTAGTTACATCGATAAATCCTTTGCGCATCTATATGTACAAAGATGGTTTGGCGCGTTTTGCATCAGGTGAGTGCGCTATTATTTGAGTAAAATGTAGATTTAAAGAAATTATGGCACTTTTTATGCACAGTTAAATACAGTTCGGAGCTCACTAGTCTCGATGATCGTTGCATGCACCTCACCAATTATAGTATAAATAAATTCTCACAAAACTATTCGAAAAATGAGGATTTTAATGCTTGTCAAGGCCATAAATGGACGTTGCAATCGCTGTGGTCATGCCTAGAAACGCGCGGTGTAAATACTAAACGTCTTTGGGCGACCCTGCGCAATTTGGTGATCAAAGCAATCGTTAGCGGAGAATCGGGACTGAATCGCATGTATCGACAAAATGTTAATTTTCGTTATAATTGTTTTGAGTTGTTTGGTTTCGATGTGTTGCTGGACGAGAATCTTGTACCATGGTTGTTGGAAATAAATATATCACCCTCCTTACACTCAGAGCTGCCGTTGGATTTGCATGTGAAAGGACCACTCTTACAAGCCGTTATGAATACAGCGCTCTATCAGGTGGGTTAATTTGCATTGCATATACTGCTTTGCTTTGCTAGTCGCTTAACCAAACGTTTCTCACTTGCAGGTGCCACCAAAACTTAATGAAAAACAACAAAAGGAAATATTACATGAATTGAACCTACAAGGTCCTCTCTGTCATGATAAGCGTATATTCACCACATGTCTCACTGCCGAAGAAGTGCGAAAACACAATCAGTTCACCAATCGTACAATTGAATTTCGTGAGGAATATCTCGATTCCATACTTGATAATCTACTGCCAGACGATATACGCTGCCTAATCATCACCGAGGATGAGTATGCGCGTTGTGCGCCACTTGAACGTATCTTTCCAACAGCCGATACGCACACCTACCTTAAGTTTATCGATAATCCACGTTATTATAATCGGCTGTTAGATGCGTGGGAAACACGTTATGGCAATTTCCGTGAACAGGGTATTGCATTACTGAGGGGCTACTGCGTTGATGGTTACCATTTAAATGTGTCGGATGCGGCTTTAGAAAAGGTGAGTTAGATTGAACCGCTGAAGTGGAGTAAGAAGTTTTTAAGTTAATATGTTTTTTTTTTGCTGTTTTATAGGAACCTAATGTGGCTTTAACCGAAATTGATATGTTGCATCAGAAGAAGAGCGACGATCAAGTTACACTTGTACCCGATGGTGCGCATGCGGATAGCGCTTTAGCTTCAAAAGCGGGCACACCTGACTCAACCGCGGATGTTTCCGTGCGTTCGCAACGCTAAATAGCTGCATGCTCAGTGGCATGTCGTTGATGGTGGCTGCCAAACACCACGTTGGTTGTATTGGCAGTGAGCGCAAGGGTGAGTGGAAAGTTTTTTTTTTTAAATCCTTTGCACATAAAGAGTGATTCAAAAGCAAGTTTTATTTTGCATAAAGTCGAAAATGTATAAAAATCGATTTAATGAAAGGCATATGAATTCTAAATCCAAGGGGCTATGCAGACCCTTCCCCCAGAGATGATATGAAGAAAGTAGTAAGTTTTAAGAAGAAAATTTAAAATTGAGCACTGCAGAAGTAAGGCTGCGGTTTCGGTAAGAGGAAGGGTAGATCCAAACTTTATCAGAGAGCAGCTCAGGGAAGAGATGACGGCTCAGCACCACTGACGAAATATAGGCTTCTAATGAACCTCCATAAAGATAAAGTGATGATTTTCAAAGCCATTCTTCAGGGCTCTGCCGACTAACAGGGCATCTGCCTGATTTAGAATTCTGGCCAGATGATCGTTGTCGCTTTTTTAACTCAGCTGAATAGGTACCATTACACCTGCTTCTTGAGTGTGTGGCCGTTTCGGGAACTCCAGAGAAAAGTCTGTGCTTTAGGTGGCCAAAAGATGAGCACATATGTAGGTTGAAAAGATTAGGTGAAGTGTTGGAAAGAATAGAGGACACTATAGATCCGTTAGGTCGCAGTGCCTGTCGGTTATTATTATCTTTACCAGATCTATCTAAGATGCTCGCACCACACCTTTAATACTATGTTTTGTGTTCCGAGATGTTAAAAGCTAAAAGTCGGCGGTTTTCATATATTTTAAGTCTTGAAGGAAAACTTGTGCTTGTACCACGCTGTATGTGTATTTATTTTTCTTTTTTTTAATTTTCGCCAAATAACAATTTACTCTATTAATTCCAGCTGCTGTGAGAGTAAGGAACTAAGACTGAACTTAGCTATCCAACAAACAAAACAACCTAATTGAAAAGTATGAACACAAAAAACGCAACAAAAGCAACTATAATTTTATGATTTAATCGATGAATGATAATCAAGCTAACAAATTGAAGTCATTGAAATTTAGTAAATTTTTTTGGAAAATGTCTTAGGAAACAACGCGCTTTATTAAGTACTACAACTACAACAATACAACTTACCTTTAACGACACAAAAAAAAACAACTTAAAACTAGTGAAAAAGCAAAAAACAACAACAACTAGTAACTTATGATAATATACGAATATAATTATATTATTAAATTAAATTTGATTTAAAATTCTATTTTGCTAAGAATATATGAAAACAAAAACAAAAAACAAAAAATTAAAAAAGAAAGAGTCGAAACGAGCAGAAGGTAAGCACAAATTTATTATAGAGCATTGTGTGCATGTATGTATGTATTTAAATGCGCGAGAAATTATTACTAAAAATGATGATGATTTTGATTTTGTTTGTTTCATTTCAATTAAAAAGAAAAATCAGAAAAAGAAAGAAAAAAGCGCTAACTAGAAGAGGGCTGGCAGCATACCAACAACCGGCAATACTTTGTTGTGATTATTATAATTCGCATACCTTTTGCGCAGCATAAGCAGCTAAATTTAAATATTACAACTGCTGGACACTATTACTACCTCAATCATCTCGAAACACGGGCATCAGTACATGTGTACATATTCTCATCGACATATTTAATCATTTGTTCATCACCTCAAAATAATTGCACCATAAAAGTTTAGCTGCTGTAGTACAGTTTGTGTAGAAAAAAATGCAATCAGCCGGTTCTACTACAATCCAATGCACTGAATATACATTTTTGTTCAGATACAGCATTGCCGTTTTGATATCATCGAAAAGGCTCAAAATGCGCACACACTCATTCATATTCAATATTAAACTACATACACACATATGTGGACATTGCCAAGCGCATTTACAGAAAACATCTACATTCATCATGAGGCTTCATTTGTTCATGTAAGTTTTAAAAGTATTACATACATATTTACATATACTATAGGCTACGATTAAGGAAATGCATGCGAATCGGTTCAGTGAGTAATTCAATGAGTAATTCACTCTTCAATTATTTTTAGGAAAATCTTATATGTAAGGTACTACTACTGCCCATCATGAATTCCGTCGGAAATCGCTATCATGAATTCCGTCGTGATCAAGAAATTCGAAATTCGTAAGAATGGTATCACTGATTTCGAGTTATTTTATTTTGATTTAGAATTATTAAACCAAACAACCTTAAAAACAAACAGAAACCAAAGGCAGCACTAATTACGATTGCGTCGGAATTGCTGATAGCATTTCTCCCGAATTCGTGACGAGAGATTTTTTCACGACGGGAGTTCACTCGGAATCTGTGATAGGCCTGTAGACCTTTGTACCTATGAGCAGATATTCGGGTAGGAGGATGGAATTTATGCAAACATTTCTGTAGTTGATGAGTACAATTGCAATATTGTAGGAGCGTTTGCATCAAAATATGGCCAATTGAGATCTTAAAACTTCTTTACCAGATAATTAGTTACTATTACTTCGCACAAAATTAAATAACTTAATAATCTACCATAATTTTGAATACATAGTACATACATATATATGTATAAGAAAATACTAACACCAATATAAACTTATATGCCGAAGCTGTCGACTAGGCCAACGTTGACAAGCAGAGCAGGCGGTCCGGGAGGTTCAGGACGCCCCATAAAACCAAAAAATCTATAACTGTAGCCGGCGTAGATAAATGAAAAATTACACGTTAAATCACACACATGGATCAAAAACGAAAGTTTTGGATAATATTGCCGGTCGTTCGGCGATCATGGAAAATACCTCACAGCTTATTTCTATCAATTCGCAGTACACTTTTACAAAGAGTTAATGCCATTAATGCACTCCAGGCCATTCGGTGTTCAGTATTCAGAAGATCATAACTACTGAGAGCATTGAAGAAGTTTATTAAACGAACTTTGAATAGTGGCAAGCGAAGAAAATTAGATGACCATTTTAGTAAAATCTACGAAATTCTTTTGAAACAACCAAGAAAAATCCCACCAACTTTGGCAGGAAAAGCACAAAAACAGTGTTGTTGGCTACTCTAGTAGAATTTATTTTGCCAAGCTTAGCGCTAGATGGCGCCTAATTATTTCAATTTCCGTCACATTAGGTTGCTGTCCGAACTAAATTTTATAGTGGCGGCTAAACGGGCAAGCATCTTTATATTGTAAGTTGATTTTAAATGGTGGATTTTCAAAAATTACTGCATGACTACAAAAAATATATTTAAAAGTCTTACAATATCTAAAGCTTAGGCTGCTTTAAAGTAATTGTGAGTTACTTTAAAAGAAATTTGTATGTACATATGTACAAAACTCCAACTTCAATAAATTTTTAAAATTTTATTATAGTGCTGGTAGTAGCTGGGCACTTTCAAAGCCTTGTTTTAGTTTTTGAACAAACATATGTACATATATTAGGGTGCATCACTCTCCATACAAAAAAAAAATACGGGTTTTCCGTCAGAAATATAAAATTTATTATATTTTAAGACCTCCGCAAAAATATTTGACGAAACTAATAAGATTTACATGAAATAAAACATTGAAAATATCTTAAAAAATTTTGATTTTTTTAAATAAATATTTGTTTTTAAAAATATGTTTTCTAAAAAATCACCGCAAATGATAGAAGAGAATAAGTTTAAAAGCTCTGCATAAATTTTTTTTAACATTTTATCAACGGATGCAAAATAATATGATTTTTGGAAATATTTTCAAATCGGTCTAGCTCACGTAAATTTTTATATTTTTGTGAAATATTTTGGCAATAAGTTTGGGTCGAGTATTTGTATATATAGTAGGGCTATTCGCGATTCGGTGCATAAGAGCTGACAAATTTATGCAATTGCAGAAATATGCCATGGATTGTGAGCGACCTTTATTAAACTGTCATGGTAAAGCTTTTGCAAAACAATTTTTGTGCATCAGCTTTGGTTTTGTTTATGAATGCAATGCATAGCATTTTTATGCTATGGATTTTCGGTATTGCAAATTTGCCAAGCCATGACAAATGCAAATGCGTGTATTTTGTTTGTGTATTGCAAATAATTTGCAATACAAATTTGCAATGCAATGATGCTAGGCCATTTGCACCGGATCGCGAATAGCCCTAGTATTTATTTATGTGAATGTCAAGTATGCTTACAACTAAGTATGTAGTAGATGTTTCTACAGTTATTGAGGCCTATCTTAGTTTCGGCCAGTCTGGAATTTGATTGCTGTTGTTAACTCAATATTTGACTTCTCTAGCCCAAACCAAAAAAAATAGAAAGAGGAAGATTTAGGCCTTGTTCAAATCGTTACTGGTGGTAGAGCATAACCCTATTTGAATAATTGTGAGGTACGCTGCCTACAATTAACAAAAAAAAAATCAGCTAAATATATTTCTCTCAACACAAGTTTTGGTTTCTGTAACCAAATCGTGTAACTATAACCAGAGTTGGGCAAAATTTATTCGAATGACGAATAACAAATGAATAAATTGTTTTTCTTTTTATTCGTAAATAATAAATAATTTTGTTTATTCAAAAAAAAATTATTCGAATGACGGATAAATTATTTTATTCGTTATTCGAATAACTATTATCTTCATTAATTATTCGAATAACGAATAAAATAATAATAAAACAAGTAATTTATGTATATAGATATGTACATATATTTATGTATAAAATGGTAACCGTTTTTGTTACGATTTAACTCAAACCCCTGGATAGATTTAAATCAAATTTTCGGAGGTTATTCCATGCGCATAAAATCCTATTAAAGGCTACTAGAAAACTCCTTGGTGGCGATGGAGCCGAGTTATTTATAAAAGCCGTATTTATGAACTGAGTTATTTAGAAAATCTCTATTTATTGTACAATCAGGTTGCAATTCATAATGGTGCTGCGGTCGAAATCAGACCCCATATGTCTGGACTACTTTGTTTTTATGTTTATATTATACGAATTTACGATGTCTGACGTCGTCATACACCCTAAATGCGACCTTGCATCTACCTCCGCTTGATGAAATTGCTCGGGCGGCCATTGCTGCAGCAGTAAGACTCAAGCAAACCAGCTCTTGGATATTTTAAAAGTGGCGAATCAGCAAGGAAAGTTTCGACCACATTCTTCCAAGAAAGACCACTGTTGGTATATCAATGGCCAAATTTTACATCGAGGATTTTTGGCTCTCCTATAATAGAAAACGCACATCTGTGCTCTTCAGCTTCCTTATAAGGACTTTTGTTGGCCTACATGACATAAGACTGGAGGTTGACGCATCGGACCAATGTTGTAGTTGCACGATCATAGAAGAAGATTACGCACGCTTAAAAAAGATCTCACAAGTGGAGATAAGACCATCGGTAAAGCTCATGACATTGAAAGGAATTTTTTCTTGCATATAGCATCAGAGCGCTATTTTTTGGCAGAAATATGTGTGAGAAGGGTTCTGCTCTTTAGTTGTTCAACCTAAATTTAGAATTTTTACTTTACCCATATTTGGTTTTCAACGCTATTCTTGCATTGGCCAACGCAAAAAATCTTACCAGGGGCCGCGAAACCAGAGGGAATGGGCTAGTATTCTTGATAAAATAGTAAACAGAATTCAGCTAACTCACAATCCTTGAAAATAGAAATAAAATTAAAAGGTGGCTCAATGTGTTAAAAATGAGTTTTTATTCATTATTTAAAATAACGAATAAATTATTCGCAAGCAATTTATTCACGAATAATTTATTTGTGAATAAGTTATCTGCGAATAATTATATTACGGATAAAATTTTATTCGAATAATTATCTAAATAACAATTTATTCGAATAATGCCCAACTCTGACTATAACCAAATCACGTGTTGAGAGGAACATATTTAGTTTTTGTAACCAAACCCTTTTCTCAGTGTATACCGATGGATCGAAAGAATTAATAACGGCAATCACTTTTTATCGGTTATCTCTGTCTCTCTGTTGTGAATGGGTTATTAAAAGACCTTCTTCTTCATAAGGGGTAGGGGAAGGCCTTGTCCTTTTAATTTGTCGCAATATATCATCAGGCCGATTGTGAACAGAAACTCCCTGGGAGTTGTCTCTCTTTTCCCTTTCCTCCTATCATGAATAAAAATTCCCTGAGGACTTATTATATTAAATGGCGGAGTTGAGCTCTCAAAAAAGTGTCAAACAGCTTCTTCGAAGTTCGAATTTCCCCCTCCCAAGTTTTCGGGGAAAATTCTACTCCCTGGTAGTTAATTATTGAAGGATTTCTTTTTCGGGAGAAACAAATTCCCGGAGAACAAACTCCCCGGGAATACTAAGAATTGGGCTGCATAAAAAGTCGCTCTCACGATGATCGGTGCCCTCTACAAGATCAACCCCCAGTTTGGGTAGGATACGCTTCTTGATGTGTTTTGACTTTTGGGTACAACCCTAAGTTTCCCAAATAAACCTTCAAATAGCCTGAAAAATGTACTAAGATATTTAATGAAGGCTTCGTGGGAATGAAGTGAATCACGCGATACCAGCAGTTCAAGAATGTCAACTATGAGCTCAAAAGGGGTTTCAGCCGATCCCCGGCAGACACCGGTAAACAAATAATCAGCCCTATCTCCCATTCCATGTGAATAAATCGTTCCCATAATTTAACATGCAAAAAAAAACAAATTGGGAAAAATAGTTTTTGTTTGCTTTATAATTTTTGGGAAAATTTGTTCACAGGAAATTCGTGATAGGGCCGAGTATGACTTTTTGATAGCAATTCGACAAAGTCACTAAGGGCAGCTAAGGTGAAATTCGTTAACCATATTTTATTGGAAGAGCAAGAGCGCGAACCAAAAACGCCTAAGGAGAATATAATCGTTATAAATTATCTTAAAAGCCCTTCCGAAAGGCGTTCCTCAGAGTCAAGAGGCTTTCCACTCTTCATTCCCTTCTACTTCAAATTGAAGGGCGTATGCTTTTAGAACTTCCAGAAGGGCATTTGTAGGACGTACTTCAAACGGCCTCTTGGAGGAGTTCTTTTGCCCTACGATTGGAAAATTTTCAAAGCAGGCGGAAAATCGAACTACGACTGGTGAAAAGTGCCTATATTCCTTGTAACCGAACTCCTGAAGCAACTTACGATTTAGGGACGGGGAATTGCGCGACACCGCATTGAGTACTTTTTGGACGAAGTCAGCGATCTCAGACAGCATTATACCTGCAAAAGGTGTCGTGCCCTTGGCTGGCTCCAATCTACGCTAGTTGTGTTGTGAGAGGGTGTTGCCCCATAACAAGGATAGTTGTCAGGGTGGCTTCCCCATCTTTTCCAATGATTTCAGGCAATATCAGTGCCTCTTTATTTTAGCTTAAAACTCTGAAGAGGGTGAATGATTTTGAAATCGATAGTAGAAACGTCCATACATTTAAACTTCACAGCGAGTGGACTTTTCGATATCGAGGGGGCTTTTATCAATGTCCTACCAGAAGCAATCGTCTGACGTCTAAGAAAGCATTGAGTGAAGCCAATCGAATTAAGCTCTGCGCCAGAACAGTCGAGGCTGTACAGTGTCACCATTCAAGGGTATAGAGCCGCGCATCAGAGGCTGATGTTCGCTTACCCCTTCTCTGGATTATGGTTATATATGACCTGCTAGAGGAGGTTTAGAGTAGGCTACTGCTGGGTGAATGCCTATTCTAATGACGCTGCACTTTTGGTGGGGCGCCAAATTTCTGAATCATTGCCTTCTGTGATTTGATCTAAGGGTACTTGAACAAGGTACTTGAAGTAGTCTGAGAACAGTGGGCTCAATGTGAATTCTATTAGGTAAGACGAAATTCGCTTGTTCACTAGAAAGTATAAGATAATCCACGTGGCTCTTTCCCCAACCAAGGAATTTCGCCTGGAGCTTTTTGTTATAGTCAAGCACTTGAAGCTGTTTGTTGATGGGAAGTTGTCATGGATGCGTGTGTGACCAGACTGTACCCAAAGAGCTATTTTTTTCACTCACATCCCATTAAGGGACGAGTGTACGGAATAAACTTTTACTTGGATGGGTTAGAGCTTGAGAAAGTATAGGTGGTTATACTTTTTTCCAGGAAGATATCTCTATCAATCTCTTTAAGCAGAGGTATGTAGCTACCGTTAAGGAACCAGTCTGTTGGCTGCTCCATCCTGCGACTTCCAAAAGGGAAATAAACCTCTACTCGGTTAGCCAAGCAGCAAAGACAGCAATCAATTCAGCATAAGGAAAATTATAGCTGAATAACTAGACTTACATACATACATACTATATCGTACCAGGCCAAAATGAGATTGCAAGAAAATTCTATTCGGATGAGTTTGTCAAGAAAGACATATTCGATTAGGTCTCTCCTAGAAAAGTGAGAGTCGCCTTTGACTACATGCGGCACGATGGGTCTCGTGCCAGATCAGCAACTGCTGGATTAAAATTGGGATGCAATTGCAAGATCTTTCTGGTTGAAGGGCGACCGGAGATGGTCAAGGGATCCTCTTGGGGTTTTTCCAGTTGATTTTCTCGCAAGTGACTGTGCTCCAATCACAGATTCTAGAAGTTGGATATGGTGCCTGAATAGCTTTCTAAACAGTTTACGGTATACATTTGAATGTATGTACATTAGGGTGGTCCTTAAAAAATCAAATGAGCGATTTTTTTAGTCTCACCCCTTCAATCGGTCGCTATTAGAGGCGTGTCGCACAGGGGCCAAAGTTCAGATTCCTCTATAGAGACTCAAAAAAGTAATATTAATTTTTTTGCCAACTCATATTCAAAATCGATACTACCGTAGTCGAAGATATCACGTACAAATTTTGGTCCCGATTGGGGTCGGTTAAGGCGTGTCGCAATGGGGTCCTAGGCAAGATGCTCCATGGAGACTCAAAAAATTAAAAATATTTTTTTCATTTAATACCCAAAATCGATACTACTAAATTCGAAGATATCACATAAGAATTTTGGTTCCGATTGGAGTCGGCTAAGACGTCTTCATAGAGTAATCTGAATTTTGACCCTGTGCGCCACGCCTTAACCGACTCCAATCGGGGCCCAAAATTTATATGTATGTGATATCTTCGACGATAGTAGCATCGACGTAGGGGTTGAGGTTTAAGAAATCTGATGCTTCCTACATTTAAGGACCACCCTAATGTACATATGTAGGACACAGATCACTTAACTAATAAAAAAAAGTGTAGCCACTTCATCAAAATTGACCTATTCGCCAACTTCTCGTTATTAATACCACTAGTCGATTAGCATTAAGCTATGATTCGAATATTTGCATTCAGTACTTACTTAGTAGCATTCAAACAAGAAAGAGAATAAAAAACAAAACTGCCAAATGAGGTGTGGAAATTTGTGGCTACTTCATGCAACAAGTGCTTGTTGCAACATTGTTGCCCGTAGCCGCAAGCGCATTCCGACGGTAATCCAATAGTTGCCGCTTATAGTTGCTGGCACAATTGCATAGCGTCTCAAAAACCGAACCTACATGCGCACATACATAGCTGTGGTTCTTCCTACACACTCCTACAGATGCTATTGCCGCAATCATTTCTACTGCTACCTAGAACCAACCACAACCACTTCTCTCTGTGTCTACTTTGACTTCAGACCAATATTTTATTATAATGACAGAGACAATCTCAGTAATGACGACAATGATGATGAACTGCTTTATTAGTAAGCGAGTTGAGCGCGCTAGAGATTGTGCGCATGCGCAGAGTGCGGCCATCGGCGATGAATACAGCTTCTGCGTCGCTTTGAAAACAGTAGCAACTTGAAGCCATCAACTTACTCTTCAACGAGCGCAGTGTACTATACTTACTTATAATAGGTTTGTTCGTCGAGCAAAAAATTTGTACGAATTTGTACGAATTATCACGATTTTTGCCCAAATCGCGTTCGTGCAGACCAAAAAATTATCCAACACTCAAAAATGGTGAGAGCAAAGTGACAGTTCTCTTGGAGAGAAGTTGCAAATTCTTGCTGGAAAAAATTTTGCCAGCAAGAATTTGCAAACACGAAAAACATGTGGTTGTGGCGCATAGTTGCATTTTTGTCTACAATAATTTGAATAAATTAGTTCGTTAAATTTAAACATTTATAAACACGAGCGATTTTTTTATGAAAAAAGGAAGTAAATAATTGTTGATATAATTAATTTAGTTAATTCCAATGATTTGAACTTAATTCGGCTGAAAAAAATGGTATTCGCAATCGGAATGCAATTGCAACCAGAGTCGATTTAAGAAACCCGACAGCTAGTACGATGAAGAAATTGAAATGTATGTTAAAGAAAGTCAGAACAACAAGAAATATACATGTATATCCTGTTTTTGGCCATCCGAAAGAATTTTAAAAATTCTATAAAAATTTTTTATGTTTGAAATGCAACCGTGGACGCCAGCTGGCAGCGAAACTTGCAAATTCCTGCAAATTTGCGTTCGTGCAGAAATTTGCAAGTTTCTCAACATGAGAGAGAATTTGAGAGAATTTTTTCTTACTCTCTGATATTTTGAGTGTTGGATAATTCTTGCTGGATTTTCGACGAACAAACCTAATAACAATAATAAAAATACTCATCGCGCACAAATGCACTGCACGTTCGGTAATAAATAATATTTTTTTGAAATGTGAATTTATAAAAAGGATAAAATATTGTATATGAATGTGTATACATATATATATACATACATATGTATGTTTGTCTGAGTTATGTGTATTGCATAGCGCCTCCACCAATTTACAACCACAAATGTAAGCGCTGGCGTAGCTGAAAAATTTTAACAGAGGAAAATTTTTTTATTGAAAAAACCTTTTATATCGGCAAGATCAGGCTGCTTCCTACAAGTCGTAAGTTCCCCATTGTCTATACAATTTCGCTGTTATTGAAGGTTTTTCTAATGAAAAATGTTCTTTCTAAGCCAAATATCCTTTACGGGGGTATGAGCGCCCTTCAGGTATTAGAAACGAGCTGCAGCTGGAAAAGCACCTATCATGTTTCTAAACATTCTGAATATGTACATTGGTGTTGTCATTAAATGTAGGAAGCAAATTTTTGCATCAGATTTCCCAAGCCTAATTTTTTTTTTTTTAATTTTTTTGAGTAGACGCATCTGGCCTTTGACCCCTTTGCGACACCCCTTAACCGACTCCAATCGGCACCAAAATTTGCATGTGATATTTTCGACTATGGTAGTATCGAATTTGGGTATTAGATAAAAAAATAAAAATTATTTTTAAAATTTTTTGAGTCTGAACTTGAGGAATCTGAACTTTGTCCCCTGTGCGACACGCGTTAATCGTCTCCAATCGGGACCAAAATTTATACGTGATATCTGTAGCCGTGGTATTACCGATTGTGGGTGTGAGACTGAAAAAAATCGTTCATTTGATTTTTTAAGGACCACCCTAATGTACATATCTATCCAAAAAAAGAAATCAAACTATGATACATATTTCCATATGTAAGCATATTTTCAACATCTTCCATGAAATCTTGAATAACTAAGCTCTCGTTTCTCTGATTTTCCATTTTAAGGCATAAATAAAAACAGATTTTCTCTGACAAAATTTTCTTTAAAATTATTACATATCTATACATACATCGGGGGATCAAGGTTAGAATTGTTAAACCTACGAATCAAAACATGATATTTCCCTTGAGATCCGGATCTAAAAATTATATTTATATATAGTTAATCTAGTTTTATTAAGATCTTAACTTAAAAAAAAACGTTCTATTATAAGACTCCTGAATGCTCTTTTTATTTAGAAAATTTAGTGCAATGTAGAGTAACAATATGGGGATCAAGTAAAATAGGCATTTCCGTAGAATTGAAAAAGCTAAATTTTTTTTTTTTGGCGAACAAAGGTGAACAAGTATTGAAATCCTTTTAAAATTGTATCCTCGAGCATCCTTGAAAATTTGCAATAATATATTTTGAAAAATCTACATTTTAAAAAGTAATAGTATATACACGACCACATCCTGGAATTTCCTCTTTCTAACTTTATTTGTAAAAAAAAAAATAAAAATATTTTTAAAAAATTTGTAAAAAAAAGTTTTTTGTTTTAAAAAGAGCTTAATTTTTTTTGCTGTTTCTGTAAAATAATCTATTGTGGAGAAATGCCATCTTTTGTTTAGACACTCCTCGTTTCACAGTACTGGTTAGAAGAATTTAGATACACTGGAATTATTTAAGAGGCATTGAACTGAACATTAATCAATAGAATTTTACGATAAAATTTAAATAAAAATTTCGACAAAGTTATCGATAATAATCGTAATATATAAAGAAAACTCCGCAGCCAACCGCTGGGCAACTGCGGAAGAAGTGTTCGACTGTTTGTTCGTCTTCCTCATCCCTCAAAGTTCTACCATATTTGTGGGAAAATATTCCTAGTTTCGAAGAGTACCTACCAAATGGCCAACAACCGACTACACAAGTCATTAGCATCGAAATGTCCTCTCTTGAGAAGCTGTCAGGAATTTCTGTGTAACTTTTGATCTTAGCTTTACCGCATTCATTGATTTGAAGGCCGCCTGAACGGCATGAGTATTAAGCTACACAGCCACCTCCCCTATAGCTAGAACTTCTGCCTGATAAACGCTTCAAACGTCCGGAATTCAGACGGAAAATCACAATCCTGATTACTCAGAGAAAACTCCTCATCCAACCGTATTGTCTAGAAGTCTCTTTTTGACGGGACGTTCGTCATAAACAGCCTGTCGAAGGAGGGTTTAGGGGCAGAGTAGTCGATCGCTTGGCTATAACTACCCAGAGAGAGTGTGATGTATAGAAGCGTGACCGAACTGCCGATCCGTCCATAGCGCCACAATTTTTAGTTTATTTTATCGATATTAATCAACCTTGCTATCGATATCGACACCAATTAGTATCATTTGGATTTTCCTTCTTCATATTTTTGTTTTATTTTCGTATTCGCATCCGTACAACAATTGCACTCCCAGAAATTCATATGTACTAGGAGTGCCAGTTACTGTTGAAATTCGAATGCTTTCTAGCTCTTTAAGACCCTTGGAGAGGTTTTCTAACTTAGCACGTCGTTTAACTTGTAAGGTACAAAATTACTTATCGGATCACCTGCTTTTGTATACCTTTGAAGGTCTTTGGCAGGACTTGGAATTGACGCGATACATTCCAGTTTGCCGTTAAATGTCGATAATTTGATACATATCGATAATTCAATGAATTTCAAAAACACCAAAATCCGTTAACTCAACCAAATTCCATAACTCGACTAATTTCGATAAATTTCGTTAACTGTGCCTTTGGAGGGTTCGATAAATTTCGATAACTTAAAAATGTATATATCTCGATTTATATCGATAACTCGATAAAATTTGGATACCTCTACGAATTTCGGTAACTCGGCTTCTTTTGATATATTTATTATATTTTTCGAAAGCTATCCATACTCTCTGGTAACACGATAAAATTCAATAAGCAGTGTTAACTAGATAAACTTATAGTTTCGATAAACTTGAAATTTCGATAACTCATTATATTTTGAAAAATCCAAAAGCCTGATTCGATAAATCGGCAAATTTCAGTAAATCAATAAATATCGATAAGTCGAGGCAACTCGATGCATTACGATAACTCGATAAATTTCGTTGAGTCTCAATGTAATGTTAATTTTATAAATATCGATAACTTGATAAAATTCATTAACTTGACAAATTACGATAATCTCATAAATTTTTATAATTCGATAACTATCCATAAATTTCGACAACTAATTTTCTGCGACTATAAATTTCGATAACTCATTGATCATTGATCAATTTGAATGCGTTTCGATACGTTGCGATAACTCAATAAACGTGGATAGCTCGATAAAACTTCGATGATTCGATAAATTTCGATAACTTGATAACTTTCGATAACTAAATATTTTATGTTTTTATTTGGGCCAAATTCTTTATTACTGAATTTATATCTATTTCTATCGAAAAATGTGAATACATTTTCTTACCCTTTCAGTTACCCCAAAGGCTCAGTTATGCATACTTTGCACTGAAATGTGATCTTTATGTAAAAATCAAAACCCAACAGGATTCTCCATACATATGTGATGCAGCTCGTTGGGTAACCGCTTACACGCAAAACTCATTTAACAGATTCCTTATGTGACAACTCTCACGCAACGCTAAGTATGCATAACTGAGCCTAATTTTTCTTTTATGTTTCGCATTGTTTTCATTTTCGTCTTTATCTTGAATTTTGCCTTAACTTTTTTGTCTTAATCGTTATCAGTTATTTCTTCATCATCACATTTATCTTTATTATCTGTATAGTAAAATGTGAAGCTACCAAAAATTAAAATTTTTTCACGTATCCACAAACCTGCAGATTTTGAGAAAGTGGGTGTCTTGTACCCCAAAAGCGCCCTCCTCATCCAGCGATCCATCCTTGTAGACACTGGACGGCAAGTAGACCGAGCTAATGTCGAACTCACCACTGGCGGGCAGTGGGGTGCAGTCTATGTTGTATCAGTTTAGCGGACAGAAATCATAATGCGAGCATGATGAAAACAGTTGTAAATTTTTGTATGAACCCCTGTGTGTGTATCTGAGGGTTTATGTGCGCTGTAAGTCCCGGTACCCTTTGTCGCAACGTTTTGACGGCTGAAATGCGGAATTTTTTGATCGGCAACTCTTGATTCTACTCCTTGTGCCCAACGAAGTAGTATGTATGCATTTTTGCAGTACATTCATATCCTTGTGATCTCGCACTATGCGATTTTTAAATGTCAACATAAATAAATTTTATCTCAGTGCTGTGCGATTTTTTATGTGAAATATTTATTTGCCATGCTATTCCACTGTTTTTTGTGTTTTCCGCTTTTGTGCTCCCCTTCAAAAATGCTTCAGTACTTTTGTTTATTACTTTTCGTTTTTTTTTTTTTTTTTTGTAAGTAACTGCTTGACCAATGGATTGACTGCCGACTGACTGACCGCTCATCGCATATGTCAACTGTCTTGCTAAACACATGTAGACATAAATGTCATATGTCTACAAAAATGTTGAAATCGCCAGCAGCAGGCCACAACAAGCAACTGAAACATGCATTATTTTTGTTGCTGTTGCTGACATTGCCAAAGTTGCGTCTGCTGCCCGCTTTGGTTTGTGCTTGACATTGATGTCCAAACCAGCCGTCCGACCGGCAGGTTGGCAGGCAGGCAGTCGGCAGGCGCATAACTGGTAGGCGCACTTTTCATCCTTTTTACCTTAATCGATTATCATTTTTAATAATCGATTTCATTTGGACACCATAAACATGCGGACGGACGGACGGACAGACTGGTGGACATATGTACATACATATCTGAGGTGCAGCGACAATGGCTAGGCACTGGCGGTAGGCATTCACTTGTAGCTGCACTTACGTTACATACTTACATACTTACATACTTACATATGTACATTGGTATTTGTGGCAGTTGCAACTTGCCTACTTACACATGTTGCAATGTCGCCATGTTGTTGCATTCAACTCTTGTTTAGCTTGTTGTTGGTGCTGCTGCTGCTGCTCCTGTAGTTCGCATTGTTCTCCTTCTGTTTTTGTTTTGTTTTGTTTGTTTTTTT
>NW_023458560.1:50266598-50331337 GCF_013731165.1 Rhagoletis pomonella
TGTTATTACAGGTACATACCCGCGTAGTCTGGTAAATTTATGCACATACAGATGTGGTCTGCTGCGGGCACGGAAGTTGGAAGTTTCGGTTGCTTTAGATGCTGCACCAATTTATATTTTAACTTATGTGAGTTGTTACAACAAATTTTTGTTGTTTTTTTTTTTTTGAGTTATTTTGAGCGGCTAGTTTGCCTTGCTCTTGCTTGGCATCTTATTTAAAAATTGATATCAGCACCGCCTTTACGTCATTCATTTGTGTTCTTCAACGCTTTGACCTGTTTTAATTGACTCTTGCTTAACACAAAGGACGATTTTCACTGCTGAAAATGCGTGCAAATCTGCTATGTAGTGGAGATTGGGATTTTAAAGCAAGACTAGTTGTGCATTGGGTGGGCTCAGCTCCCCAATCCCATTACGTTTTATGACGGAGAGCGCCCTTCCAATCGGCATTTCCAGACCAGCGAATCTAAAGGGTACGCAGTTTATTTGTCGGATATTCCCTGTCCAATGACTTTTGATCATTTTGGTAGCAAAATTAAGTATTCGCATTACCTTCAGATGAGCTTCCATTACCCTCTGAATTAATGATCAATATATCCACGATCTGCGCACCTAAAGACCGCTCTTTCGATTTTCCGCAGTTTTTAGCTGTCCAACTTTTTGGGAGTGGCCCTCTAAAGTTAGCTCTCCGCCAGTTCTAATCCCATACTCCTGAGGTTCCTAATGGCAGAGTCCGTCGGACATTCAAAAATTATACAAGTTACATCCTCAATTTGCGATTCACGGAAGAGGCACGTTCCCTTCGCCGGGGTCACTTTAACAAAGAGAAAAGAAGGATTGTCGGCGCTACGCGCCGCTCCTAATATGCTGAGGTATGCGAGTATTTGCAGTATCTCAACTTATTTCTTGTGGTTACCTACATATATCCAGAGCTTTCCAAAAGGCTAGATACCAAGGCTTACAATTTGTCTAGTGACTGTAGTGTAAATACCATAGGTGATACACAGCAAAGGTACCAAATGTTGTCCAAAAGCTCTTTCAAACTTGAAGTAAGTTTCTAGACCTGTAACGGTTGTTTTTATCACAGTTACTGTGGCTATAACTGCATGAAGACTCCTTTAATGTCCAAAAAACCAGATGGTCTATATTCCTATATCACTATGAGTTTATCGTCATCTTAAGTGACAGTCAGGCAGCACTCAGCGCATTCTTTCCCATAAAATAAAATTATCATTGGTTCTGGAGTACATGGGCAGAGTGAATGCTTTGTCGGAAAATAATAAGACGTTCCTATTTTGGGTTCCGGCTTACAAAATTACGCAAAGAGACGACGTGCCAGGCATACTTGGGTTGAAAATAGCCCTGTTTTGTTAGGGACCACACACTAATAGAGAAGAGCTCAGAACAGAAGGAAGAACGTATAGTGAACAACATTAGAATGAAGTCATTAGGCAGCGCCGGGCAAAAAGCTATTGCGGGCCAGGGATGGAAAACAACAGTCGTTTTCAAAATTCCAATTCAAGAAGCTAGACGGAAATCTATATGAAATTGAATATAGCAGTGTGATGCTTGTTAGCTAGGCTAGGTTAGAGTGGCTGTCACGCATAGGGCTGCCAGACGTCCCGGTTTTCCCGGACGTGTCCCGGTTTTAGACTATTTGTCCCGGTGTCCCGGTCCAACCTTAAAATGTCCCGGGTTTCGTTTAAGCGTCCCGGTTTTCGATTTTATTGCAAAAATTTTGAATAAAAATGACTACACTGAGAGAAAAAACGCGTTGTAATATTAAGAAAAATTTTATGAATTTACTATGGGAAATAACGCATGGTAAACATGAATATTTTTTATTTGATTATCGTGTTCGTATTTAAAAACAATACTTTCATACCACGAACACGTGGTGTTGAATCAAACTGAACATTTGAGTGCACATTTACATGTCTGGCTGTAGCTGAGTGCACGAAGATGCTTGCCACAATTAGCTAATTTCCAGAGCGTCAGGGTTCAAATCCCATTACAGGCAGCATGGAATTTAAATATTTTTTTTTTTAACGTAATTATGAAAAAGTATCCGTTAAGTGCAAAGCGCTTCATTTTAATATTGGCGTATTTGAATTGAATATTTCTATACTAAATACTAAAATTTTTATACTTAAATTTATTACAAGTTGGGTTGGTGCACTTTCATATGCGATTTTTTTTTTTAAATTTAGCACGTTTTGCACAAGCAATAGTTGATGATTAATATAAGTATGTACCTAAATACGTTAAAATTTGTATTTATTTATTTTTCTTTTGTGAAACCTAGATTACTTATAAGTACCGTGTCGTACAAAATTATTGGCTCGGAGACTCTTTCATCAGATCACAATTTCTAATCAGATCTTTTAGAAAAATTTTGAAAATGTAGCTTTTGAGCCAATTAGTAAAGTGCAAGTCTGAAGTTACCAGAAAATTTCGTTGATTTTTTGCAATTATTTATTTTTTGCTGACAGTGTCTTCCACATACAAAAAAATGTCGAACATAGTTTGTATGGAAGAAACTCTCAGTAAAAACAATACCAAAAATCAAGTAAATTTTTATGGGCTGCAAAACTTAATTTTCAAAATTTTATAAAAAAGACTGAATAGAAAGTTGCAAATTTGTACGCAAATTTATTGCATTTTCCCGAGTTTTGCACAAAGTTTAGAAATTTTATTTTTATGTTTTCTGATGTATTTTTATAAGGAACAAAAAGGTAAAAAGGTGAAAAATTCTCTGTGCTTTAGTTGTGATAAATTGTTTTGTTTTGCTGGTGTACGTTGTAATGATCTCATGATCTCATGTTTTTATGTTTTTGTTTTTGTTTGTCAAAATAAAATTTTACTACATCCTTTCGTACGTAATTTTTGTCGAAACGAAAGGGAAGGGAGCGAGAGGCCTTTCCCACCCTTAAGTGTCCCGGTTTGGCAACAGAGATATCTGGCAGCCCTAGTCACGCAGCGCAGCACACGGAGCACACGTAAGCTGGAAAATCCCATTGTTATACCGCTGGCCGAAGACATTTGTTGCTTTCCCTCCCTTAGTAACTGAACCACCGATCACGTTTTATATAGCACAAAAAGTCGAGAATGTTCGCCGAGTTCAGGTCGGCTAAACAATTTAAAAAGTGCTTGTTGAAGAATTGGTTGCGCGTATTGGCCAGGGCGGGACAATGGCAGAAATAATGTTCGATGTTCTTAACCAAAATCGTTGGTGGGGTAACCTAACCTTTTTCCGTGTATGCCCATCAGGCAGTGTTCGGTGATTACCCTGACTACTATTCTGAGAGAAGAGCGGTCCAGTCGAGCGAGAGCTATGAATCGCTTTAAATGAATCCTTGGCTAAATTTTCCTGGTAGTTTGGCAGGTGGTTTCCACAGCTCACCTGGTATTTACCTCCTCGAAGAGATCGGCCTTTAGTCTGTGTTTCGCAGGAGGTTAGAGGTATCTCCAAACCAAATTTAAATTAAAGCACTTGGCCTGTAGATTTTTTTCGAAGGGAGTTGCCACCTGGTAAAAAATTGCATTCAAATAATTTAATAATCAATGCCATCAGACCCACACCGTTCGTTCGATTATCAAAAGTGAGTTGCCACCTTTTAAAAAATTAAGTTCAAATTATTTAAAAAAATAAATCAATTATTACAAGCTGGGTATCAATCGAAATGGGTTTTAAAAGCTTCGTTTCTTAGGTGAGCTATAGGAGGGTTGCCACCTGTTTAAAAAATCAAATTCTATTTGAATTAAAGGAATTAGTTAGGAGAAATATGTTTCAACATATGGGTGCCAAACGAAAGGAGGTTAAAAGGTAATAGTTTGAAAATATTTTAAATAGGGTTGCCACCTGCTTGAAATGTTCAATTTAGTTAACTTATCCACAAGTTATATGATATGTCAATATATGGATGCCAAACACTAGAGTGCTGAGAAGTCTAAGAACATTTTTGTGGTGTTAGAAGAGGGTTGCCACATGTTAAAAATTTTATTCAAAATATTAAAAAAGTTAAATGAATTATTAAAATGTGGGTAAAAATCGTATGGGGCTTGAAAAATCTTTATTTCTGAACTATATTTAGCGGGGCTGCCACGTGTTTAAAAATAAAATTCAACTACATTCATCAGTTAATTAGAATATGTATCGCAATGTTAGACGAAGAATATTTAAGTTTGTCTTAGCGCGAAATTACTTTTATAGATGGTTTCCACCTGTTTAATAAATCGAATTTAATTAACTTCCACGCAAGTTATTTAAAATATGAAGCAAAAGGGTGTTAAGAAAACTTGAGTTTCAACATTTATAATGTTTGAAGAGGGTTGCCAAGTCTTTATAAAGTGACCTTCCAATTATTTAATAAGTTGGATGAATTATTAAAGGAAGGGTATCATCGAAATGATTTTGAAAGGCTTTAATTCTGCGATATATTTAGGAGGATTGCCAATTGTTTAAAAAATTCAACTCAACCTAATACGGTTGACAAACGGGTTCGATTTATTTGCTTTGACTCATGCATTTTCCTCTTTAAAATGCGCATAAGCAGCCGAACAAATGCGCGAAATTTTTGGGAATTAACTCGGATCCGGGCAGTTTTCGTTGACAACACTGGTAAAAACGGCCAGTTGTTGTCTTTTGTACAAGTAAACAAACAAAACGCGCGAGTTCCGCGTCCGCGGTAGCCGAGTGGTAAGACTTACGGGCTACAAGCCTGTAGCTGCCAGGTTCGATCCTCGGTTGGAGCGATTGCGACACATTTTTTTGTTTTTATTATTTATTTTATATATTTTTTATTTTATTCGATCTATATATTTAATTTTACTTTATTTTGTTTTCATTTGCTTTATTTTATATCACATTTTTTATTTTACTATTAAACTTTACTTAATAAAAAGTCAACAATAACTAACTGAAAGCAACGTAAAAAAAATATAGAACTTATAAAAAAAAAGAATGAAAACGAAGTAAATGAAAATTCAATTGGCCGTGGTATTCGAACCCACGACCTTGCGGCTCGTTTATCCACATAACTGCCGTCTGTTAGGTCAAAATTATTATGTGCATATGTGTGCCAGATTATGTGCATAAGCTTTGCCGTCTGTCACAGCTTTAAGTTAAGGCATTTATTGGTGTCAAACGAAAGAGTATTAAGAAATATTTAGTTGGAACACTAGAAATATTTTTTAGGTGTTTGCCGAGGGTCGCCACCTGCTCAAATATTCAAATTATTTAAAAAGGTAATTGAACTATTAAAATATGGGTGGGCTTGAAAAAGCTTTATTTTTGAAATATATTTAGTAGTGTTGCCACGTTTAATAAACTAAATGATTTTTTAAAAAATGGATATCAATCGAAGTGGGTTTTGAAAAGTCTTTCAGATAGGTTCTGCAATTCACTTCCGAGTCAATTTAAACAAATTTGCTTCGAACTCAATTTGGAGGTTTGAAGAAGTTCACTCGGAAATGGATTGTATATCTTGCCTGTTTATTTCTGAAATATGAGGGGTCAAAAGAAAGCCCTTGGCATGTAGATGTGCGATAAGCTTTTATTTTTTGCAGCTAGATTATGCGAAACGGCTGCACGGATTTAAAAGAAATATGACACTCGAATCGCTTATAGTTACCCCGACTAGCATTTGGAATAGTTTGTAGGTTTTTGAAATTCTAATTATTTATATTCTGTTAAGACACTATTTTGATCAGATCAACTGCGCCGTTAATCCGGATCAACGTTGCCTTTGTTATTGCCAGTTTTCGATTTTAGGCTCCTTCTTAAAGATGAGGATATCCAGTTTTCTTTTTCGGCAAGCAGAACTTTGACTCTTTTTTGTTCCACACTATATATGTATGTAGCTTGTGCGCTCATAAATATTTGTACTGTATCTCAACTGGCATCACATTGAAACGTAATATGCATTAAAAAAAAAGTCCCCTTATACCAATAGCTGCATATACCCTGTGGGGAAAATCTCTAGTTCTGAACTGGTGCGCTTCTAGTACCTTTAGACCCAGTACTGGTTCGCGATAAATCTCTTTTGCATGCAAGCAACTGGTGAATTTAACATGGCGATGTCCTAGGAAGTGTCAATTGCCCCCCGCTGCATCCCTTTTTCGATAGTTCCGAACTAGTCCTAAATTCTATAGTTCCGAACCAGTTCTAAAATCCACACAAGAAAGAAAAAAGTATCATGATTTTTCAATCTTTTCGGTTCTTCCTTGTGCTATTTTACATTATTTTCAAAGAAAGGTTTTTTCAATTTGAAATTAAATTTGTTTGAATGATTGTAAGAAATGTACGTTTACATACCCTTTAGCTGTAGCTGAGTTTGCAGAGGTGCCCGCTGTTATTTCTTAGATTCCAGACTGTCCCAAGATGTTGAAATGTTAACACAAATTTTAGTTTTGTATTACCAAGCTATGAAAAAGCATCTGCGAAGCACAGAATAGAAGCGTATTTGAACGAAAAAGCCGCCGAACACATATCTATGTAAAGTAAACAAGCCCCCCGCTGCATCCCTTATTCGATAGTTCCGAACTAGTTCTAAATTCGACAAATAAGATCTAGTTCGTTCTGCATCCCTTTTTCTATAGTTCCGAACCATTTCTAAATTCGTCACTTTAGATATAGATTTCTAGTGAAAAAAAACTGAAAAAATTACTGGTGGGGATCTAGTTCCTATCAGACTAGTTCCTTTTTGGCGATAAAGGCCTAGTACGGAACTAGAAATTTGATTCACTAGTCCGCGGTTTCCCTACAGGGTATTTTTAGGTACGCACGTACAAAATTTCTAAGTTTTTTTTTCCTTTTGCTTTAACTGTGTTAGTACAGTTGCTATATCAAGCAGTCGGAGTTTCTATATTTAATAATTATCTAAGAAGAAAAAACAAAAGAAAAGCATTTAGCACAAGAGTAAACAACTAGCGAAACTCATAGGGGCCATAGACAAAATATTTAAGCTACGAGACTTTTCTCACGTATCACAAATAATATATTTGCTACACGCCCGCGCTCTAGCCGAGTGTATTTGTGCGTGTGCAAAGAGCTTTTATACTTGGGTTCAAAATTTAGAATATAAAAAGAACCTACATTTAAGCGAAAATGCTCTCTGATTATACTCTACATACTATGTATATACTTATTAAATATGCAATCATAAACATACATTCATTCAATTAGTTAAACTCTAATGGTTAAAGGATACTTTTGAGCTCATAAAAAGTGCGCATATTCACCTCATAACCATTGAATGCGACCCTGGTAATTAGTCGACACAAAACATATATCAATTTGCAAGTATGAATGTACTTAAATTGAAACTTCCAGCTGCGAACGTCACATGATACCACTCAGTAGTGCTGAACAATGTGTACACGCATCTGTATTTGCATAAGCTAATATTTTTGTTTAAATATTTTGTGTCACATTTATTAGAAGTCTGTCTAAATAATTAAAATTTGCAGCAAATATTTGTGGCTTTATGTCTGGTAACTCTCTCCAACCTCTCCGCGGACACACATTCCGGCATTACTTTACCAAAAACGCAAATTCATCTACATAGATGGGTCCGTAATAGAAAACTGTTTCAGTATTGGCATCTGTATTAGAAGACCTTTCCATAGCTCTACTATCCGGAAGCAGACGAAAAGGTTTTTTTTTTTCAAAGAAACGGATTTCAAATAAAGGAGGAATAGGAGCAAGCGTATCGCGGAGTGTGTGTAGCAACGTTAAATTGGTGCTGCGTCGAGCACGGAGGGCCTTTCGCAAGAGATCAGAAAAAGTCCTCTTAGGTCCGACTGGGAAGCTTTGAGTAAAACAATTTAAAAACTAATTCAATGGGTACCGTCTGGTGAATGAAGGCGGAAGTGAAGTCCACGCAGGCCAAGCTCAGTAAGCTACAAGGACTGGCCTGCCTGGAGCGTCGAGGTGCTTCTTGACCTGCTTCTTCTATAAAATGTTATCAAGAAAGAGGCTCTACTGGTTACAGCAAAGCTTATCTCAGTGTACAATGTAGAGGACCAGAGGCTTATACACCCTTCCACCCTCAGGGTTATAGAGCAAAAAGGCGAGCTGCGCATTAGCTTTGTGGACCTGTGCCCTCCCAGATTTAATTTTACACAAATTTCCAAGGAATTTTTCTCCGATAGGAGCAACTCGGACAACGAACGTCCTAAGCGCCGGAAGGACAGCCACTTCTGTCATACTGATGGCTCCAGGAGTGGCCATGG
This sequence comes from Rhagoletis pomonella, assembly GCF_013731165.1. Lineage (NCBI taxonomy): Eukaryota > Metazoa > Arthropoda > Insecta > Diptera > Tephritidae > Rhagoletis > Rhagoletis pomonella. Next base: position 50,274,834 of record NW_023458560.1, read on the forward strand.
CGTCGGAGCAGGAGTTTACGGCATGCAAACCAGTCGGCTCTTTTTCACCAGCATGGCGCCGAGGTCAGCGAGGGCGGTCCTCACTTTTAAAGCGCCCGAGGTCACCTCAAAGTTGGCGGAAGGTAACAGATAGGCTAAGTCTCTCATTTCGTATATATCAACAAGGATAGTTCCTCCAACCTAAACTAACCTTGATATACTCAAGCATCCTTCAGAGGATGACCTATAAAAAGCCTGCAGAGTTAAACTCAAAAGAGGGAGAATAAAGGAAGAACTCGAACACTATTTGCCTAATCCTCCTCAGGTCAAATTGGACACTTAAGCAATGATGTCGATGGATCCGTTGCCTAATAAGAAAACTTTTGGTACACAAGCCCACATTATGTGAGGACTTACTCATTTCCCAAACTTTCTCCCACAGCTACCACTGATCAGCGCTCATCGACGTTGAATTATTTTATAAACAATTTTCCTCGCTTACAAATCATTGACCCCCGGCCTTTTTGCTAGCGCTTATTTCTCACTTCGCGTTGCTCTTTTTTCGATTGTCAAAATCAATTTAGCGTTTTTTGACGTGTGAATTGACAACAGTCAACAGCTTGTAACAAGCCACCATTCGAGGAGAGTAACAGCCAAAGTAGCATAGCAGCAAAAACGCAGCCAAAGCTCTAAACATCCACAGCTGCAGGGTTAGGGGGATGTGCTACACCAAGCCGTCGTGTAGAATTCTCAAAGATTGCAATTGACAATTTGAAAAATTTTAAATTGCAATGCGTAAATTGGTAGCTACTTTACAGTAGCTGCATTGCATTGCCAGCCAGCCAGCCAGCCAGCCAGTCAACTATTGCCGCAGTTTAACCCTTGGCAGCATTATTGATTACTTATGTAGCTACACAACATACATAGACGGCAGATCAATTGCGTGCACGTTGATTTTACTATATAGCGATCGCTGATGTGTTAACCCGTTGTTGTCGTCGAATGGCCACCGTCCACCGTCCACCGTCCGCCATCCGTCGTTCGTCTGTCGCTCGATTGTTGCCAATCAACGCCAAATGCGCGTAGAACATGAAATACTAAAATTGCTGAAATTTTTGCGCCGCATTGTACACCCCAAATTAAAGGTGGAGAAAAGAACAAACGCGCACGGCACACACGCGCGCACACACTGCAGTCAGTCATTGGATTGGACGGACCAATGGAAGCCGTGGCGCGGCACCATCATTTGCTCGGAGCAGCAGTGCTGGGGGCGGCGGTCGCGTCGTGTGTTCAATATCAGCAGCGATCGCAATCCCACATAGTTAAGTGCGACGATACACCGAGATCGAAATGTGCGCGTTGCGGCGCGCCAACACCGAAAAAGGATGCAAGCGATGCCAACTACCATAAAAATATGCAATCAACCGGCCCAGATTGATCGCGTTGATATTCCGAGAAACTGCCAAACTAACCGGCGCATAAATTTAGCGAATGCGAGAAATCAAAAAGCGCAGACGAAAAATGAAACGTTCGATTGTGTTTTTTGTTTTGTTTTGTGCTTCCTTTGCGCACGCATACTTAACTGGCAGCACAAAGAAAAAACAATGAAGCAAAGTAAAACAAAAATATTTAACCAAAATAAAGAGTAATAAAAATAAAATGAAAAAAGGGTGAAAGGAAACAATGAATGCACGGCTGAAGTGCGCCATGCGCCATACGCATGTGTGGATTTATTGCTTACAAGTGGCTGTTGCGGCGGCGGCTGCGCAATCGACCACATCAGGATCAGCTACTGCGGCGGCATGCACCAAATGGTTATTCGTTCAACTGTCGCTTCGTTGTTGAAAAGGGCAGTGGCGCAACAAAAGTAAGTCGAATTACGCATTGATTGCTTATCGCTTGAACGAGCTGCTGGCTAGCTGAACAACGGCGGCGGTGGCGGCACAATAAACACACTGGATGACCGACGTGGAAGGAAGAGACAAGTCACGACCGTAATCGCTGATGGCTTGGTGGTAGGTAGTTGACGCTGGAGGCGCTGAACCACTCAGCAACGCATAAAATACGAACGAAGGTCGATCTGGTGCTGGTAGGATGTAAGGAAAGGAAGATGCAAGGCGGAAAGGCATAACAGGCGCGGTATTGGGGCTTTGTTCACAATCGGTAGTAAAAGTTCATTTTATTTTAAAGTGCGACCGAAGGCCTCACATAAACTGTGGAAAAAGGAGGGCTGCAAACCGCTCCAAAAATTGATGCGGTTCGGCTCAGTGGTTAGAAAAAAGTCCTGAATACCAAACACTTATGAGATTTTATGTGTACACATTTGTTTAGAAATTAAACAGTAATTTAATTTTATTTTAATTATTTTGTCAGGATCAGTACACGACTTTTTCATAACCACTTCGGGAAAAGTTCAGGTCCATTTCTGGATCGTTTCGTGACTAGTTTAGAACCACGCCGAAATAGTCCTGAACTAATCCAAAAATGGTTCTGAAGTGGTTCTGAAAAAGTCGTGAACTTATCTCCGTGGGCGTGAACTAGTCCCGAAATGAACTCGTTCTTGTCCCGAAATAGCCTTGAAATAGGAATAAAATAGTATCAAATGGTCCAGAACTGGTCCTGAAACAGCGAAACAGCTCCGAAATGGTCCTGAACTATTCCCGAAAACGGTCCCGAACTAGCCCCAAAATGGTCCTGAAAAAGTTCTAACAGGCCCCGAAACTGTCAAAACAGTAGTGAACTTGTCCCGAAAAGATCTCAAACAAGTCTTGAAACGGCTCAGAAATGAACCCGAAATAGCCCTGAAGTAGAAAGGCTCGTAAAAGTTCGGGAAATAGTTCCGAACTAGTTAGTCTCGGAATGTCTTAGATCTAGTCCGAAAATAGTCCCCGCCTACTCGTGAACTGGTCCCAAACAGTCCGAACCGGTCCCGAAGTAATCCCGAAAAAGTTCCGAAATGATCCTGGGATAGTCGTGAACAGGTCCCGAAAGGATCCCGATATGGTCCTAAATTAGTCGTGAACTAATCCTGAAAAAGTCCTGAAATAGCCTTGAACTAGTCCAGAAATGTTCATTTGTATACACAAGAAGCAATTGCAAATTTTCTGCTGAGTTAACGCAAATTTTACCCATGCGGAGAGCTAAATAATTTTTTTTTTAAAAATCTCTCAAAACAAATAAGTATAACTATAAAACGTTGAATTAAATTAAATTGCATTAAATATAATGTAGTTTAATCAAATTAAACGTAATTAAACTAAAATTATGTTCCCATTGAAAAAAATGTTATTTTCTAAAAAAACATTATTCCCCCAAAGATTAAATGTTTCTCCGATCCTTAAAAAGCACCTTTTTCTAAAACGAAAAAATTTGAAAAAAATTATCTGGGTACATAATAAAACTAAATAAAATTAAAATCATTACGTTTTCCTTAAACACATTTATCTTAAAGAAAAAATTGTTTTCTCGAAATAATTTTTTCCCAAAATAATAATTTTTTCCCTAAAAAATCTTATGGTGATTTCGTTTCTAACCTATAAGAGGGCATGTTTTTGCCATCTTGTCCTTGTTTGGCTCACGCATTTCATAATATTGTCGTTTTAAGCAACCATATGATTTTCAGGGCGACCTGACAAAGCTTCAGAGGGCAGAGAATTAGCCTTTTTTGCCTTACAAGAGTGTAACATTTTGCCTTTAATTTGGAATCGAACACGAAAAGGGAAAGGGACAATCAAGAGGCGACGAAATCACCATTAAAGCAATATTTTTCCAAAAATTGTTTGTTTTTAAATTATTGGTAAATTTTTTTTAATTTTTGTGAGAATGGTTTTTCTCTAGAACATAATTTTTTCTAATGAATGCTAATAAATTTGATAAAAATAATTTTTTCCTAAAATTATTTTTTTGCAAAAACATAAAATTGAACATAACTAGTTTTTAAAAGTGTTCAGTATTTTTTCTTTTTAAATATTTTTTCTTAAAGTGTATAACATTATAAAAAAAAATTTCTTGAATTAAGTCAAATTAAATTAAATTAAAATTACATCAAATTAAATTTAACTAAAGTTATGTTTTTAACGAAAAAAATTATTTTTATTAAAAGAAATTATTCCTCCCAAAAACATTTTTTTTTCGAATCCTTAAAACTGAAAACATAACTAAAATTATCTTTTCCAAAAAAAAATTCTGTTTCTCGAAATAATTATTTCACAAAAAAAATGTTCCAAGAATGTTTTTTCTAAGTAACATTATTTTTAATTATTGGCGAATTGGAGGAGATGATCACAGATATGAATTGGTTGAGTGTTAAGCAACAGGTTTTCTATCATTCTATGAAATTCGTATACAACATAAAGAACGGTAAACTTCCAGACTATCTGAGCGACAATCTTCGGTATATAAATGAAACTCATTCATATATACTCAGGGAAAACAATTGCTTTAGACTCCCACTTTATAGAACAGAGGTAGACAAAAAAAATATATTTTATAAAGGTTTAAAGTGTTTTAATGAGTTACCGCCACATGTAAAAGACTGTGATAACTTTGTTGCTTTTAAAAGACAACTATTTGATCACTGTAAAACTCTGGCTATTAGGTAGGAGAGCACGGAACGGAATGGAAACCAGGCCTTTCCATCCGACCAAGCAGCAAATGATCTAGCATACGAGGGCTTCCGACTATGCCCAACAGCCCGACCATAACGCGGAGCGGAAACTAGACCTTTCCGCCCGCCTCACATCACGGAATCCAGCGTCAGGGTTTGCATATTAATGACGACGGGAACATGGATCGGAGACTCGGCCTTTCCGACCGTGACTATCAACTCGTGAGCAACGCGGAGCGGAAACAAGGTCTTTCCGCCTGCTGCACATAGTACATATTTAAAGGTAGACTGGAGACTGGGCCTCGCCAGCTACCAAACTAGTTGGACAATATACGTTTATATAGGTTATTTGATAGTTTTAGAAACATAAACAGCTTTGTAATTGAAAATTTAAACTTACATATACGCATACTTTGTTATATATTAAAAATGCCTATCTGTACTTTTAAGTCGCAAGACTGTAACAAATAAATAAATAAATAAATAAATAAATTTTTCTAATTTTTATGGGAATCATTTCTTCTAATGTGTGGTAATAATTTTGATGAACATCTTTTTTTCTAAAAAGTTTTTTCCGGGAAATCCATGAAAAAATTTTTTCCCCAAAAAAAACCAGTTTGGCATCAGTGTTGCCCCGCACAATTTTTCCTACCAAAACCAACAAAAACCTACCACATTTTTTTAAGTTTTTAATTTTTTTCAAAGTCAAGTTAGTCCTTTTGTTGCCTTTAAACCCTTCATGTCCCGGAACCCAGCACCGCGTTACGCTATTGTGGGCTCCCAGGTAGTTCAAAAGAGTTTTACAGCTATCCACAAGCCTTGATGCCGTTTTAAAAGAGTGTATAGCCTTTAACCCTGCCTGGCAATCCGACATATTTAGTACCACATACTCATTTGCTCTTCTACGAAGACTTCCGCCTGAAATATCGTTGGGTTTGCGCCCATTGGCAGACTTTCTTGGAATCCTGGTCCAAGTGGATACGCCTGCCACAGTACTCCCGCGTCCATATTCGATATGTCGGTATACCATACTTGGGACCCTCCATCAATCATAGTTATTATCCCTTTCAAGAGTTCTGACCACATAGGGTTTGTAGATGGATTACTTGAGAACCTCCAAGTGACCCCAAGATCTCCACTATTTTCATGCTGATGGCGCCGTACGTATTGGACAGCCGTACAGCGCTCCAGCAGGCCTTTTTTCCAATCAAAATAAACAAAGAAGGAATGCCTGTAATGACACCAAGGTGCGCATAGCTCCTGTTATGGCAGCGCGGTCAAGTCGGTGCAGTTGCTCAATGTGGCACCTGCGTTTACTTGCTTAGCTTTTGGCCACCAGCCGCATATGTAACAACGGCTTTTACTACCGTATTGCAAGACCAATACGTTAGTTTGGAGGATATTCCCCAAGTCTTATCATAAAGTCTCTGACAGGCATAAAACGCACTTGTAGCCTTGTTTGTAAAATTCGAGAGATATGAGTTCCAACTTAGCCTTTTGTTCAGAGCTATCCCCAGATACTTCGCCTCTTCTGAACTCAATTTCTGTCCCTGTCAAGGTGGGTCTAGTCAAGTTGACTTTCCTTATTTTGGTAAATGGGACAATGGTGGACTTCAGTGGGTTCATTGACAAGCCCTTTTCAAGGTTGCTAAAATGTTTGGAGATACATATTTTCCATTTTTCGCAAATAACTATTTTTGTCGTGAAACCTACCAAAATCCAATCTAGCCTGCCAACCTACAAAATGGAAATAAACCTACCAGTTTTGGTAGGAAAAGCCCATGTGTGGCAACACTGTTTAGCATACTTTTTCCCTATCTTTGTGTTTAAACATTTCTCCTAAAACTTATGAAAAATTATCGCTAAAACATGTTTCCCTTGGTCCAGAAAGGGGTAATAAAAATTTTGAAAAAAACCCATTGGTCCAAAACATTTAATATGATTATTTTCATATATGTATGTTTTAATACTTACACCTATACTTGTATATGCTTACCCTATCAAACACGATTTTTTCCTTTATGCCACTGTGTTTCCAGAAAATAAATCGAAAAGAAAAAAAAACAGAACAGAAAAACAAAATCAATGTTCAAAAGCTAAAATTGCTAGCTATTGACCAAATTTGGCAGTAGCGCAAGTATGCCAATTGCCTGTTGTCTGTTGTCTTCTGCACTGCTTGCCACTTATCATCGAATCAAGATCTGCGCAGTGGCACAACAAAGGACGACATGGTCCTTTTAGTTGACTGACCGACTAACAATTGAATGCATAAAATACCTTCAGCCAAAATGGAATAGCAGACAGAGCGTTAACTAGCCGATTGGTAGCCAGTCGTCAGCTAGTCATGCGGGAATTTTCGCCGCAGAAATATACATACATACATACATACCGCCGAACCTTATTATTTCTTGGCACGGCAAAGAGGCAGCGCCAAATGTCCTTACACCATATGCTCCATGGTTTGTGCTTAAACTACAACAACAACAACGATGTCGTATGTATGCCAGTTTCTTATCGCACTAACTAGTAGCATCAGCACCATTTGTCCCACCTGCCAAAGCATTTAGCTGTGCGCTCCACCAACTGTGCCTTGCCTATGCGACCATTGGCCAGTGGCTGTAGACAAGGCTATGGCCTATCTTGCTTTTAGCTGCTACTGCCACGCCAATCGAATCGTATGTGTGAATTAAATTGTGCCTCAGCACAGCCGCGTCTAGTCCAGTTGCCCATTTTTGGCATTGAAAATTTCAACTCACTATGGCAATGGCATTTAAATATATATTTGCCGGCGGCTCTTAGCGTCGTTCTTTAGGTCGGCTGCTTGACTTTTTGAAAGTGGCACTGGCGTAAGTGGGACTGGCCCGTTCTTGGTCGAAACTATTTGGAATTTTAATCCCAACGTATATTCAGTATCAATTGTTGCAACATAGATTTAATCTTGAAAATTACTGCGACAGTCCGCAACTCGGCGGTAGAAGCTCGAAATTTCGGCTGTTGTTGCTAGAGTTGCGGACTGAATATCGCAGCACCCACAGCGTCATTTATTTTGAATGAATCTGTGCATACTGATGGCACGATTAATCGAAAACCCGATTTTAATCTGTTATTTTCTTTCGCTTAAGGATCTAATTGTATCGAAATCGAACGATTAACCGATTAATTTTCAAAATAATCGAAAAGAAACCATCAAAAATTTACTACTCACGCAAAAATGTATAAAATTACATAAGAAAAAATTTGCGCCCTAACCATCGCAGTAACAGCTAGGACTTACCGTTGATTTTTGGCAACATTTTTAGTTGAAGGTGTTGCTCATCTTCTGTCATATAAATCAAATTGTTGAAAATATTTTTTGCTGAAGAAAATGTACAACACCGCCAGAAAAAAAATTAAAATTTTCAAAAATCAACGGCAGGTCCAAACTTCTTCAAACTAGTGATGGAAAAGTAGGTACAATTTTGCTTTTCCAGCACATTCGGTACAAACAAGTCATTTTAGGTACAATACACTACGTAGACAATTCTTTTTTACCAAAAATCTTTTGAGCCTGTTCAAAGTTCTGTCAGTTATACTAAACATTTGCAGACAGATCCCTCTAACCTTGGGAGCTTTCATCTTAAGCAGGCTATGAGATATTCAACAGTTGACTAAGCGTTAGCGACTTCAATGAATGCGCGATCCTGACTTGTATAGAGAGTTTCGTCATAAAAATTATTCCACTTTCAGTCGATGGTGCTAACTTATTATTCAAATTTGGATCCTAAAATTGGACATGGCGTGGTATAGGCAGGTTTTCTTCATATTCTGGTACAGTAAAAAGTACTTTTTCTCTCACATTGAGTACAATTTAAAAGTTTTATTTTCCATCACTGCTTCAAACTTTCAGAGCCGGCGAACTTTGTCCCGCCCAAAAGTAGTATTTTTTTGTATTGAAACATTTTGGTCCATCATTTTCACCAACAATTCACGTTAACGATTCCAAATGCGTAAGATTACGATTTGGGGGTCATCGGAAGCCATATTTCTATTGCCGTCTTAAATAGCCTAACTAAACTGTTATGTCCGTGAAGAACTTCTTGAAACTACAATGATCTGACGCTTAAAAGCACGACAAAATGAATTTAAAAACTTTTTTCTGTTCACTCCCTGTCGGGTCGATGGTGAATCTGCAAAGATCCAATGTACACAGACCTATTCAAGCCGAAATGTCTTATCAAGGAGTGCAATTTTTCTGATGTTGATTTAACTGTGGTCATTTAAGATAAACCGCTGCACAACTTAATCCTGGTGTCTCCGAATGAATCTTTAACGCAGAGTAAAATTGACAAATCACGTCCATTGGGCCAATCGAAACACTCGGGAATTCGACATACTCGGTGGTGGTGCAGCACGTCGATGTAATCGGGCATTCACGGCACTTTTCTCTATTGATGATTTTTAGGAATAACTCGGCTCAAACGCCACCTGGCGGCCGTTTTTTGCAATAGTATTGCCAATTAGATATTACCAATTTAGATATTAGCTCTGATACAGTACTCTATGAACTTACAGGTTTTTACACGAACTTGCAGGAAGTTACAGGAAAAATGATCCCGTACTCAAAATTCCTCCAAATTTCTGTAAATGAGAGCGATTTTTGGAGAGTTGTGTAGAGAATGAAGTTGCAAGATTTTACCCGAACTTTTTCTTCTGGTAAAATCATGAAAAGTGTCAAGCGATCACTGGTTGACGTTTTTACGGGAAAAATGCTTTTTTTGTTCCCGTACTTTTTGTTGTTACTCACTTTCTACTCTCACTTCAGAGAGTAGTTTTGCTATTTGACATTTTTACAGGATTTTACGCGAAAAGTATTGGATCAGAGCTTTTTAGTAATAACTCGACTTCCGAGCCACTTGGCGGGAAGATATTTTTGCAGAAATATTTCCCTTTACGATACCAATACATAGATATTTCGAATATAAGGCAAATCAGATTATAAAAAAAGATTTTTTAGTAATAACTCGACTCCAGCGCCACCTGGCGGGTCAAACTGCCAATCTAAACTAACCAGAGACCCACTCAGACAAAGATAGGTAAAATTTTCAGTATATTTGGAAGGCGCCACACCCCTTTTCTAATAGCCCTAATTTTCTCTTTGTGAATATTGAGTATATTTTCATATACGTTTATCAGTACCAAGTTCCAGTACTCCAGCGATATGCAGTGTTAAAAATTCGGTTTGTATGGAAGGTGCCACGCCCCTTTTTCCCATAGCCCCAATTTTTCTTCGTGATTATGCGATTGATTTCATATATCTCCATACCAAGTTCCAGCACTTTACCATCAACACTTCTAGAGATATGCAGTATAAAGAATTCGGTTTGTAAGGGAGGTGCCGCGCCCTCTTTTTCTTGTGGTATTGATGTGTTGGCGATTCGGGATTACGAGAACGTACACCTTTTGCTCGATCTTCTTAGCGCTCTGTTGTTTGAAAGCATACGTCTTAAGGTGTCAGGTTCAGGAGGTTCAACTCCGCGTACTTTTGATGGTCTGATTTACCGACTTAAATGTTTCGTCTATGCCTCGCGGCCATTTTGGACCTTGTTGGAGATGAAGTTGTCAAGTCTAGCGGTTTGCATTCACCATGGTATTTAAATGATAGAGATACATAGCCTATAAGTTTATTGTGAACTGGCCCTATTCAATAAAGCGAAGAGTCGTCCCAATCCGTTCAATAAAGCCATACAAGAATTTGTCTGCAATGTGCATTGGGTGTCGATTACACTTTTCACCAATGTCAAACGCTAAGGCGCATCTTGACAAGCGATAACAACTGCTATGCCATTTGCAAAAACAAAATTGCAAAAGAAAAGCAAAAAAAAAAACAAAAATGGACAATGATGAGAAGTGTCGCATAGGGAGCGTGTAAACGTGCCACAAGTGCGTCATGCACCACAAATTGTCATTTAAGTTGGACAATTTTTCTTTTTCCTACGCCATCTACACACCAACTACAACACGAGTGGCAATTGCTAGTAGTACTTTGTATGTATGTATGAGTGCTGTTGAACGCTTGCGCGACAGTCACATTGGCCGATAAGATCAGCGATTTAGCGCCGCCGCCGTAATAAGCGCGACATTGCGGCACGGCCACGTTCGTCCAGCCATCCATCCACTCTTCACTTCACTCGACTGCTTGTGTTGTTGGCTTATTGCCTCATACGCGTGTGGCAGGCAGCCACTCAATTGCAGCGGTAATCTTTAATTAAAATTAAATGCACCCATCAGCAGCACAAATCAGTATCAATGTTGATGGCGATGACGATGACAATGTGGACGATGATGTGATGTTGTTGCCATTGCTAATACACCTGCTGCTTATGTTGCTGTTGTTGCCAGCTATCTTCTGTGTGTGTGTTTTTTTGTTGTTGTTGCTGTCGCTGAATGTTGCGCCCTGCCATTAAAGGTGTTGCTAATATTGGCGTTGGATGGCTGTTGGCAGGCGGGCCACATTGCATCGCATCATAGCATCGTCACCACATCACTGTCGCCTTTACTGGTTGGTTCAAGTATTGGCCAATTTCCACGCGATTACCGTGGCCGCTTAATGAGTATGAATGAGGCAATCATAAGCGCTGTAAGTATTTACATTTATTTAGCGATTTGCTGCTTGCAAATCACCGCAACAAATTCGATCGTTTGCACCGCACAACGGTCCAAACAAGCCATACACACCTCTTGCAATGATGCTGATGACTCTTGCAACTTGCAACTCACCAATCACTTGCCGATTGAGTCATCTTTGCTGGCTAAACAGCTTAACAGCAGTCAGCTTCTCAACAAGCGCTTGCCATTTGGTCTTTGACTTGACAAGCGAACCAGCAGCTTAAATCTGCTCTTGCTCTTCTCCTACTTTGCTGCGGCTCAACTCATTCTCTTCTGCTTCAGCTTCAACATCGCTTCAAACTGCCTGACTGGGGTCGTGTTGACTAGCTGACTAACTGCTTGTCTGCCTGGTTATTTACCGCCTGTGTTTTTGTATTTGTTAGAATCAGCAAAATTAATTTGATTCAATTCAATTAACGCTACTCACGCGACCATGCAATGAGTGGTTGGCACGCTGTCGCAGTTATCCTCGTCTGACCTGCCCTGTCGTTTTTTCGCCTCCCCCTAACTGTCGCGCATTTTTGTTTGCCATGACTTGCATGACAGTGCTAAATGCTTGTGGTGTGGTTCACATTTTTTTTTACCTCGCACCACACCTTCTCAGTTGAAATAGTAAAAAAAAAAAAAATGAATGCAAATAGAAAGAAAAAATAAATACCAGAAACATGTTTGCAAATTGCAGTGACACTTGTTGCCACCTTAATCAATGGCGTTTACCTCGAGTATTACGCGGAATTGCATTGCAGTCGCTTGAATGTTGAATGTTGAAATTTTAAGATTCGAAAGAAAGCTAATTCAATTTATAGTGGGGAAAAAAATTTGTTTTTAAAGTGTTTTTTTAATATGTCGCTATTTCTACCACAGATACAGCCACATACAAAATTTGAAGCAATACCTAAATATATACTTAACCTTGAAAAGTACCGAGAATTTCCGACAAGTCCTGAAAAATACCAAAAGCTTCTAAAAATTTGGAAAAGTGCAATACGAAAAATCTCGAAGAGTTCTGAAAAATTCCTACAAGTCCCGAGAAATCCTAGCATGTCCCGAAAAGGTGTAGAGTTCCGAAAAACTCCTAAAGAACCCGGAAAATTCCGAAAATCCCAATAGGTCCGAGAAAACTCAGTTTAACGCAAATAATTCCGAAAAGTTAATCTCTACGAATTCTAATCGTCGGAAAGTTCCCAAAAAATGAAACACGAATAATATCTTAAAGCCGAAAATTTGTATACGAAAAATACGGAAAAGTTCCAAAAAAATCCCGAATTTCGCGGAAAACCCCCGAAAATTGTAATACAAAGAAAAAACGGCAAGGAAAAGTAAAACATGAAGATACCCCAAAAATGCAAAAAAAAAAATAACACAACCAAGCATTTGGAAAAGTCGTAAAAACATCAAGGGAGTCTCCGAGAATACCAAGAGATTCTCAAGTATTTCACAAAAAAAAAAACACTGATACGTCCGGAAAAACTCCGAACAGATTAACACGAAAAATCCCAGAAAATGTATCACGATGAATCTCAAAAGTCTAAAAAAAAATCGAAAAATTTACAGAACAATAACCCCGGAAGAATATTGAAATGCCCAAAAAATACCTAAAGAAATCGGCAAGGTAAACATGAAAAAACTCGAAAAATCCTAAAACATCCCTGTAAATTGTAATACGAAAAATTTCGTCCGAAGAAAAATTCCGAAAAAATCTCCAAAAGTTCTGAGAAATAAGATATGAAGAATCCCGAAAAGTTCAAAAAATCCCAACAAGTCAGAAAAAATAAAACATGAAGAATCCCAAAAATGGCCGACCAAGCTTCTGGAGAAGTCCCAGAAAGATCCGGGGGTATCGGAAAGGCCCTAGAGTTTCTCAAATATTCCGAAAAAATCCTAAAAATCCCAAAATTCCCGATCAAAGCTAAAAATCAACACAGGAAGAATCATGAAAAGTCCCAAAAAATCCCGAAAGATAAAGAAAAGATAAACACAAAAACTCTCGAAAATCCTCACAAAAAATCCCAAAAATTCCGGGAGAAAGGTCCAAGAAAATCCCAAAAATATCTCGAAATATTCTAAAAAAATAAAGCATGAAAAGTCCATTCCAGAAAAAAGTTAAAATACTCACAAAAAATAATATCGAAAGAATTTTGAAAAAACCAAAGAAAAAAACACGAAATATAACGAAAAGTTGAACACAAAAAATTTAGAAAACTCTCACAAAAAATCCCAATAGTTCCGGAAAAAAATCTAAATATTTAACTAAGAAGCTCCAAAAAAAACCCAAAAAATATCCCGAAAGATTCTAGGAAATAAAGCGTGAAAACTCCAGAACATTCCATTCCGGAAAAAACTAAAAAGATTCGTAACAATAACGAAAAGTGTCAACAAATAAAATCCCAAAAGTACCAGAAAAAAATGTAAATATTTAACTAAGAAGCTCCGAAAAAAGTCCGAAAAATATTCCGAAAGATTCTAAAAAATAAAGCGTGAAAAATCCCGAAAAGTCTATTCCGGAAAAAGCTAAGAAAAAATCCTAAAAATAAAACCGGAAGCGGAAGAATCTTGTTGAAAAATCCCAAATAAAAAAATCCTGAAAGATACCGAAAAGTTAAACACAAAAATTCCCTAAAGTTCCGGACAAAAATCTTAATATTTTACTCAAGAGGTCCCAAAAAAAATAACTCGCCCAGAGTCCAGAGGAAATCCCAAAAAATCCAGAAATAAACAATCGGTATTTCTTGCTCCAAATAATAAAAGTAAATTTATGGTAAGTCTTCCTTATGACATTCGGCATTGAGGTAAGGTACCAATGGCCCTTGAATAGAGCTTTGAAGTGAGACCTATTTATTTTAAAACCAGAACACCGAAAAAATGAAAAAAATTAACACCGGCATAATCTTGAAAAGTCTCACAAAATACCGAAATTTATCGAAAAGTTAAACACAAAAAATCTCGAAAATCATCAAAAAAAGTGTCCAAAAAAGTTTGGAACTCCAAAAATTTAACTCAAAAAGTCCGAAAAGCTAAAATATAAATAAAAGTATCTGGCGAATTGAACATGCTGGCAAGAATAACACAATTATAGGGATGAGAACCTGCTACTTTTATACGAGTAGGTATAACACAAAATTTTTTCCTACTTCATACACTCAGCCTCTCGAGGAGCTACAAATTCAAAAGTTAAAATCGCAAGCCAAGTATTACCTAAGCAAGTAAGCAATTGGAAACTTTGAATCCCCAGTAAACCAGAACATGTTCTATAAATATGTAAAATAAAGAATCGATCTTTAGTGCTGATAATTCTAAGTAACCATTTACTAACTAAAGAAAAATTGCCATAATTTTTGCGATTAATCTGCAACATCAGTCAATCTGACATCAGACAAATCACAAACAACAGAGATTACAGGCGCCAACGAAAATCCAAAGCAAATAATGCAATAGTATATAGTACATTTGCAATAAATTTGATAGTAAACGTAAAATAAATAGATTGTCTCGTGTCATTGCCACTGTACCTAAGTAGCTACCATATGTTGGCGAAACAGCCACCACCCATTATGAGTTGCGAGCAGCAGCTGTGCGATATAGCGTCGATAAGGTGCTCGATTGCATGCAGGTCTGGATGTGTGTATCCCCATGAACGAAAGATACATGCACACAAATGAATGCATTTACGTACGCCGATACGAGATTTTGCATCGTCATGCATGTCAGCAACAACATCAACAACCTGGCTAGTAATAACGGCGGCAGTAGGAGCAGCAAAAGTATTTACAAAAGCTGAAGCGGCTAACAACCTAAACAACAGCGCAATCAGCGTTGTCGCATACCTACTACCCGTACAATCAAAACTACAAAGTCCAACAGCTGACTATTAAGCGCATGCCTGGCGGTTGCCCAACGCTGCATTTGTTGACGGTATGGCGACCCTTTTTGGCGGAAATGTGGAACTGACTTTTGAAGTAAGGAAAAATTTTGGGATGTGAGCGCCATTAGCGGGGCGGTTTAGCGAAGGTTATCGTTTTCGAAAGGGATCGCATAGTAAAACATGCACACTTGTTAAAGTTATGTCGAAGAATGTTTCTTGCTTGAATCGCCATCATTTTTATGATTCTAACGCCAGAAGCTTACTCTAACTCTACTGCCTTATTCAGCGACGATTCCAACAGAGGCTTGGCGATGGTGTACACTCGTACACTCATGCTTCTGATTTCAAGACCACTGCTCTGTTTTTCAAGCTTCAAACGACATTCAAAGGTCCAGCGACCTGATTTTCCTCGAACATTCTCAACTCTGAATGTTTGTTCGAATCATTACTGATCTATCCTAAGGGGTTTGACACATAGCGAAATGGGACTCCCAGCAAACGACTTCTCTTTATACTGTCGAGACGAAGATGGAATCGAAAGCTTCGAATAGTTTCTCTGCCACTGTCCCAAACTGGCACTCCTCTCCGGCAACGTTATCTTTATAAACACCTTTTCGACAGTACTTCAGACTTAAGCTCATTAAAAATTTGCGATCTCAGTCTCTTTACCCTAGCCTAAGCCAACTTGAGTAGGAAAAATACTTAAATAATTATAAAAAGAGACAAAACCCTTTATTAACTTAAGAAAAAAAATAACACATTGCATTTCAGGGAGCATAGTTCTATGTAGAAGCAGCACTCTAGGTTCTAAATGGGGATTGTGGTGTGGTATACTGAACCTACAGTCTCCCGCGACTGTGTACTCAAACGTCTTAGGTTCTAAGTTCTATCGTAATTTTAATTTCTATTGACTATTAACAAGGACGTTAAGATATTAGAGATGAGAGAACAAGTTGTTGACAAAGTAGATATCTTCCTAAACACAGACGGGCCCTAAAAGAACTGGGCTGTTAGGCAGGAAATTGTGCCATGGGCTTACGGTTCGATAACTGGACAATGACATCGTCAGGCTGGTCAAACAGTATAAAATGGAGCTTCACGTCCAATCAATGTTTATCGACCTAGCATGAGCTCCCGACGGCAAAGCTGTAGATGCTTGAAAGCAGACCAATTGGCGCTACCTTTATTCACCGGTGACATATGTATCTGTAATAGTTTTTAATTAAACAAAGCCGACTTCTTCCGAACCCTGAAGTGTATACTAGACCGTACCGGAAAAAAACTCGCTATACACCCCTGAGTATTTTTGCAAGGCAATTTCGAAAAGTCGAACGTAAGATCACCTTTTTTAAATTTTTTGTCATATCTTCGGATCGTTAAGTATGATATATATAATGTATATCGATATATCGATCAATTTTTTGTTGCCAAGTTTATTGAGCTCGAGTACCCCTACCTATTACTTACCCACCAGATCTCAGTTCCTACCACCCTAATATCAGTAAATTAAAGCTCGCCAAAAATCGTTGAACTTTTGCTAAGACAATATTTCGATTCGAAGACAATTTCGAAATTCTTTTTGGCCCAAAGTAGGGCATCTCAAGTAATCCGTTCTAGTACTTTCACGCTGGACCTCAGTTGTCAGTAAATTAAAGCTCAACAAAAATCATTAACTTTTGCAAAGGTTACCGAAACATGTAAAAAGGCCACACCTAAGTTCTGCCAAAAAAAAAGAAGTATTTTCGAAATCGTATTGCAAAAATACTTAGGGGTGTATGACGAACTTTTTTTTACATGTGATTCTTGAATCCATTGAACCCTGACTCTGTTTTCTTACTCTTGCCGAGGGGACTTCCTTAGTTTACTTTTTACTTTTGCTCTTATCCGAATGTCTTGCTATTCTTATCAAACAACAAGAAGTAAACAACTAGAACAAGCCAGTGATAAAATTACTTTTTTATAGTTGGTTCGAGAAAAGGACAAATCTTTCAGCTTCTACCCTTCGAGTAATGCTGTTAGGCATGCCCCACAACCAAGCAAACTACCAAAAGGAAAGGCCCAACAAAACCCAAAAACGCAATCGCTGTCCCATGGGTCAGAACCACAGCAGCCAGAATATATGAACATAAGCTTAAACAATCGCACTTATGTAGCTAAAGTCTATGCTAAGTTAAAACCTATTTCACTCAGACTATTTAATGTCCATTGTAAAGGTCAGGGAATACATATGAGGCCATGAGGGCCAGAGTTGCCTGACATTTCAAAAAAAAGAGGAGTAGTACCTTAAAATGCTTTGCTGGAATCGAAACGGTAATAGCCGGGGGCAAACCGTTTTAGTTCTCTTTTACTATAATATGCAGGATCACGTAGGTGCAATGAACTTTTTAGTATAAGAACGCATTAATTTTTTATAGATCCTTCTTTCTCATACAACTAATTTTTTTTTTTTTTACATAGCTAGGCTCCTCTGGCCCCCATAGTCTCATATGTATGTTAGAAATCCTTTCAAAAGCTGCCCAATCTTCTGACCAAGACATGAATATTTATTAGTGTTGGGCAGTACTCGAACTCGATTCTCAAATGGATCGACAGAACCCGATTTTTAAGAGTAGCGATACTGAGTACTCTAAAGTAACTCACAAAAGAACTCGAAAATACTCAGAGCTTAAAAGAAATCGAAAGTACTCGGTACTCGCAAAATAACTCAAAGGTACTCAGAACTTAAAAGAACTCGAAACTACTCAGTACTTCAAAATACATTGTTCCAAGGACGAATAGATCCTTAAAAGTACTGAGTTTATATCTACCGGTATACAGAAATAATTGTACTCAATCTGAAGTTGCGATAGTTTTCAAGTACAAAACTTACGCCCAGTAAAGTTAGCCATTCATTCGATGTAATTTGGGATTAATATTTGAATCTGAATAAAGTGCTGCCAGCTTGTGAGATTTCTACACTAAGTATTGAAAGGTTACCAACATGTGTACTTTCAAAAATACCCGATCCTTAAAAGTATAGATACTAAAGAACTCGATCGTTCCCAACTCTAGTATTTATATATCTCCCCTAACTTATAAGTTTTTTTTTTACTCTCTCTCTCTCTCGGTTTGAGTCTGCTATTCAACTTCCACATATAAAATTTTTTAAATTTGTCGAAGAGGAATTTTGTTCTAAAACAGCGCATCAAATTGCTTACCTCCTTTGTTGTTGAAACACTGTTGCGAACTCGTATTATTCATAAGCTTACGTACACATAGAACTAGAAGGTGTATAGCCGATAATACAAGCATTTGAATATTTAATTTTTGTCTATTTTTAAAATTTCATATTTAAATCAGTTTTTATTTATTCATTCAAAACATTTTTTTTTTGCTATTTTATTATTTACGTACATATTTCTTATTGCTGCTATGCATGTTTGTACACATTTTATTGCAAAACAAAAAATGATGCAATTTCGTTCACCGATTGCGCCATTTGATACGCTCTTAATTAATGATACGGACGATTGACCGGCCAGAAGGCTGGAGTTCCAGCGAGAGAGTTGCTGGTGTGACTAGTTGCTTGACTGACTCAGTGACTGAATTACTGACTGACTGACTGACAGGCTGATAGTGCGGCATGCTTATGAGTTAGTCTAACTAAATTATGAATGACTAGCTGACTGATTGACTCACTGACTAATCATACATACTTAAAGCGACTGGGTCAGCGCCAGTTATAGGACAGACGCAGGCAGTCAATCAAAAAACAGTTACAAGTAAATGCATAATTTGCAAGCTAGAATTTTTGAGTGGTAACAGATGTGGTGGTGGTGGTCGGTGCAGGCGCCTAACCAGAAACAAACAAATCCACAGTATCTACACAAGTTTTCCATGTTGTAACATTGATACATACACACACACATGAGTGTTTTGCGGCTGACTGTCGTCGAGCGTGTGCCTGTTTATCTGGCCTGAAGTGTGACTAGCGCTGTTTAACTAATTGCGGGCAATTTAATCGTTACGTTTATCAAAATGATCAGCCAAAAACATTTATTTGAATTGATTTATTTTTAAGTTGTTTTTGTGGGTTTTTATGGGTTTTTCTTCTATACCATTCACAATGACTAATATGGGGCGTGTTTTTTGCTGCTAGCGGAAAGCAGTGTGGATTAATTGACATGAAGGCTATGTATGTATGTATGAAGGTTAGTTGACAAATTAGGTGAAATATAAAAATCTTCATTTTGCGTTGGAAATCCCTAAAATACTGGAATAGCTTCAAAAGAATTTAGAAGTTGAACAAGTTCTCATTTTAGCATAAAAAGTCCTGAAAATTAAAAAAAAAAAATGAGTTTCTGGAAAGTTTTGAAAAAAAATTTTTTTGCGAAAACTGCGAAATTGAAGGAACTCTCTCCCTTCGCTCGACTAACTGTTAAATTTATCTTCCCTTTTTTCATAAAAAAAAAAAATATTCGAAAAAACTTTCGAATGTGAAAAAAAATATTTACAAACTTCCAGACTATTCCAGAAAATTTGAATTTTTGAACAAGGCAAAGGTTGTTGTATACGGGCACGTGCTGCAAATCGTACTATTTAATCGTACTATTTTTTTTTTAATTTCCGTGATTCTTAGTTTTTCTTAAAATCGTGAGATAAAATTTTGCATAAATTTTACAAAATTCATGACAATCTCCTGCATAGAAAAATGCGGCATCCAAAAACAATTTCAAACATTTGTCTAAATTAAAATTAAAAACTTCGCAAAATGAGATAAAGTGTAAAATTTACTAAGGAAAAAAACTAAATTTCCTACTTTTCGTCAAAATCGAAAAATATTACTTTGGACATTTTTTTACGAAATTTATTAAAAGTGATCTAAATTTTGCATGAAAAACACGAAAATTTAATTTAAACAAAAGTATAATTTTAATCAGAAAAGCCGAAAAATACGTTTGTAAAAATGTTGAGAAATGCATAAATAAATCTGTTAGAAAGCTTAATTTTGTTCAGAAAGTAAAGGAAATTACAAATCGAAAGCTGAAATATTTGAGAAGAAATCCAGAAATTTTTTTACTACAACAACTGAACAACAGAAAAGTAAAAAACAACAAAATCTCAAAAAATTTGTTTAGGTACCTTTTCGTACAAAAATTTATTAAAATAGCTTAAATTTGAACTACTACGGACTCCTACGGTTAATTAAAGAAAGCTGTAACAGAAATTTTTTTAAATAGAAATTTGATGAAAAAAAATATATGTATTTTTATACAATTTCAATGATTTAAAAAGCTTAATTTTGCTCAGAAAGTAAAGGAAAATTAAAATCGAAAACTGATGAAAAAATTATAAATCTATTTAAAAATTTATTAAAATAGATCTAACAGAAAACAACTAAAAAAAAATAACAATAAGCAATTTTGAGAAAATTGGTAAATTTTTGTAAATTTTTTAAATTTTGCATAAAAATAATTAATTATATAAATTTGGAAAATTGTGGGAAATGCGAATTGTGACTCTTTAAAATCGCAAACAATTTTATTTAGCTCCCTTTTGGTACGAAATTGATTAAAAAGGCTTAATTTTGAAAAGAAAATAACGATTAATTAATCATATAGTTTTATACAACCTTATTCTTTTAATCTTGCTCAGAAAGTTTACGAAAATAAAAATCGAAAACTGAAAAAAAAAATCAAAAACTTCTTGAGAAAATTGAGAAAAATTCCGAAAATAATTTTTAACTATTTTACAAATTTTTTTTTTTAATAGATCTAAGTTCCGAATAGAAAACCACTAATAAATAAAAAAAAATAAAATAATAGCTAAATAACTTTTTTTAAATTTTGCATAAAAAGAACTAATTATAAAAATTGGAAAATTGTGGAAGCTTTGCAGCGGAATTTTCGAAAAACTAAAAAGAAATTTTAAACGTCTTTTTTTTCTACAAAAATAATAAAAAAAGGCTTAATTTTGAAAAGTTGGCTGTAAATCCAAACTCCAAGAATCAAAAAGCGACGGAGTCTGTTTTTTATCACTTTTCAATTGTGAGTTATTTCTAATTACCCTGGCGGAAATGAGGTTCAATTTTAGTCATGCACTGTTCTGATTTCTATAGAAAGGGAAGATAACTTGTTCCATACAGTCCCTTCCAGGAACAGGTTACAGATTTTCGGTCACAAGTGCCATTAAGACGATGAGACTTCTTTATGAATTTCCGGCCTTGACCGGATAAAGATTAGTTCATATTAATGCATCTGTAGTCGAACCTTTTATAATTTATTAGGGAAATAACCAAACACCACGTATGCAAGTTAAAAAAGGTATGGATGTTCTGTGTGGGAATAGTTTAATATGTAAAACTCAAATAAGTTTAGATATACTAGCTATGTAAAAATCAGAAACCGGCGTTATTTCTTACTGGGAAAAGTTTTTCTATTCCGGGTACACTTTCCGTTTCCGTTTTAAATCTTTGTTACCTTTGCTCAGATTTTTGTGATAGGCCTAAAGTTTGCATTGCACTAGGAACAGTTCAAAGTTTTTTCGGAAATACTTTGTTTTCAGCATTTTTTTTTCATTCCCTGAATTTGGTGATGGATTTTGGTATTAAATATAAAATATTTTTGGTGTGTAGTAAGGTAGGAAAATTAATATTTTACACAAATTGCATGAGTTACTTGAAATTCAAGTCTTTGCAAGCGGTCATAAAATTATTCAGCCCTTCGGAACGCATTAATGGTACCAGCTTTTTAAAAAATTAGAATTGGGCGTTATTTGTTACAGGGAAGAGTTTTTATATTTTGGGAACACTTTCTTATTCCGTTTTAAACTGTGTTACCTTTTCTTATATTTGTGTGATGATCTTAAAATTTGCATTACACTAGGAACAGTTCCAAATTTTTTCCGAAACATTTTATTTTGAGCATTTTTCTCTCCGTAGACTTGTTGATGGCTTTTGGTAGCAAAAATGAAATTAAAAAATAGGTACATATTTTTGCTTCTTGCGGTAATATTTTGAACAATTTAAATTATTTGAAAATCAAAAGTATTTGCTAGCGTTAAAATAATTTTTCGGTGCTTCGGAACGCACTAGCATTTATATTTAGGCTCTATATGTTTGAATGAAAAAAATGGGTTTTATACTAAACTGGGAACAGTTTAAAATCTTACTGTTTGTGGGAACATACTTTTTCTGCGGCTTTCAGCGCATTAATATTCAATTTTAATATCGTGCGAGTTTATAGCAAGTCAAATCGCCGACTTTGCAGCTGGGAACAGTTTTGGTATCAGACTGGGAACACTTGAAAAATTGTATTTTACTAGAACCTGTGCATACCCAACGTATTATATACGTATTACTTACATACATGTGCATAAAGCACTTTCTTTAGCCGACTGTGGCCATTTAAGTAACTTACACTTTGAATACTTCGCATTTTAAGAAATAGAAAGAAATATCTACTATGTACCTATATAGGCAGCAAAATATACATATGTCTTTGGCTAATAAAAACGTGCTAACAATGTTGGCATCAGACGTTGCCATCCAAAGCAGCACTGTCAAGGCTAAACTTAGGCAAACTTAAGCACTTGCATACACTGCATATGTATGTAAAAGTACACGATTTATGTTTGTTTGTATGTAACTTTCCATTGGATGGCTGCTTGCACAAGTTCAGGCATCAAAAACAAAAAAAAATCCTGAACATAAGCAAGACGCCAGGCGCCTACTCAGCATAGTCAAAATGCCAAGTTGGCGTTCAAGCTTGCCACCTCATTACCTGGAAAAGGAACAGCGAACAGAGAGTGGCATGCAACAAAGCGCGGCGCAAGGCAAACAAGTATGCTACGAGAATGGCGCAAAAGCCACCGAAGGACTGAAAAAGTTGGGTGCTGGTATTACTTAAAAAATAAAAAATAAAACCAGAACAAATAAAATAGCGAAAGGCGCGAGATTTACATTGTTCACAGAAACGCCGGCTAAGCAGTCAGCCGCCAACCGCCAACACCAAGCCTCTCTATGCCAAGCTTCGCGGCAATCGGGCCCCCAACTGCCACTGGACGCAGCACAGAAGATAAACAATGAGGCAGCCACATTGCATGCCATGTCGTGGAGCTGGCTGCCGTGCGACACCAGCGTAGCACAAACGAACAATCCGCATGGAGCAGCACTGGCCAAGTACTGACCACAGCTGGCCAAAAGAATTGTGTAAATTATGTTGCGCCGATAAGCATCGCAGCGCGGTAAGCGGCTGCCCACATAACAGCCTGAAGTCCTGCATGCCAAGCGGCTTGAGTCGTAAGTCGGCCGGCTTGACCGTGGGAGGCATAAGCGCTCGAAGTGGTGTGCCAAGATGGCTAAGGTGGCGTATAAGCCGTAGTAAAAGAGTCAAAGCAAAGGTGAGTTGGTTTATATGGAGCACGACACACGATTGGTCTCGTTGACGCCGTCACTTACATCCATACATATTACTTTCATGCGTGTAGATGTGCTGCTGCAAGGCAACGGTGTAGGTGGTGGACGCCAGAGTGCGCGAAATAAGAATTCAGCAACAAATTCTCACGAACTAACGAATGTCCACTTGGCGGCTAAGGAGCGCCAAGTAAAATGCAAACGAACCTCACTCACTGCAATCGCCACCGCGCCGCCGCCAACTATTTGAAGAAGTAATCTGCGTGTTGCACGCGCAAAATGTAGCAAGTTGGCGCGCACTTGTGTGTGGCGGACAATTAGCGGCACTGGAGGCGTCCAATGGCTGGCGATTTCCCGGTGGCAGGCGGCTGAGCGCATTGGAGCCGCAATATATTTCTATATACTCTCTACAGAAGGGGGTATTGTGTTGGACGGGAGGTGGAGCGCAAGTTCATTCAGTTGTTCGCTTTAAAGGTGGCTTACATTTGTGGTGGGTGGTGTGAGAGGCGCGCACACCAGCTGGCGGCCTGCACATTCACCTAGGCTAGGCGTCAGGTTTGTTAGTTGGCGCTTAAATTAAATTGATGGCACTTGCGACTGGGCTTGAATTTTGTTATGGTTTGTGTTTACATACATACATTGTAGGTGCCTTTCTGTTGTTGTTATTAGTGTTTCGGGGTGTCAGGGTGTCAGCCGGTTGGTTTGCGACGCAGCAGCAAATGTTAAATGTGGCGCCATTTGGTTGTTAGTGACGCCGCTCTTGCAGCTCGTTGATTACTGTTGCAATTTTCTCCTCCCCCCCCCCCCCCCGCGTACAGTTATTGTTTTTGCATTGATTGTTTTTTGCTATTGCGTATGTGCTGTAGTTAGGTGTTGATGGCGCTATTGGCTTTGTAATTACTTACCGTGAAGCTAAATACATCACTGCACGGGCGGCCATGACGCATTGAGTAATTGGCTACGGAGTTTATGAACTGGATGAGTTTAGAACTTGGCATGGTTGAGGGTTTCAAATTTATTAAAGAGTCAGTATCTTTCGGCTTTCTGCATTAAGAAATATACGTATACACATACTGAATAAAACAAATTTCTAGGGCAAAGGTTAAATTTGTTTAGAACAGAGCGTGTGAATATGAAGAAGATTTTCCTTTAGAAAAATGTTTAGACTCGTGATAGTTAATTTTGTTGCACTCTAAAATCATATACTCGTATGTACATATATGCTACTTGAAATAAATATGCAGTCTAGCTTGTGAACGCCCACGAGGCAACTAAGTGAACTTGGATGCAATAATCCTTAAAAAAAAATGTTGTGTGTAGATCCCACGCGCGACTGAATTGAAACTTCTTCTTTGTCTATTAGCCGTATTACTTTATTACTGGTAGCTACTCTTACTAGGGAGCCAAAAATGAATTAAAAATTTTAAACAGGTGGCAACCCTCGTCAAAAACCTATAAAATATTTCAAAAGGTATTCACAGTTATAATCGATCCGTGTACCAAATTTTATCTAAACCTTTCCAGCCATTTTGCAAGGTTCGGTTTATCTAATTGTAGATCTTCCTGTGCCGATACAAAGTTCTAAATTCCAAAATCTAACTTCACATCTACGGGCCAAGCTTTCTAATTTTGCATCTAATTTTTTAAATTTGAAGGCACAGTGTAGCTCTGCTAACCTTCATAAAATATTTACATACAACATTAGATAGGTATGACTTTTCGATTAGGTGGCAACCCTAATCAGAAGCATTTTCAAACTAAAATTTTCATAAAACTCTTTCATTTGACATTCATATTTAAATATATCGTAACTAAGTGCGACCTTTCGAGCCGGTGGCAACCCTTTTCAAAAATATTTTCAATCCAAAATCTTCCAAAATATCTTTCAAATACGTGGCAACCCTTCTAAATGAAGTTTTGAAATTAAGAATTTCCAAGCCAAGTTCAATTCATAGAAGACATCTTTTAATAATGCATGTCACTTGTTAAATAATTTGAATTTAACTTTTTATGTCGAGGGCAAGCGTCTTCAAATATTTTTCAAACATGTGGCAACCCTTCTCAATATATTTCGGGATTAAAGCTCTTCAAACTTATTTCGATTGAGACACATCTTTCAATAATTCATTTAACTTATTAAATAATTTGAATTTAACTTTCCAAACAGGTGGCAACCCTGTTTAAATACCTCAAAAATTTTCTAGATATTCGAACTAAATATTTCTCAACACCCATATTTTAACATACCGTATAATTTGTGCCCAATCGAATTAAACTCGACTTTTCAAACAGATGGCAACCCTCTTTAATATGTTTTCAAACTTAATCTTAATCGATCTACATCCACCATCTCCTACCTTTTTCTGTCGCTTTACCATTTGAAATAGAGCCCAATAAGTGGCGCGCTTTTTCGTTACCTCGATGTTTGCTTTTACTCTCAACCGAACGCAAATAAGTTCCACTTCAAAAGCCAACCATATATCCATATACATAATAAAATTGAATATTGAAATGCATTAGCATTAAATGCTTAGTGCTAGTGCGCTTAGTAGGTGACAAGTTCGCCCTGAAACTGGCATAAGTTACAGTGCTGCAATAGGAGAAAACCATTGGTAAATTCGAATAAATTTCATAAAAAAGATTCGCGCCTGTCAACTAGATATTCATTTCAGGATAGATCCCGGGGTAGGGAGTGTATGTATGTGCCCTTCTCTTGGCCATATATGTTCTATTCACCTCTCTCTTCATCTTAAAACGGCCTCACACTCCAAGAGGATTCACATAGATCGCCCAACCAGATCCCCAGCTTGAGACCCGTCAAAATACCTGTAATAATTTGTATCCTCTTTTTGGGGAGGTTTATGAGTAGCCTGTATTTCGTTAGATTGTACTCCCCTAATAAGCTCTTATCTTGGAAAATACCCATGATGTTTTGCCAATACAGTTCCCTTCCTCATTTGCTTCCCATCATTTGACTCCCATATGCCCACATCAGTTGTCTAGCATGGTCCTTCGCAAGGGCATTAATGTTATCTATACAATTCGACCTACTATCACTTAATATAAGGATGCTTTCACTTCGATAATTCCAACGAAGGTTAAACTCTTCACAGAGTGTAATGACTTAAACTTTCGTTTGAAAGATGCTTTGTGAGGTTCCCAAGGACACTAAAGGCTATATACGCCTGCTTCAATACTCTCAGTGCATAATCCTATATCATCATTGTCCAGCTTTCGAAAGAATTCGTGTTAGCTACTTTGGCTAGAAAATTGTTTAAATTCCCAAAAAAGTGCATTATGACTAAAATTTTACTATAGGCTTACACTTTCTTGGTAACACTAGGCACCATCTAAGGATGCGTGTGCGATCACACGGATCAAACAACCTTAAAAACAGAAGAAAAAAAGTATCGAGTTTTCTCGCTTAGAATATTATAAACATAAAATTCTTCACCTTTTCGAAATCAAATTACATACTCAAAGATTATTTTATGCATCATAAAATCTAAAATTACTTTAAATTATCCCCAAAAATTTTAATAGATTTAAGAATCCTTTCAATTTCAGTTCATTTGACTGTAATTTGCGACTGTTACTCGTATGTACTGCTAATATAAAATGTCTAAACTGAAAATAATTTTTAAATTTACGAAATTAGCACCACCGTTATTTGTGCTCCTCATGCACTACAATTACGCTAATAAAATGGCGAACACCCACTATTATTAAATTATATACAAAATAAATCTAAGGAATTACTGGCAATAAAAACAACAATGGACACGAAACCGGGCTTAAAAAGAGTTATTCAAGTGTCTAAGTATTGCCAAAAACCCGCAGACATGAGGGCGTTTGGAAGGTAAAGGAAACGCAAAAGTCGCAAACCATTGAAAACAAACGCAGCACAAATTAAGTAGGCGACTGTAATCGCAACGCACGATCAGCGGCATTAAAACTTTTTATTTTTTATGTTTTTTTTTTTTTGGTTTCAAAATCGTCAACAAACGCCGATTGTCGGCTGTGACTTTGCTCCAATTAATATAATTTTTGTTTTGCTTTATGCATTTGAAATTCGCAAAATAAGTCACGACAACGGCGCTGGTGGAATGCCATCAACCGGCTGAAGTTGAATGATTTGAAAACCGCAATGTGCGCGTTTCGAAAGGTGGGCGGGCAAACGCAAAAAAGGCGGCGGCGGCGGCGGTGGCGGTGGCGGTGGCGACGTTCGAACAGGTAAATCATCAGCGAAGCTAAGCACGAACCGCCCCAGACGGACGTTAACTGCAGTTGCTGTTGTCCAAAAAATGACGCCGCTTCGGAACGATTTGTGAAACGTAAACACAAGCACATAATTAGCATTTATACCAGAAATGCGAAAAATAAAAATTTGTATTATTTTTTCTTCAGCGACAAGTTTTTATCTGCGAAACAGAGCAATAAATATAAAAATATGTTTTAAAGGCGAAGTACTTACTTGCAAATTCTGTAGAACTTAGTGCAATAAAAACTTCATTTCACTTTTTTTTTGTGGATGCCCCTTACTCAACTGTACGCCGACGCCGACGCCACCACCGCCGCTACCACCTTCGATTTGCGCCGTGGGCAATTCCTTTTTTGTTTACTTCCCAACAGCCGATCGGAGGCGTGTTGCAATGTTAGACGGCGGCAAAAAAAAATGCGCAGTTATGATCTCAGTTATGAGCTGCGTGAGAGAATTTTTTGACGGGTGTTGGCAGCTTTTTGATAGGAGCCTACTGACAGCAGTCATTCATTCGTCACACATGCGATATGCCCGAGATGGTGCAGGGATTTCTGTTTGCGAGATGCGAGATGCATAATCCCGACCGTCGTCATGTGTAGTTTTTTTGTTGGTTTTTGCAAATTTTTATAACTTTAAAATGTTTTGCTTTTTTTTTTGACAATTTCGCCTTTTTTCTGCGAAATTCCATTATGCTCAATATGCGCTTATTATCGGCGTGTTTTGCCAACTAATTTTCGCATAATTTGGCTACTGTGCGGCGGTTGTCAGATTTTTTTGATGTTTTTAATGCAAAATAATTATTTAGTTTAAATGATGAGTAAATTACACTGGGAACAGTTTTGCATGTATGCCATATACAAACGGTTTTTTTTTTGTTTTTTTTTTTTTTAGAAGTAATCTGATGTTTTTAGTCTGACAGCTTGCCTACATGCTTGTCTGTTGCGTACTTCGTTATTTCGTAAAATTGTTTGTTCGATTTTAGCTAAACGGTAGATAAATGGCTGATGGGGTTCAGATCGTTTGAGAGATGTCCCAGAAATATATGGACTTTCCTCAATCATAAAGTCGAACTTTGCTGATTCAATTGAAACCTAATTATAGTTAGTTCTTCTTCTTATTCAGGCCAAGACCAAGGAACCTAAAAATATTAAAAATGATAGTCACATTTAAAGGGGATCCATGTGCCAAATTTCATTTAAATTCATCCAGCCGTTTCTGAGTGAAGAGAGGTCTCGCGTTTTGTCGGTTTATTAAATTTAAAATTACGCTGCACCGAAAAAAGAGTTCTAATTTCAAAAAGTAAAACGTTATTGCGTATTTACAGGCCAAGATTTTTAATCTGCCTTTCAAAAAAAAAAATGTTTTAGTGTATTATATATGTATATACATAATTAGATAGATATGACTTTTCGGAAAGGTGGCAACCCTAATCGAAAATATTTCCAATCTAAAGCTTTCATAAATTTCTCGCGATTGACACTCATATTTTAATATTTCATATAATTTGTGTATAAGTTTAGTAAATTCGACCTTGCAAACAGGTGGCAACCCCGTTAAAAAATATTTTCAAAGTAAAATCACCACGGAATGGGGTCAATGTTGCCGCCAGGCAGTGATGACGAAAAAGTTCTTCAAATATGTTTCATTGGCTACTCTGTTATCGAAATTGATCAGCGCTGTACGATTAGCCATGTTCTGATACGCCAGATTATTTGAGAATTGCAAGAACTTCTTTACTTCTTTTTATTTTTTAAGGGTTGCCACCTTTTAAAAAATTTAAAAAAGTTATATGAATTAGATATTACAAAATGGGTGTCAATCGAAATAGTTTTAAAAATGCTTTAATTCTAAACTACAACTATAAGGGTTGCCACCGTCACCTGTTTAAAAAATCAAATTCCATTTAATTAAGCGAATTAGGTAACTGAAATATTTATAACAACATTGGTGTCAGACGAAAGAGAAAAATTGACATACTTAAATAAGAAATGAGTGAAGAATAAAAAAATCCTCAAACTTTAAGGTTAACTTGAGAGTCCAGTAATATAAAAGGAATGATGCATGTAATCAAAACAAATCACTCATTGGCAATATTGCGGCCGCTGTCAGGGCCGGCTTTAGAAGCAACGACGCCCGGGGCGTAAAAGGCACGAGGCGCCCTTTGATAATAATTTTTATCACCTCGGTTTCTTTTTTTTTCTTATAGGAGAATCAATTGGGCTGTTCACACTTGCCTGGTTATCTGGTTATCTGGTTTTGTGGTAATATTTTTAATTCAGTTTAGAACAATAACATACACTACAGAATAATAATTTTTAACCAGATAACCTGATAACTAGGTAAGTATGAACAACCCAAATGTATTTTCAAATAGTCGAAATTTAAGAGTTTTCGTTATAATCAAAATTTTCAAATTCATTTTCTACAAAAATTGGGTCCAAAACCTTGATAATGGATAAATTCCATTCTTTCCAACAATACCAGATTTGTACACATTTTGGCAGTCATAGAGTGGTGCTGTCTAGAAATTTTTATCGAGAATGAGTTCAGCTCAATAAAAAAGTTTAAAAAAAAAATCACTCTGAAACTGTCAAAATGTACAAATCTGTACAAATGTAATAAACGTGTGATTGGGCCCTAACGCTATTAGAAAAGAAAATGCCACCATTTTGGATGTTCTGCTGACTTAAGGTCTCAACTTAACGAAATCAAATCGAATTCGAATCATTCGAAAATCAAATGGAAACAGACTTCGACGTTGCATTAAGTAAGGTTAAGTTTCGCTTGTCCAAATATAAGCAACATCCATTTAAGAGAATTTTTGAGTGACAGCCTCTAAGTTACGTTAAGTTGGCATAATCAGATCTTTAGCATTGAACTACCCTTATTTAACAAGTGATCTTTTACTCGCTGAGAAGTGGTCGTACCACGCTAATAGGTTGCAGGAGAGTATGGCAAAAACCTGCTACACACAAATGAAGAGTTCAATGAAATAAGGCGTAAACAGTGGCAAATATCAACGACATCCCCGCTTATCAATTATTCACTCAATTGTGCATTCAGCACTGCACGCTTCTCTTTTGCACACCAACGCTGTGTTTTCTACGAAAACAGATAACATCGCCTTTCCCGGTACTGCCACCCACTCACTCACTCACTCACTAACGCACTGCTCATTAAATTTCAACGCTAATTATTACAACGTTTTCCATATTTCCCACAGTCAATCCTCATTTGTTGCAAATTTTAAGGAAATGAATTCGTAATTGTAAGGTGCGACAGACAGGCAGCCAGCGCCAGCCAACCAGCCGTCCATCCATCCAGTCATCCAGCCTTCTAGCCAAGTGCGTCCATGCAGCGCCTTTGCGTCGCATGGAAATCACTTGCTGCCAATTGGCGCCTCCAGTTCGAAACGTATGCAAGTTTGTAGCATGCAAGTGTTGCAGCCACGGCCGGCCCATATGTTTAAAATTCCGCGGACGCACAGCTAAACTACGTACGCGCTTCACATACGCGCCAGCGCCAGCGCCAATAGCGGACGGGCTGGCTGGGCGGGTGCACCACACCGCGCTGCGCCGCGCCGCCTAAATGCATACATGCGTAATGTGACCAACTATTTCATAGCTCAAAGAAGCACAGGTTCGGTTGGGTTAGGTTAAAGTGGTTGCCCCAGGCAAGGGACACACTTGGACAATTAAGAGATTGTCATTGGTGATACCACGGAAAAAATGAACGGAGAACCTTAATTTAGTCGGCGAAACTCCGCGGACCGTTTCTTACCCTTACCTCAATGTTAGGGTTCCACGACAGCTTGCTATCCAGGATCAAGCCAAATTACTTGACCCTGCCTGAGAGCCGCAGGCGAACGCCCCCTCTTGAGGGAAGCGCCACAGTGGGTATCTTGTACTTCGTGGTAAACAAGACCAGTTGCGTCTTGCTGAGGTTTACTGCGAGGCCGCTGTTGATCGCCTACCTAGTTACCTGATTCAGATAACCTTGAGCCAGATCAAAAAGGGTGTCTAGAAATAGTCCCGTAACTAAAAGCCCTACATCATCTACATAGGTGATCACCCGACAGCCCACTTTCTCCAGTTCTCTAGAACGTCGTTTACAACCGGAATCCAGAGCAGAGGAGAGACAACACAACCTAATCTTTATGCGTGAAGGCTTCCTCTAACCACTTTACCAGTTTGTGCAGGTCGGTATCCACCGAACTTTCCTTGTAATAAGCATGTTGAGTTCTTGAAAGACACGTCACGAGGAATCGCGTTTTTTAAGTACAGGTCTATCAGTCTCTCTAGCGTTTTTAGCTAAAACGAAGACAGACTGTTAGGCCTAAAATCCCTAGGGGAAACATGAGAGCCTTTTCCAGTCTTCGGGATGAACGCAGCACTGACTACTCTGCAAGCCTTGGGGATGTACCCGGTCCTCACGCAGTTCGCATAAATAGCAATTGCACGACACCTCCAGAGCCCTTTGCAGCTGCGCAGGTATGATGCCATCGGTCCGCGACGACTTGAAGATTTTTAAGAGCCCAGGCCATGTGGTTGTTGGTTCGTCCAGTAGATCGGAGAAGTACAGGACCTTGTACGTAGTACAAGAGCTAAAAAAGAAGTACTGTACTTGGCGAAAGAAGTACGGTTGGTCACATTATGCATGCGTGCGATCGGCGTTTACACACGCACGCACACACACACACATACAAAGGCAAATATAAATTATACGCAAACATTGTAAATTAGCACGTAATTGCGTATAATTTACAACATTTCGATTGTTACAACTGGGAAGTGCGTGGTGGCGTGTGTGTGTGTGTGTGTGGGTGAGGAGAGCGAGGCGCTGGAGTGGGGCGTGTTTGTTTCTGTTTCTTCACTCGCTGCTAGTTAATGTTGTTCGATTTTGAATCTGCTGACTGACGTTGACTGGGTGTTGATTTTGTATTGTCGTTCGTATTCATTATTTGTTGAACTCGCAGTGTTGCAGGCATTTGTTTTTGTTTATGCTTTTTTTACTTTTTGTGTTTTGTGTGCTTTTATGCCCATTATAGTGCACATGTACTCATTTGTACGTAATTGATTGCAGGAATTTAAATTGACACATAGGTGGCGGCGCATGCGTGACGCGTTTGCCCTTGTTCCCGGCGCGTCCGCTGGTGTGGAGCAGGCGTGCCCGTGCGCTGTAATCATAGCAGTCACAGCAGCAGCAGCAGCAGCAGCAGCATTGATTCCAGCAAATCGCCTAGTAATTGTTGGCTCCATTATTGTCTGTCGAGGTTTGCTAGTTGCTGTTGTTGTTGTTATTGTTGCTTGTTGTGCGTACGTGTTGCTTGGTTCGCGTTGCATGTAATGACATTTGGCGCCAATTTAATGCATTGCCATAACATTTAATATGACATTTAAGTGACATCAAGAATATTTTATTGATATGTTGGGCAGTTTGCAGCAACAATAAACACAGCAATCGGGCAAAACCTGCAAATGGCAAACTGCAATAGCAACAAAAATAATTGTACATGAATAGTTCTTTGTTGCATTTTATTGCTCACTTTCGCTATTGAGATGGTAATGCAGCTGTTTGCTTGAAAAGTTTTTTGTTGTTCGATTTCTTTGTTACTCATATATGTACATTATGTACATTAGACTGCATCACCAAAAAAAGTTGCGCTTTTTCCGCCGGGATTACAAAACTTATTATATTTTAAGACGTCCACCAAAATATTTCGGAAAAATATTAAGATTTAAGCGAGCTGGACCGATTTGAAAATACCTCCAAAAATTGAGTAGTCTATGAATAAAAATAGTTTCTTAAAGAACTTTTTGAAAAAAGTCCCCTCAGATGACAAAACAGATTAGGCTTGAAAAATCTTCATAAAAATATTTAAACATTTTTTCAACGGAATCGTAATAATGAGATTTTTGATGCTGCTTTTTTTACTTTTTTCAAAGATTGATTTAGGAAAAACTTAAATAACTGGGCAAAAACTATTCTGATTTAGACTTATGGGATCTCGGTAGAAAGGTATTTTCCCACAATTTTTATTTATGTGCAAAAAAAAAGTCATTCGTCTCCCATAAATTTTTATTTTTTTTTCAAATACCAACACATCTTAATTCAACTTTGAATGATGTTCGTTCATCCTGCCTTTCTCTTTCATGCTTTCAATGAGCTTATTAGCAAAGAAATAAAAAGGAAAAGTTTAGGTCAGTTATTGCAAGTTTTTCTTATACCAACGTTTGAAAAAAGTTACAAAATAACATCAAAAATCTCATTATTACGATTCTGTTCAAAATTAAAAATTTTTTATTTTTTTTTTATTTTTATGTAAATTTTTTAAGCCTAACCCGTTTTGTCATTTGAGGGTATTTTTTCAAAAAATATCTTTAAGAAACTATTTTTATTCATAAAAAACTCCATTTTCGGAGGTATTTTCAAATCGGTCCAGCTCACTTAAATCTTAATATTTTTCCGAAATATTTTGGTGAATGTCTTAAAATATAATAGATTTTATAATTCTTATGGAAAAACAGTACCGATTTTTTTGTATGGGGAGTGATGCAGTCTAATGTACGTAGAAATTTGTTTTAAAGAAATTTCAATAAGTATTGCATTTTAATACAGTACAGGTAAAACATTCAGTGTTGGCTAGGTTAGGTTATAGGTTATAGCATAGACAGAAGACAACGTTGATCCGGTTTAATGGCGCAGTTGATCTCATCAGATTTGTACCCTTCCAAACGGCAGTAATGCGGATTAACGAGCCGCGAGGTCGTGGGTTCGAGTCTCACTGTCCGTAAGATTTTAATTTCAATTTTGTTTTTTTTTAATTAATCAATCATTACTTTTTTTAATGTACATGGCTATCGCGGTAATCCGGACACGCTGCAGTCTGGACATGGCTTTAATCCGGACATTGCTAATTCAGTAGTGTTATTGAGCTTTGTACCGCAATTTGTTTGTTAGCAAAAATGGAAAAAACAACAATGTCTAAGCGGTAGAGGTTATAGCAGCTATTTCGGAGATCACCACATCTCCTTATCAGACTTCTTTTTTCTAGACCTCAGCTATGCACATTCCGGCACATTGCTATTTTAGTTTGTTTTTTTGTAGTCTTTTTTTCAATATTTTTTCGTACGCAGTTAAGTATGTTTATGTAGTCTTCATGAAATTTTATTCATAGTATCTATACAGGGTGTCCTAGATCACCCGTTCACTCTTTCTAAAATACAGGAAAATGTATTTTTTTATTCGAAAACGCAAACTACCAAATCGGTGATGTTATTTACATACGGTTTCGCCCGAAAGTGGATTTAACTGACCGGAAGTCCAGTTTTTTTTTTTTTTTAAATAGGATATACATCTTTTTACTTCAGATTCGGATTCTGTGGATAAATTATGTAGGTTTTGTTTGAAACTTTTGTCTTAGAAGTGACTTTTTCAACCTCTTAATTACGCTGGACTTCTAAAATGAACGAAAAAGTTTTTATTGGAAAACGAAAAAATTTAAACTACCAATTCGGGAATGAGAAAGTTTTTGATTTTGAATAGAAATTCATCCGGTTTCGACCGGAAGTGGGTTAAACAGACCGGAAGTCCGTTCCAAACAAACATTTCCGACGAGAGTTACGCATTTTTGCCCGCACAATCCGAATCTGTGGTAAACGCATGTATGTCCCATTTAAGAGAATGGACTTCTCGTCAGTTTAACTCACTTCCTGTCGAAACCGGAAGTCGCTAATTACAACCAAAAGATACAGCATCCCTACCAAAGCGAGGACGAATTCGAAGACTAATACAAAGCAGAATGCGACGACGAAGACGAATTGGAAGTCGGCGACTAAATCGAATATTAAGACGAATGCGAATTTAATTACCTGTATTTCTAGTTGTTTTTTGCAGGGCCCAACAATCAGCGTTTATGATTCTGAGCTAAGAAAACGTTCCAAATGCTGGTTTCCAATCGCTTTTAAAAATTGTTGTCAAAAAAATTAACAATATTTGACAGTTAAGAAACCAAATAATTTGAAAAAAAACAAATCAGCTTCTCTACTGCTTCTACGTGTTTAATGCGCCTTGTCTAAATGTAAAGTAAAAAAATATATCATTAAAATAAAATGGAAAAATATAAAAATTGATAGTCGTTTTGTAGTTCCGAAGCTGGAGTTCTTGGGTAAGCAGCTTTGTACGTTGCAAGATCTTCAAACTGCTATGCTTTAACTAGAATTGTCGTATAATTTTAGCAAAATCTGAGTAATAAACTTGCAAAACGGGCTCACAAAACACTAATTAAAAAAACAGTATGAAATACTAGATGGTCAAAAAACTATGTAGCTATCTTCATATGTACTGTAATTCACAACCAATAATCCGGACAATCCAGGAATCGACTCCAAAAATTTCGACAATAAAATAAATAATATGAAATAAAATAAAATAAATACAAATAAAATAAAATTATATTAAATTAAATAAAGTAAAATATCATATAATAAAGTAAGATAAAATAAAATAAGATGAAATAAAATAAAATAAAATTAAATTAGATTAAAATTAAGTAAAGTAAAATAAGATCAAATAAAACAAAATAAAAAAGGATCTAAAGTTAAATTTATAACAAAGAATCAAAAGAAAACATTTTAATAAAAAGTTTCTGGTATTCGCTCGAACCGATGATCGAACCTGGGTTCTACGGAATGGTAGTACGCAGCTCTCAACACCCGGTTACCGCGGATGCCAAACCCGCCTGCTTTGGTTGCTTACTTCAGCAAGAAGGACAACAGCTGGCCGTTTTGGTCAGTATTGTCATCGAAAATTTCCCTGATCCCCATTAATTTTGAAGATTAGCTGCAGGACTTAATCGGGATCAACTGCAGTTAATTTCCGAGATAGTTCCGAATTTACGAGTTCATCCGGATCAGCGCTGCTGCCTGTCTATGATTTAAGGAAGTGCCAAAACGCGGTTGTCAATAATTATCGACCTCTTATATAAAGGAGGGCTGCCATCTGTTTAAAAAAGGAATTTCAACTCAAATGAAAACAATTGGAATATTGTAATATGTACATATATATCACCATATGCAAGTCAGACGAAAGAGTTTGTGGATTGCAAATATTTTGAACAGGGTTGCCACCTGTTTACAAAGTTAAGTTCAATGTATGCAATAGGTAAAATGAATTACAATACAGATATAAATCAAAATGGTTTTGAAGAAACATTATATATAAACTAAATGTAGGAGGGTTGCCACCTGCTGTAAAAAATAAATTCAACTTGAATGTAAATGAATCACAATATGAGTGTCAGAGGAAAAAGCTCAATAAGGTTTTTATAATATATTGAACAGGGTTGCCACCTGTTTCCTTAGATAGAACATTTAGAATGTTAAAGGGAGTTGTCACCTGTTTAAAAAGTTTAAACTCAACGTCAGACGCATGAGGTTTATTTATTTTTTAAATATATTTAGGAGGCTTACCACATGTTTGAAAAGTGGAATTTAGATAACTTACACACGAAGACGAATACTAATACGGAGACTTAAGCTAATACTCAAAGCAATAAAAATTTCTGTTGTATGAAACGAAATAAAAATGAATCGCAGTAGTGACGCTGGTCAAGTATTAGCTCATAGAAGATACTCCTCATGAAATATATTTATTAAATAATGGCACATGTAATTGGAGTTAATGTGGGTCTGATCCTCTATTTCCAATTTTATTTTACTAGTACTAGTTTACTATAAATTACTACGCCAGTTGTGCAATTATTTGTAAGTCATTTGGTTAGACAAAAAAACAAAAACTTTAGTAATAATTGTAAAATCCATTCAAAACAATAAACATTTAAATATTATTACACAGATGTTCTTGCGAGCAAATGTTTTGCTTCTTTTTTAAAAATATGTATGTACATACCAACTTATTACACCTAGCCAAGCGGATGTTTTTACACGCATTCAGTCGTATTTATTTACATACTTACAAACTGGAATACAGTGACTCAAACAAGTGACCGTCTGTTGATTTTTTTTTTTTTAAATATGAACAATGATTTTGAAGCTAAATTTTTTTTTGTTATTTTGCTATAAAAATATTGGTCAAGCTTTAGC
This sequence comes from Rhagoletis pomonella, assembly GCF_013731165.1. Taxonomy (NCBI): domain Eukaryota; kingdom Metazoa; phylum Arthropoda; class Insecta; order Diptera; family Tephritidae; genus Rhagoletis; species Rhagoletis pomonella. Next base: position 50,312,682 of record NW_023458560.1, read on the forward strand.
TCAAACCATATACATCAAAGTTTTAAACTTTTTAAAAAATTAAGGAAAATTCAAAAAATTTTCGTCAAAATTTCAAACTTTTAATCTGAATCTTTAGAAATTTTTTTAATATTTTTTTACGGATTTTCGCACATTTTTCCATAAAATAAATAAAATATGGAAAACCGTATGCAACAAAATTTCAAAAAAATCAACTACAATTTTTATATAAAAACAAACGCAAAAGCTGTCACCGTAAGAGAATTATTAAAAATCAATGCGATTTTTTAGCCGGTTGGAACTTGCACTTCATTCGACTAAAATAGTATGGGCTATAAAAATAAAACCGCATACCTACTCAAAAATTTCTAAAGGTTTTGTTGTGAAATTTGTTCAATTTTGTATAAAATTTGAAACTTTGATTTATATGGATTTGGTTAAAGCTTGGCCAATATATTTATAGAAAAATAACAAACAAAAATGTAACTTGAAAAACATTGTGAATATTAAAAAAAAAAAATCGACACGAGATCACTTGTTTCAGTTACTATATACTAAGTATGTATATACATAGGCTTCTTGTTTTTGGAAGCAATGTGTAAGCTGAACACATATGTATTTAGCCTCAGAAAAAGTCAGGGACACCACACCGTTGTAATTTTACACTTGCCACTTGATTGCAAAAGCATTTGTAAATGCAGATGTTTAACGAATGTACATATTTACATTTGTATGTACGTCAGAGTGTATTTATGTATTTGCGTAATTTTGTAGTTTCGCAGTTTGGCATGTATGTAGATAAGCGACATCAAAAACAGCTGAAATGCGGCATATGTTATTATTTTTGTTAATTAAGATAAAATTCTACTCGAATAACTTTTTGAACTCAAAAAATAGGGAGTGATATAAAATGTAGAGGCCTGAAGCTGACACTTGTTTTACATATAAAATATGCAAATACAAAGCTGTAAGGTGTATTATAAAGACCTACATACATATACAGTAGGGTTGTCCAAAAATTCATGTGAAAAGCTAAAGTCGGAATTTTATTGCCGCCACCCCCTAGAATTGTTCTATACCGAAATCAAAATACCGCTATTTTTCATTTTGAAATAAAAAAAAAGATTTACCGAGTAAAAGGGCTCAAAGTTTTCCACGTATTTATTTTATAAGGGGGAAAAACATCTTTTCGTAGAAGAATTATTTTTTTTTTTCAATCAATATTTTCGATCGGAAAACTCTGTTTCTCTTCAGGAGATTCCCAATAATAATGCCCATTTGTTTCTTTAACTATTTTTTCATAGTAACTATATTTTATTGGTCCGCCAGAAAATGCAGCGGGGGGACTAATAAAACATCTTTCGTATTAAAAAATGGTTAAATAAGCATTTGGATATTAATATTGGAAGCTTCTTGAAGGGAACCACAAATGATTTTCAAATTCTGTACCATTTCTGCAAAAAGTGTATTTTTCCCATATAAAATACCTGGAAAACTTTGAGCGCTTTGAGCACTCCCAAATTTTTTTACTTCAAAATAAAAAAAATTTCTGGTATATTTTTTCGGTATAGAACAATCCTAGGGGGTTGCGGCATTGAAACGCCGACTTTGCTGTTTTTGGACCACTCTAATATACAGTGCCGGCCACTTTAAAGGCTAAAATTAAAATTAAATTAAGAACATTTAAAAAAAATGCAATTTTTTTTTAATTTTCGGAAGGTGTCGGCATTTTTTTGAAATTCTCTCAAGTTTTCTAGACCTTTTCGGCAACTTTCAGATATTTTCGGAAACTTTCGTATTGTATTTGGAATCTTTCCGAAGTTTGTTTTCGAATTTTGTCACAACCTTCGAATTTTTTCGAGAACGTGCGAAAGATTTGCATTCTAAATTTTTTAGGAAGCTTCCGGATTTTTTCGGAATATGCCCGGAAACTTTTGAATTTTTCGAAAATTTTCGGAAGATTTCGGTATTTTTTTGAAATCTGTGCGCTTTTTTCAGAATGTGTCGGAAAACTTCGCAACTTTTTCAGAACTGAAACAGAAATTCTTTCAAAATCTTTGTATCTTTTAAAAAAACTGTCGGTATTTTCTGAATATTTTTGGATTACTTGAGAACATTTCTGGACTTTTTCGGAGTCTTTCGGTTAGTTTCGAAATTTTTCAGAAGCTCTAGACTTTTTCGGAAACTTGCGGTATTTCTTCTTTCGGAATCCCGATATTTTTTCGAATTGTTTTCTGAATCTATCGGCTTATTTCGGGAACTTTCAGTTTACTAAAATCGTTCGGTATTTTTTTAAATTTTTTCGGAAAACGGCGGGTTTTATTGAAGGCCGTCCGAATTTTTCCAGAATTTTGCTCAAAATTTTTCTAAGTATTTTTCGAGTGTTGCAGAATATTTCTGAACTTTTTCGGAATCTTTCGGTTTTTTCTTCGGAATATTTCTGGTTTTTCGGAAATTTTTTAGAAGCTTTTGACTTTTTCGTAATAACACACTATTTTTTCTTTCGGAATCTCAATATTTGTTAGGAATATTTTTTGAAACTTTCAGATTGTTTCAGAAAATTTAATTTTTTTGGAATCGCTTGGTATTTTTTGGCAATTTTCCGGAAAACTGCGGTATTATTTTTTAAATTTTTTAGAATGTTTTTTTTTAATGTCGGTGTTTTTTTTCGAAGCCTTTTCGATGTGTGTCGCAATTTTTCGGAAACTAAACTTTTCCTATAGAGAACATATATTTTCAGTAGAATATATATTTTCATATACTAAGTAACACTAAAACCGCAGGCCACATGTTTGAGTTGCGAACACACATTCTCACATTCTATGTCGAGCAAAAAGTTAAAAAAAAAAAATTTTTTTCCATTTACACGCATTGCCAACTGTTTTACCACCAATTTACAAGTGTTTACATTTAAGTTGCATTTTTGCAAAATTATTATTTTTTCGTTAGTTCAACTGTTTGCACTGCAACTGAGTCAACCTTCAGCAAATATTGAACAAGTGGTCTTTTAAAAGATAAAAGCAAAAATAAATATGTATTAAAAAAATCGAAAATTTCAAAACTAAAAATATGATAAGCTTTCAGCAAAAACAGTAGCTGGAGGTTCACCAGCAGCCGCAAGAGCAACAGTTGTTGGTTGGCACAATTATTACTCGCCGGTGCTGGCGCTAGTTAGCGCTGTGCTGAGTGCTGAGTGCTGCTGCATTCTGTTGCGCTGTGTGTGGAATGTTTCCATTGGCGCCACATTTCAATTAAACACAACAATAACACATCAATTGCAGCAAAGTGCAATAGCCAGCCAGCCAGCCAGCAAAAACGTCAGCAACAATCGAACGCTCGCTCGCCATGCCAATTGCAATTAGAATGCACAGCTGAATTTGCTGATTGACAGATGGGATGGCTGGCTGGCTGTGCAAACGCGCCATAGCTTTGTACATACTAGCTAAATCGAGTAGACGAACAAAATCGCAAGCGGGTAACCCATGCCTTGACTGACAGCCATGTCATACTCGTAGAATTGGAGAATTTTATTTAATTTTGCATTATTTAATGGTTTTTTGCTTATTTTTGGATTTTGAATTTTTCACATATCGTAGGTAGATACATAAATAAACTTTCTGAATTCCATTCTCCGTTTTGCCGGAAAAAATGCATATACTCTTATTCGTGTATGATGCACTCGAGTTCTTCATTATTGTACAGCGCACTTGTTGGGTTAGGTTAGGTTTGTTTGACAAGTGCTGGCGTTGGCGTTGTCGTTGGCGTCGTCGTCATTATCGTCGCGTCACTGGCGTCAATTGTCGTGTGTTGTTTTTGACATGCAGCTAATAAACAAAAATTCAGGAATTACCATAGTTGTAACGTTTTTATTGTGGGAATGCAATTAACTTGCAATTCGTGATTATATCATTTTATTGCATAAATGTTTGCATACTAATCAAATACACTGTGCTGTGGAGTTTCCTTACTTCTTGGAACTCAGCGAAAAGAAAAAAAAAATGAATAATGGAAAACGTGCCAGAACCATTATTTTTTGAAAGCAAAGCACTTAGAAACAGGGACCTTAACGCGTGTAACTTTTATTAATTATTATTGCTCAAAAAAAATATTTTTTTTTTGCTAAGAAAATAAAAGTTATTTCTTAATTTTTATTTTTTGCTTTGAAAATAAAACTTAATTTTTGTTTTTTTTTGCAATGGTGTTTTCCGTAAGAAACCAAAAGTAGCTTCTGGTTTAAAGTAAAAATGGACACTCTTGAGGTTAAGGACAAATCCATAGACTAATTGATAGGCAAAGACGCATACGATTTCGAAGCCGAAGCCGAAAACGAAGATGAATCTGAACATGGATCACGAATTCGAAGACGAAAACGGAGGCGAATGTGAACACGAAGACGAAGACGAACACGAACTTGTCACCTATGTCGTATAAGACGTAAGCAAATACGAAGACTAAGACCAAAAGGAAGACCGAGGCAAATACGAAAACGAAAACGAGGACGATTAAGAAGTTGTGACGAACAGTAATATAAACACGAACGAAAACCAACACGAACACGAGTACGAAGAAGACGACGAAGACGTATGAAAAAACGAATACGAACACGAATGCATATGTGAACACGAAAACGAAGTTGAATACGAAGGTAAACATGAAAATGACGACTGCCATTACAATTTCAATTACCATTATAATTAGTTTTACCATTACGATTACTACTTATTACTGGTAACATTACAAATACCATGCAGATTACTAGTTATTACAAATACATTACCATTACCATTCAGATCACCTTTCATTACCAATTCCATTACCATCACCAATACAATTACTATTGCCATTACAATTACAATGGCCGTTCGCATTAAAACTGGTAACCATTATCACTTGTATCTCTATCTTTAGCATTTGCATGACAAAAAACTATCCAACAATTAAGTTGTAAATATTTTCTAAACAAATTATTGTTATTTTCCATGCAATAAATACAAATCACTATATAATGAGTATTTCAGGCCAAACAAAAATTAAAAGATAAATACTATTTTTCCCGAAAAATATAAAACTAAAAAACTAATTATTGAAATTGACTACTATTTTTTTAAGGTAGTCCGAGTTTGTGGGTTTTCCATACAAATAACTGCGAGTAAATACTCGCTACTTTCTTCAAGTACTGAGTACTTTTTGTACTCGAATCCTTTCCGCAAGTACTTAGGTGAGTATCGAGTACGAGGTTAAAGTATAACTTGCTTACTTATTGTATAAATTTAGAATTTTGCTGAGTCTTCGCTCGTCCTTTCGATACGGCAGTGTCCTAGTATCCAACACAGTGCTACATTGTTCTTCGCTGTCAAGAGTTGGACAGTATCGAAACACTCGTTTAGGAGCATTTTGCCCATAACGGTCGTTAAGTGCCAGCAAAACAGCACCAACTTAAGTCAACTGGTCCGCAATGCTTCAACAATAACAATGATGCGCTCTAGTTGCCTCACCAGTCCTTCAAACGAGAATTCCATGAAAAAGACTAAAACAGGTTTGGTTGAGGGAAGTACTTTGGCGAGAGAACAATAACTCGTCTGCACCAACTTAAGTCAACTGATCCGCTTCCTTAATATTAGGCTTCTATGACAGCTTTTTACCTACGATCAAGTCTGGGCAGTCGTCGGAGAACTGTAGACGACTGCCTATCGAGGGACGAGTTGCGTTCAAATGGTGTACTAGTTAGTGCATAAAACCAGCCCCGTTTGAGGGCGGGATGGTTAGCCTCCCATTTGGTTACCAGGTCTAAGTGACCTTGGATGAGATTATTTTATTTGTTCATTAGTATCACGTCGTCTGAATAGGTATTTAACTACCCCGACTGCCCATCTTCTCCAATTCAACTAGCGTATCTCTACGGCCACTAGCCAGAGCAGAGCCTCTTGCAGGATATTATTAAAAGGTTTTCCTCTAGCGAGGAGGGCACCGACTGCATAGTCTTCATGAGTGAAGTTGCCTCTATCCACTTTACAATTGCGTTCGGGGCGTAGGTGCACAGGTCAGTTAGTTTCTCCAGCGTCATCAGCAGAAAGAAGGCAGACTGTTCGGCCTGAAGTAGAACATGAGAGCTCTTCCCATTCTTCGGGATAAACGCTACCCAGATGACACTCAAAGCTCTGTGATTACTCACACTGCTTACGCAATTATTTAGCGGATATGAAAGCCAGCCAACTCCTCCATCTGATGATGCTCGGTCGCAGGGACTTCAGTGGTATGAACGAGTTTATCGCCCATACCGAAACGACAGTTACCCAGCAGGCAGGTCGGAAAGATCATTGCTACCCCTGTGCCTTTCAGCGACGGAGGCTTCACCTGAGGATGGATTACAAAAGAAATGGGCGTTGGCGGCTTTTCACTGCTTATAGTTCAGCTCCATGTCTCGTCTCTCAGACAACTCGCAAGAGACTTTTGTGCAGTGATGAGCCAAGCTACGCTGAGCATGATTTGAGCTGCTATCAACTTATTACTTTAATGAGTCCTGTTATATGACACTTGAGAAGTGCATATCGAAAAATTTTAAAAATTTCATAAAGGAAGTTGTTTCACATCCAACTGTGCAGCTATCCGTGCTGCCCTTTTTATGCCGGCTAATCGAAGACGCAGTATGCATTTAAGCGCTAGTTGTTAGTAGCCTCCTAAACGTCCGCTAAACTGTTCCAGCACGTTACGTTTATTGATATTGAAAAGGTATTCAGCGTGAGGTAGAATTTAGAATTCAATGCAACTTTGACGAAAAATTATCTCTTCCCTAATCGAAGGCCGTGCCACCAACTGTGGCGCCACACTGCCAAGCACAGTTGTCTCATCGCCCAACCGGAAATCATTTCAGACAGTAGCGTTGAATATTTTCCAAGAAGTTTTACGCCTGATGCTAGATTTGGCTCATAAAATTGCATCAATTAGTTGCACTTTTGAAGCGTTAAGCGACTGCATTTCTTGCATTAAGCTAATTCTATCTTTCGTCAAGAAAATAAATAAATGAAAACTAAAAAAATTAAGCGCATTCACAAAAACATTTCAAAGCGTGCGCACACAGGCGCTTGTGCCGAAATATGCAAACGAACTCGTTGAAGCCAATAAAATTATGCAATTAAAAGTGACGGACATCTGTTGCATGCAAAAACAAAAACAAAAAAGAATAAAAAATGCAAATTGAAAGAAAAGAAATAGAAATATGCGCGCATGCAACGCAGACAGATGGCGGCAGGCCGACCGACCGACCGACCAACCGACCGATAAGCAAAGCGCCGGGAAGGAAATTGTGTGGCATCTCTCTGGTTTGCGATGTGAGCGGCGAAAAATGCGCACAACGGTGGCAACGCCGGGGACGACGGCAAGCAAAAATCTAATGAAATTACAATTCGGAAAAATGCGCCGTTTAAATTTAGATTCATATCTCGGCGGTGATTTTATTTTCACGAAAGACTTTTTGGTTTTTGTTTGGTTTTCTTTTTTCCACTTCACCGCATTTTAAACTCATTGTTAGGCCGCCACAGCAACAGCCAACTAACTGCCAAGAGCCAGCAGTCTAAAAGCCACCAGGCCAACGGGCAACAGCCGGCTACAGCTAAATATTCGCTGTCGACAAATGCACTTTTTGCGTAATTTCACTGCTGTTTGCGCACAAATGCGGTGGCGACTGCAGTGCAAAGATATCTAGGAGACCGCGCGCATCTAATACTCGCAACGTGGCTGCACGCCGCACAAGCTGCTGGCCAGAATGCCATTTGGCTGACAGGCTGGTTGGCGCGGCGCGCTCATTGCCTCGCCGGCATGTCGGTTGACTGCCGTTAGGCGCAGCGCCTCAAATGCGATTGTTGTAAAAACAGCCGGCTGGCCGAATGGTTTTGGCAAGTTGGCTGGCTAGCTGCTATGTAGTTTTTGGGTTCGGTCGTTGGTCTGTGGCCAGTCAGCGCCATGCAATTTTCTAAATTGGTCGCACTTTGGTGTTGGTTGTGCGGCCTACAAAAAAAAACATGCAACCAATGACAACAATAAGTGTGACAATTGTAAGCGGAAGGGTGTGAGTGGTGGAAGAGGCGCGTTGCACAGTGGGTTCTTGATGAATCTGTAAGAGTGTGTCATTGGAAATACTTTTTAATGAAAGATGCTAAAAAGAAGACCTGCCTTAAAAAAGTGGAGAGCATTTACAAACTCTGACAAATGAGCATTAAGTGTGCTTTGGGGACAAAATTACATATGACCACGGCGGACATGGTAGCCTAAGTTATGGACGAATGGTCAAAATAGCTCAGAGTATCGAAAGCCTTAACCTCGTCAGTGTGAGACTTTAACCGACTAACACCAAGTTTTCTCGTCCGGTTTTCCCCCTGGTACTACCGTCAAATATTTCTTCGGGAGGCTGTTTGAGCGAATTGCTCGAAGCTGCCCACTGAGAACCAAAAATTCTCAAAGTGATGTCCCTTAGTGGAGACAATCTCGAGAAACTTAGAAAAAAAACCTAGAAAACTTTTCAATATGGCAACAGGCTCTAACCGCTTACAAATGTAAGCTCCGAATGTCTAAAAGGGCTACGTGGTGTGTGCCCTGCGGAAGTAATTCTTCCCTATCAGAGGTGTATCGCCTTCAGAATGCCTTTAAACTGGTTCATCTGAGCGTCCTATGCATTCTGAAAAGACCAGATGGTACCTACACCGGCACCTCGGAAGAAACCACCATGCTTCCGTTACGAACCCACTTCGCGGGATGTATTCCCCGAGGCTGAAGTCATATAAGAAACACTGTGCGGGTTGTGTGCGCAAAACGGGAGGACAAGAGACCTGGCCGGAAGCATCGTCACTATGGAAAAGACATCCTGAGCCATTTCAACCGCTAGTGCATATAAATATCCTGATCCAGATAGAATTTACCCATGCTTGCTATAACAGAGCATGGACTTAATATCTGTGCCGCTAGTCAGGTTACTGAAAGCCAGTCTTTTCTTTTACTTGAGCGAGCATGGAGTGAAGTCAAAGTGGTCTTCATATCCTAAGTGGGAAAAAACTCGACACAACTCCCAAAGGCGTATATAACAATTAGCCTCAGTTCCTTTAAGGTAAAAATATTAGAATAACTAATAGACTTTCACATTAGAGATAACAAGAACCGCTGACACAAGGAGATGCTCGAAAGAAGGTGCACTGTCAGGTCTCCTGTTGAGACTAATGTTCACGAACTTCTACAAATTATCTCTGACAATGGCATCCACATCAACGGATACGGGGATTGTGCCCTTTACTAGAATAAGAACCCTTCCAGGTATGAAGAATTTAACGTAGGGTGAGGGCGTGATCAATGACGGCGTCGAGGTGAAGTATCTTGATCGAATCCTGTACTCAAAACTTCCGCAGTATACTCTTTTTAATGCGGCATATTCAGAGCTACGAAAGCATTAATGGTCTTGGCCATGTTTGCCAAAAGATCCTGACCCCCTGACCTATATCTACTACATGATAGTAGGAGACAGAATCTGGGCTTCGGGAACACATTTAGGCTCCGAGCTGTCACTAAATGTTAAAATAGAGCTCTGCAGCAAAGCAACCTGGAGTAACTCTGCTACTTACGTTGTACACAGAAGACTCTCACAACGCTTCCATAGGCCTAGGATTTGACTATGCATACCTAAACAATAAATTGCGAGCCTTTTTTAAGCGCAGTTCTATGGCATTCGCCTGTGTGACGAGACTAACGTACTTAGAATTTAACGTAATGACAGGATTATATTCCTTAGAGACTGTCGGGCAGCTCTCACGGCTCTCTGTTGTCCTCTGAGACTTAGCTCTTTCAAGGTCAGCGCTAATAGAGTCCTGGGCATATGTTCAGGCGACGCTTCTACCAACCAACCAATGAGATTAGGCTACTCACGCTTTCGATGAGCCAATAGTTCAATGGGGTAATGTTTAACTACATCAATATTTACATGTGTACATCTTCGAGTTAAACTGCCTAAACAAAAGATTACCACCAGTTTCCTGCCTGAGAAGCTATCTGCATAAGTTCGTGATTTGGTCAAAAGATCTCTCTAGCTTTGACGCCTCAGCTAAAGAGACACGATTGCACTTATTCCTTAAGTGTGAGGCGATTTACGAAGACGAGAGCAGAGTCTATGCTCAATTTGGACAAGGGTGAGCACTTACACTACATAACTACCACTTCTAAGTATTTTAAGAAATGTAGAACTAGACTAGATCTTATGAAGATCTACTCTTCACAATAAGGCCTATTACATCGATAAATCTACCTTAGGTGCATAAATAAATGTTCCGGATAAACAGCGTCGTCGTGATATCTGCGTCGGCCGGCTACCTTGTTCAAATCTCCTTCATATAGAGGACCCAAAACGTAAGTCGCTCCCTCATTCAACTATCACCGACCATCGCCATAGTCCAGCTGAAATTTTGTAAAATTTTGCTACAACGGTCTTTAATCCTTCAGGACGTCTTTGCAAACCATGTAAACTTGACCGGGATCCCATGTGAGAGCGGGGCATCATTAGCCCAGCCAAAAATTTTATCTGCATTATCGAAACTGAAGTTAATTTTCCAAACCCACTGCCAGAAACGTACCACTGTACCACAACGGCTGGCCCCTATCGTCGACATTCAACGAAAATGAGCAAGAAATGCAAATCTAGCAACGCGGACAACTGGCGCAGCTATGCTGTTGATGATGTTCAGAGCAATCGGCGGCAATGGACGGACAGACGAGTAAATGTTGGCACGCGGGCGGACAGCAGCCGCTGAGTTAGTTAGAGAGACATATGGCGGTTGGCGGCTGGCTGCTGCTTAGGCCGGCTGGCGAAGCGCAAAGGCAAATAATAACAGCAACCAGAGCAATGGCAATAACAACAACAACCAGAGCAATGGCAATAACAACAACAACAACAAAAACAATGACCATGTGCGTCCATCTGCATACAATTCTTAAGCAGCATTGGCACAAAAGTGCAAATTTGAGGAATTTTCGCGCGTTGCATATAGGCTAACAATGTCTGTTGGCTTGCCTCGTACGATTGTGCGTGTGTGTGTCTTAGGCGCCAATTGTTGCAATCAAGCGACCCACCGTTCGCTCCTTCGCCCATAAGTTATCGGCTGGCACACGGATGTTGAGTAGAGGGCGCCTGATGTGCGGCAGCGGCAGAAAGTTTTTTTTCGCTCTTTGCGGCTGTACTTGTTCTTAATTCTTCGAAAGGACACCCAAACGAAAGCGCCAAAGACACAAGATGACAAGACATAGCGAGCCACATTATTTGCGAGATAATGCACTTTCTTTCATTTTTTTGTCTTTTGATTTGGTTTTTTTTTTTTTTTTGGCTTTCATAGAAAGTAAGAATGAATGCAGACGTGATGAAAATTACAACGATAATTCAGCGACAGCCAGCGGATCGGAGCAGAACAGAAACGAAAGGAAGAGTGGCAGCGGATGGGTTAGGAGCGTATGTATGTAGTTCTGTATGATGGCTGCCAGCGACTATTATTAATAGCCTAACCAAAAAGGCTGCTAACATGACCAAGATGGCAACCAGCTGTGTGCATAAATTTCACTTTTTAGCCGCAATAAAGTCAAACGACTGCTGGCTGCTGCCACTGTTTTTCATCAGACGCCCGCGAAATATAGAAATATGTACGTACATAAGTACCAAGCGAACGTTTGTGGTTGGTTGGTTGTGTTGTGTGGCCAGGCGTCTCTGTGGTTGCGGTTGCGGTTGCTGTTGCGGCTGAGCGCATGTCATTGTGTCAAAAATCGCCATAACTGTCATAAATTCCAAGTGGACCGCAATGGCGGCGGAAAAAAAAAATACAACCAACCATGGCGGCTGAGGAGCGGCAGGCCAGTAGCTGGTACATACATAGCAGCCAGCGCCAACATACATAGACCCACAAATCAAATAATAATTTTTACTCCTTCCGGCCTGCGCTTCCAACTGATTACTGTCAAGTTGAAAACAATTTATTGACAACATTTTGTTGCTAACTAATAGCGTCAATAATAACAACAATCGCAAGCGAGCGCCCGCACTTTTGATACCAGCGCTTACAAAATATAGATACATACATACAGTGACGAACAAAAGTATTGGCTTAGTGAATTTTCGTATTTTTATTTTTGATAATTTTATAACAAGTAATTTTTAAGCAAAAAACAAAACCGACTTCAATTCTCATATAAAAATAAGTAATTTTTAGCAAAAAAAAACCGACTTCAATTCTCATATAAAAATATATATGTATATATATATATATATCATGATGCAATGATCGGATCTAAACCAGATTAATATGTGACACCTCTGAGAGACTACTTTTCCGATGCAAAAAGAATTATCGAAATCGGTTGACGTGGTCCAAAGTTATGCGGTAACATACATAAAAAAAAATATTCCGACGAACTGATAACCTCCTTCGTTTTTGGAAGTCAGTTAAAAATATTCAGGAAAATTCAATAAATTTGCAACTTTTTGTTCAGATTTTATAGAAAAATTCTAAGTATGCAGTTTTATAGCTCATTAAATTTTGGTATAACATAGTGCCAGTTTGAAGTTGCTAGAAAATCCCGCTGATTTTTGGCAATTTTTTTTAGTAAAAGGTGTTCCTCATTTGAACCTGCGTGAAAAAAAATTGCCAAAAATCAACGCGATTTTCTACCAACTTAAAACTTGCACTTTCTACTACTAAAATTGCGTATACTATAAAACTGCATACCTAAAATTTTTCTATAAAATCTGAACAGAAAGTTGCAAATTTATTGAATTTTCCTGAGTTTAGAGATTTTATTTTTATGTTTTTTTTGGTGTAGTATGACCTATATCTTTATAAAAAATTATCGAAAATAAATTAGAATAAAAAAGCTTTGCATATATTGCGTTAAAATTCACTGTGCCAAAACTTTTGTTCGTCACTGTACATACATACATAGGTTCATCCATCATCTATGTATGCCCTCTCGGTCACTGGTTGCCCGTTCAGCAGAAAAAAAACAGCATTGCGCTTTGCACTCCAAAAACAAAACAAAAACCATGCTCACAATGTCAATAAACAATTCTAGTCTAAACAACAACGCTGCACAACAATAAACATCTGTATGTATGTATTTACGAGTATTTTATAAGATTCACTTAATAAATATTTTTATTTATAAATTCAAAATGCACGTGAATGGCAAACGTAAATGGACGTGCCGTCGTGCGCTCTCGCTCATCTTGCATCTGTATTACACTAATAATAAAAACAGCAACATAATAATCATAATAAATAAAGCGCGCATTCAAAGTTAGCAACTAAAACAGCCACATTTCATTCTATCTGCTTACAAAATATTCAATATTGCATGCCATAATTTATGGTTCACGTCGCTCGCTCTCGCGAATATACACACAAATGTATAGTCTCCCCACCCGCTGAGGTGTTGAGTCAAACCTGCAATTAAGTAACATGAAATCGTGGAATGCACTGCAGGTATTTCCAAGCGGCATCAAGCGCACCGAGACATTGGATTTTAATTGTTATTGTTAAGTGCATCATTAATTGCTAAGTAGCTTTCTGGCAATGGCTAGCGCTTCACCTGCCATTACGTTGCCTTTTGGTATGCGAAAACAATTTTCTGGTTAGGTAAGGTTCAAAACGTTGGTGAGTAGTTCCTTCCTTATTTCGATTGCTTAAAAACTGAACATAAATTTGAAGCGATTTAAAAACTGAAAACAAATTTGTTGGTCATTGAAAAACTGCACAGAAATTTTTTAGCAAACCAAAAACTGGTAAAAAATTCTTAAAAACTGGAGAAAAATTTCGGGGCCATTGAAAAACAGAACAGAAATTTTTCAGCAATTGAACAAAAATGTGTTGGTCATTTAAAAAGTGGACATAATTTTTTGGGATCTAAAAACTGCACAAACATTTTTTGCGATTTAAAAACTGGACATAAACTTTTAGCAATTTAAAAAGTCACAAATTATTTTTGGTCACTAAAAAAATGGACCGAATTTTTTTAGAAATTCAAAATTTGGAAAAAAATTGTTTGCTAAATTGAATTTGTACATAATTTTTTGACATATAAAAACTGGACATTTTTGTATGACATTTAAAAGCCCAAACCGACCAATAGTTAAATGCTGAACAAAGTTTGATTCGTTATTTACAAACGGGACACATAGTTTTTATTTAATAACTGGACAAATTAAAAACTGGACGAAATTTTTTTGGTTATCGAAGAACTAGACAGATATTTTTTAGCAATTAAAAATCTGTAAAAAAAATTTTTGGCCATTGAAAAACTGGACATAAATTTTTGGCAATCTAAAAACTTTTCAAAATTTGCTGTAGACTTTTTTTGGTTATCGAAGAACTAGACAGATATTTTTTAGCAATTAAAAATCTGTAAAAAAAATGTCGGCCATTGAAAAACTGGACATAAATATTTGGCAATCTAAAAACTTTTCAAAATTTGCTGTAGACTTAAAAACTTGGACATAAATTTTGTGCCACTTAAAATCTAGACATACATTTTTGGTATATACATACATAATTTGAAATCTGAGTGTTTCAGTCGAGGCCAAAACCTACGAATGGTTAAAAGCTGGACAAATTTTATTTCATTATTTAAAAGCTGGACATATATATTTTTTATTTAAAAACTGGACATACATTTGTAGCAATTCAACTGGACGAAATTTTCGTAGTCACTGAAGCACTAGACAGGCATTTTTTAGTGATTTAAAAACTGGAAAAAATTAGCTGATCATTAAAAACTGGACCAAAATTTTTGGCAATCCAAAAACGGTTCAAAAGTTGGACACACAATTTTTACCACTTAAAAAATTATTAAAAATCCATGCGATTTTTTAGCCGCTCAAAACTTGCGTTTACTTTACTAGAATTGTATAAGCTTGTTAACTGCATACCCAAAAACTGCATTCTAAAAATTCTGGTTAAAAAGCTCGAAATTTAGATAAAAATTTGTGAAATTTTTCTAAATTCTGTATACAGTTTGAAAGTGTGATTTATATATTTTTGCTTAAAGCATAAACCATATTTTTATAAAAAAATGTTTGCTTGAAAAATATTGTAAATATTAAAAACGAAACACCATTCATCCATTTTTGACCTCCACTGTACCTATATACATATTTGGTAGTACATACAACTTTTACGTTTTCAAACTGGACCTAAATCCTCGATAAATTTAAAAGTGGACATAATTTTTTAGTAATTATTTTGTGGAATAAATTTTTGGTCATTAAGAAATCAGGGATGATAGTAAAAAAAAAGATCTGTTGCTCTTCATTTATAAGTAGAGCATTTAAAATAAGGCACTAAAAATAAGGAAATGTCTGTTGAATTATAAATAAAAAGTGGGCACACTGACAGGTTTCGCCAATTCGGAGTCGAGACACATAACTATTATACCTATCGAAGGATGATGCTGTTCTGAGTCCTCGATACTGATGGCCGACGACTGTCTTCCTAACGCAATGTTGTCGTTGCGGGTGCTTTAAGATTGTATATTTCGCAAAAGTGAGTGAGCGAGAAAGTAAAAATGTTTGCTCTTTCTTTCCCTTTTCTTCTTTTGAGCGAAGTATAGCTAAAATTTGAAATTTGTGTAGCAAAAGCAAAAAACGAAATGCATGTAATTTTTTGGTTTTTGTATACCAACCCAGTAAGCACTTCGGTTATCGTGGTCTTATTGTATTTATACCAGTGGCATTCTTGCATTTTCTTCAACTCTTTCCTGAGCTCATTTTTGTTATTGTGTGTTGGTTTATCGGAAACAAGGACTCAGTCCTAAATGTTTGTTCATTAGCCACAAGGCTCGTTTTCATATGAAAATCCTTATAAATAACAATTCGCAAAGGGCGTACATATAATACCAGACGCCATATTTCGTCTAAAATTCGGCGAAGAAAATACAGTCGTATGTCTGGAGTTTTGTAGCTTTGGAAGGAGCTCATGGCCTAGCCTATCCTTTTGAAATATACAAATTTCTTATATTTCAACGGGCAGCCAGAGATAATGTTAATGGTGTAAGGTTCCAGAGTAAAGCTAAAATTTCCTCGCGGGATGACTTCCAGTCGCCATTCCCTTTCTGTACGCATGGTACACTGGCGACGCGAAATTGTTCGCCCGAGCATTTTGCTTTTCGACTCTTCTTCTACACTATCGCAGAAATTCTTCCAGGTGTCCTCTTGGGCTTTCCTGATCGCAGCCTTAAATTTCTCTAAAGCTTGCTTATAGACAGGTCAGCAAATATTTTAAATAACTTCCTGCTTCCTTACCTAAGGGAGGCTTTCTCTTCCCTTTAAGGAGTATAACTAGTTGGGCAGGAAAAGTTTATATTACAAGCATTAGTAATGGAATCTCAACGGCTTCCTCGTCGAAAGACGAACTGTTTGCATATGAAGACTTCACTTAATCAGGTGACAATAGTAAGTAACTGCAATAGTATGTACCTATTGCTATAAAGTATGTATGTATGTATATTAGGGCGGGTAGTTTTTTTTTGACTATGGGCGTATAGCATGGGAGGAGGACTCTACGTGTAATTCTAAGCAAATTTGACGAAGAAACTATGGGTGTAAAATCAATTTGGTGTTTGCAAAAATGCGAAAATACTTTCCGAAGAAAATGTGAAAATTTTCACTGTTGCGCCCTCTGGTGGAAGTTAAAAAAAAAGTGCATGTTTTTATAAAAAATTTAAGCACTTTTTGACGACACTACCGCAAAATGCTAAGAAACTTATTTTCGCAATTTTGCAAACTCCAAATTGATTTTAGACCCATGGTTTCTCCGGCAAATTTTATCAGAATTACATGTAAAATCTTTCTGTGCTATACGCGTATAGTCGAAAAAATCTCCCATTCAAAGTTACCCGCCCTAATGTATATCAAAAAATTAAATGTTTTGGCCTTGAAAATCAAGCAACACATTTTTTTGTACATATGTATACCTAAATTCTATGGTCATAAGCAATAACCGCCTAAGTTGAAAAACCTGAATTATGGCTAAACCAAAATATTTTCGTCTATAACTTTTTAAATAGCCTAGCTGGCGAAATGGGGATTTCACGTACGCAAGGAATAGGGGTTGAAAAATACAATAGCATATATAACTCCATTATTTCTTAAGTCGACTTAGGCGGTTATTGCTTGTGACTACAGAATTATTGAATTTTGGGGTGCATCAAGAAAGTGCGTCGAGCTATTATATATATTATTATAATTTTTGCGATAAAGCTCAAATCAACTAAAGCTTTGCGAACCAGTTACCAAAAGTGTTAATTGCTACCGCACACACACACAAATCTATTCATTGACAAACAAACAAAAAAGCATACAAATTAGGAGAGAGAAATCACCTGTTGCTGCTGCTGCATACAGCTGCCGGCCCGAACCGATTGTGATTGTGCTACAATTGTGTGTGAATTGAAAGTGTTAATTAATTATTGCGGCGCTATGGACGCCAGCCAATGCGACTGCGGACGCCACAAATTAAGGCAAAAATGCAAAAACAATGCAAAGCAAAAAAACGTAAATAAATAAATAAATATTTATGTATGAAAATACTAAATCAATTGCGGCAATGAAGCGTTTAGTTGGCGGCGCATAACAGCCGCATTAACACATTTCATTGACATTGATGGCGGAAAATACCGCAACCACACCACTAATACATATTCAATTATTATGAATAGATTAAATATTCACCATTTTTAGAGTTAGCAAGTGGGGCGCAACACATGGAGATAATAGGAAGCAATGCGCTAAACTGTGCGCCACTTGCCACCGCTTTCAATACAAATTTGCATTTCGAACCAAAACATTTCGCAGAGGTCGCTGCTGGCGCTGCAGCTGTTGCGACACATTTAATTGCCTTAAAATAAAATAAAAATAAAAAAATAAAAAATGGAATAAAATTTATTTCAAAATCACGCATTAATACAAATCAAAATTTATTATTAATTGCATTTTGCAAAAGTTGATGAAATTCAGCAGCTTGCTACTGTGGTAATTTATATGTATGTAGGCATTTTAAAATGCTCAGCGCGCATCACACACCCAAATCTCTATGTTCGTTAATTGACACGTCAGCCATCAACGGCGCACAGTGTGGAAATTTGGCTTTTTTCTTAACAAAATATCTCGAGAACGAGAGGAACTAGCGAATTAATTTTAATAAGTACCTATTCTCTACAACAGATCATGCGCTGGAAGTCACCATTTTGGCAAAAAGGTGAATCTGACCCAAAGTCACTTTCAGACTAAACATATTAGAAAGTGGAGACTTTAAATAAAATTTTCTTTTAGATTTGTAAACGAAAAAGATAAAGTGAAAATTGTCGTATTGTTTTTTCTTTGTAAAATGTAATTTGTCTAAGATTTATAAAAATTTTACTATCTATTTATTATTACTTCGAGCAAGACGGCTGTTATATTTAACGTTTTCTTATAGGTAAAGTTGAGCTGAAATTTGTTTAAGTAGAAAAAATCTACAATTTTTGATTTTTATTGTTTTTTAGGCATTCTTGTCCAAAAATATTAGGCTTTTTCAGGACCCTTAAAGATTTTTGGCGGACTTTTTGTTTACTTTTCGGTATCAAATACCTACTTGTGTTTAACTTTTCAAGAAATTTTGCGAGTTGGTGTT
>NW_023458560.1:50331437-50352858 GCF_013731165.1 Rhagoletis pomonella
AGACTACATCGTTTAACGAAGTGGGCACAAAAGCCATCAGAATCACACTTCAATGTCGGAGTTAGGGTAGACATGGCGTGAGTAATGTCAGATGTCGAGACAACCAACTAGCCAAGATCTAGGCGTTGGGTCGGCCAGTAATTTCGTGGTAGATTTATAGAATCACTCTCACAGGCGAAATTCGAGCTGAAAAATTTTGCAAAAAGTTCCACAGTATCTGGTAGAGATTTCGATGATTGACCGTTAAAGTACATGCAAGTCGGAATATTAGAACTACCCCGCTTAGAGCGTACGAAATTCCAAAAAGCTTTTGGGTTGTCTTTAAGTTCAGACTGAAGTCTCCTAATGTACTGGTTATAAAGAAATTTATCAAGAACATTAAACTGTTTCGCATAGTTAAGGTATTGCTCTTTGAGATAAGTATTGTGAATATTTGCCATATGGCGCTTGTAGCATTTATTTCTCTTATTTTTCAGATTTTTTAGAGTGACAGATTACCAGGGTAATTTATGAGGCTTGGAGGGTAAAGCAGCCAGTTGCTCAGAGAAGACTTCAGACAAAATGCAAAGAAAGGTTTCACAAGAGGCATTAACATCTTTTGAATCGAAGATATCACACCAATTTACATTATTTATAGCCAGGTTTATGACGTCATAATTTGCATCCCGAAAATTGTAGGAAATCCTATTATTTTGTATTAAGAGGAGCTTATCAAAAAACTCTAAAGAAACAATAAGGGGATTATGATGCTTATCAGAATAACAGATCGGAGTCTTACATTCAGAGAGATTAGATATCAAATTTTCGTCTACAAACACTAGATCTAATAATTTTAATAACTTATTGAATATGCAATTAATTTGCGTAATATTAAGGCTAAAAAGACTATCAATAAAGTTTATTTCATGCGAACGAGTAACGTTGGTTGGGGTAAGGCGCCCCGAGTTTTGAAAGCATGTCCAGTTAATGCCAGGGAGATTGAAGTTGCCAAGAATACAAAGATTACAATTTCCATTACTTTCATAGATGTGTGTGATATTCTCTATGTGATAGTTATATAACTCATCTGAACTGTTCCATATTTAAATTGGGCTCCACTTGTATCACCTTACGTCGAGCGCGCATTTAGTACATTCAAGGCTTTTCTCCGCGAAAATCGAATGAAAATGATGCCAGAAAACTTCAAAATGCATCTTGTGGTTCAATATTACTACAACTATACAGATTAAAGTTTTATGAGTTAGAAACTCGAAAGGATAAAATAGTCAAAGATTCAAAGTACAAATTTTTCATATAATGAAACTAGTTCATAGTTTTTCTCTTTTTACTTGTAGTATAAACATTTCTAAAAAAAATATATCTGTGTTCGTATGGAAAAGTAGCTTATGTCGAAAGGCCGGCTTTAGTATAATGCGGCATTCCCTTTATTTTTTAAACGACAAGGAATTTTTTGATGAGACTTAAAAAGAATATTGACTTGCTAGTATCGGAACTATTTCTTGCACGTTTATTTGCTAAAAGTTGTTTAAGTAAGTTGGTGTAGTATGAACTATATTTTTATAAAAAATTATCGAAAATAAATTAGAATAAAATATTTTGCACATATTGCGAAAAATTCACTATGCCAATACTTTTGTTCGTCACTGTATGTATGTATCTTTATTTTGTAAGCGCTGGTATCAAAAGCGCGGGTGCTCGCTTGCGATTGTTGTTATTATTGACGCTATTAGTTAGCAACAAAATGTTGTCAATAAATTGTTATCAACTTGACAGTAATCAGTTGGAAGCGCAGGCCGGAAGGAGTAAAAATTATTATTTGATTTGTGGGTCTATGTATGTTGGCGCTGGCTGCTATGTACCAGCTACTGGCCTGCCGCTCCTCAGCCGCCTTGGTTGGATTTTTGACACAATGACATGCGCTCAGCCGCAACAGCAACCGCAACCGCAACCACAGAGACGCCTGGCCACACAACACAACCAACCACAAACGTTCGCTTGGTACTTATGTACGTACATATTTCTATATTTCGCGGCGTCTGATGAAAAACAGTGGCAGCAGCCTGCAGTAGCTTGACTTTATTGCGGCTAAAAAGAGAAATTTATGCACACAGCTGGTTGCCATCTTGGTCATGTTAGCAGCCTTTTTGGTTAGGCTATTAATAATAGTCGCTGGCAGCCATCATACAGAGCTATATACGTTCCTAACCCATCCGCTGCCACTCTTCCTTTCGTTTCTGTTCTGCTCCGATCCGCTGGCAGTCGCTGAATTATCGTTGTAATATTCATCACGTCTGCATTCATTCTTACTTTCTATTAAAGCCAAAAAAAAAAACCAAATCAAAAGACAAAAAAATTAAAGAAAGTGCATTATCTCGCAAATAATGTGGCTCGCTATGTCTTGTCATCTTGTGTCTTTGGCGCTTTCGTTTGGGTGTCCTTTCGAAGAATTAAGAACAAGTACAGCCGCAAAGAGCGAAAAACCTGCCGCTGCCGCACATTAGGCGCCCTCTACTCAACATCCGTGTGCCAGCCGATAACTTATGGGCGAAGGAGCGAACGGTGGGTACACACGCACAATCGTATGAGGCAAGCCAACAGACATTGTTAGCCTATATGCAACGCGCGAAAATTCCTCAAATTTGCACTTTTGTGCCAATGTTGCTTAGGAATTGTATGCAGATGGACGCACATGGTCATTGTTTTTGTTGTTGTTGTTGTTATTGCCATTGCTCTGGTTGCTGTTATTATTTGCCTTTGCACTTCGCCAGCCGGCCTAAGCAGCAGCCAGCCGCCAACCGCCATATGTCTCTCTAACTAACTTAGCGGCTGCTGTCCGCCCGCGTGCTAGCAGTTACTCGTCTGTCTGTCCATTGCCGCCGATTGCTCTGAACATCATCAACAGCATAGCTGCGCCAGTTGTCCGCGTTGCTAGATTTGCATTTCTTGCTTATTTTCGTTGAATGTCGACGATAAGGGCCAGCCGTTGTGGTACAGTGGTACGTCTCTGGCAGTGGGTTTGAAAAAATTCACTTCAATTTCAGTATTGCAGATAAAATTTTTGGCTGGGCTAATGATGCCCCTCTCTCACATGGGATCAGGGTCAAGTGTACATGTTTTGCAAAGACGTCCTGAAGGATCAAAGACCGTTGTAGCAAAATTTTACGATGGTCGGCGAAAGTTGAATGAGGGAGCGACTTACGTTTGTGTCCTCTATATGAAGGAGATTTGAACAAGGTAGCCGGCCGACGCAGCTATCATGACTCTGATTATCCGTAACATTTATTTATGCACCTAAGGTAGATTTATCGATCTTATACGCCTTATTGTGAAGAGTAGATCTTCATAAGATCTCGTGTAGTCCTACATTTCGTAAAGTAGTTTAGAAGTGGTAGCTGGTGTAAGTGCTCACCCTTGTCCAAATTGAGCATAGGCTCTGCTCTCGTCTTCGTAAATCGCCTCACACTTAAGAAATAAGTGCAATCGTGTCTCTTTAGCTAAGGCGTCAAAGCTAGAGAGATCTTTTGACCAAATCACGAACTTATGCAGATGGCTTCTCAGACAGAAGACTGGTGGTAATCTTTTGTTAAGGCAGTTTAACTCGAAGATGTACACATGTAAATATTAAACATTACCCCATTGAACTATTGGCTCATCGAAAGCGTGAGTAGCCTAAGCTCATTGGTTGGTTGGTAGAAGCGTCGCCTGAACATAAGAGCTAAGTCTCAGAAGACAACAGAGAGCCGTGAGTGGTGTCTGACTGTCTCTAAGGAATATAATCCTGTCATTACGTTAAATTCTAAATGCCCGCAAATTATTGTTTAGGTACGCATAGTCAAATCCTAGGCCTATGGAAGCCCTCTGCGTTGTTAGAGTCTTCTGTGTACGACCTAAGTAACAGAGTTACTCTAGGTTGCTTTGCTGCACAGCCTAATTTAACATTTAGTGACAGCTGGGAGCCTAAATGGGGTCTCGAAGCACAGCTTCTGTCTCAAATTATCATGTAGTAGATATAGGTCAGGGGGTCAGGATCTTTTGGCAAACATGGCCAAGACCATTAATGATTTCGTAGCTCTGGATATGCCGCATTAAAAAGAGTATACTGCGGAATTTTTGAGTACAGGATTATATCAAGACACTTCACATCAACGCCATCATTGATCACGCCCTCAACCTAAGTTAAATTCTTCATACCTGGAAGGGTTCTTATTCTAGTAACGAGCACAATCCCCGTATCCGTTGATGTGGATGCCACTGTCAGAGGTAATTTGTAGAAGATCGTGAGAATTAGGTTCCAAAGGAGAGCTGACAGTACACTTTCTGTCGAGCATCTCCTTGGTCAGTGGTGCTGGTTATCTCTAATGTGAATGTCTATTAGTTATTGTAATATTTTTACTATAAAGGAGCTGAGGCTAATTGTTCTATACGCGTTTGGGAGTTGTGCCGAGTTTTCCCCACTTAGGACATGAAGACCACTTTGACTTCACGCAAGTAAATAAAAGACTGGGCTTCAGTAACCTGACTAGCGGCACAGATATTAAGTCCATGCTCTGTTGTAGCAAGCATGGGTAAATTCTATCTGGACCAGGATATTTATATGCACTAGCGGTTGAAATGGCCCACGATGTCTTTTCCATACCGACGATGCTTCCGGCCAGGTCTCTGTCCTCCCGTTTTGCGCACACAGCCCGCACAGTGTTATTGACTTCAGCCTCGGGGAATACTGCATGCTGGTTTCTTCCGGGGTGTTGGTGTAGATACCATCTGGTCTTTTCAGAAAGCATAGGACGCTCAGATGATCCAGTTTAAATTCATTCTGAAGGCGATGCACCTCTGATAGGGAAGAATTACTTCCGCAGGGCACACACCACGTAGCCCTTTTAGACATTCGGATTTGTGAGAGTTTGTAAATGCTCTCCACTCTTTTAAGGTATGTCTTCTTTTTAGCATATTTCATTAAAAAGTATTTCCAATGACATACTCTTAGAGATTCAGCAAGAACCCACTGTCCAACGCGCCTCTTCCACCACTCACACCCTTCCGCTTACAATTGTCACACTTATTGTTGTCATTGGTTGATTTTTTTTTTTGTAGGCCGCACAACCAACACCAAAGTGCGACCAATTTAGAAAATTGCATGGCGCTGACTGGCCACAGACCAACGACCGAACCCAAAAACTACATAGCAGCTAGCCAGCCAACTTGCCAACCATTCGGCCAGCCGGCTGTTTTTACAACAATCGCATTGGAGGCGCTGCGCCTGACGGCAGTCAATCGACATGCCGGCGAGGCAATGAGCGCGCCGCGCCAACCAGCCTGTCAGCCAAATGGCATTCTGGCCAGCAGCTTGTGCGGCGTGCAGCCACGTTGCGAGTATTAGATGCGCGCGGTCTCCTAGATATCTTTGCACTGCAGTCGCCACCGCATTTGTGCGCAAACAGCAGTGAAATTAAGCAAAAAGTGCATTTGTCGACAGCGAATATTTAGCTATAGCCGGTTGTTGCCCGTTGGCCTGGTGGCTTTTAGACTGCAGGCTCTTGGCAGTTAGTTGGCTGTTGCTGTGGCGGCCTAACAATGAGTTTTAAATGCGGTAAAGTGGAAAAAAGAACACAAAACAAACCAAAAAGACTTTCGTGAAAATAAAATCACCGCCGAGATATGAATCTAAATTTAAACGGCGCATTTTTCCGAATTGTAATTTCATTAGATTTTTGCTTGCCGTCGTCCCCGACGTTGCCACCGTTGTGCGCATTTTTCGCCGCTCACATCGCAAACCAGAGAGATGCCACACAATTTCCTTCCCGGCGCTTTGCTTATTGGTCGGTTGGTCGGTCGGTCGGCCTGCCGCCATCTGTCTGCGTTGCATGCGCTCATATTTCTATTGCTTTTCCTTCTATTTGCATTTTTTATTCTTTTTTGTTTTTGTTTTTGCATGCAACAGATGTCCGACACTTTTAATTGCATAATTTTATTGGCTTCAACGAGTTCGTTTGCATATTTCGGCACAAGCGCCTGTGTGCACGCGCTTTGTTTTTGTTTTTGTGGATGCGTTTAATTTTTTAGTTTTCATTTATTTATTTTTTTGACGAAAGATAGAATTAGCTTTGGGTTGCAATATTAAATGCAATAAAGGCAGTCGCTTAACGCTTCAAAAGTGCAACTAATTGATGCAATTTAATGAGTCAAATCTAGCATCAGGCGTAAAACTTTGTGGAAAATATTCAACGCTACTTTCTGAAATGAATTCCGGTTGGGCGATGAGACAACTGTGCTTGGCACTGGGGCGCCACAGCTGGCGGCACGGCCTTTGATTATGGGAAGAAATAATTTTTCGTCAAAGTTACATTGAATTCTAAATTCTACCTCACGCTGAATACCTTTTCAATATCAATAAACGTAATGTGCTGGAACAGTTTAGCGGACGTTTAGGCGACTACTAACAACTAGCGCCTAAATGCATACTGCATCTTCGATAAACCGGCATAAAAAGTGCAGCACGGATAGCTGCACAGTTGGATGTGAAACAATTTTCCTTTATGAAATTTTTAAAATTTTTTCGATATGCACTTCTCAAGTGTCATATAACAGGACTCATTAAAGTAATAAGTTAATAGCAGCTCAAATCATGCTCAGCGTAGCTTGGCTCATCACTGCACAAAACTCTCTTGGAGTTGTCTGAGGAGCTGAACTATAAGCAGCGAAAAGCCGCCAACGCCCGTTTCTTTTGTAATCCATGCTCTAGTGAAGCCTCCGTCGCTGAAAGGCACAGGGGTAGCAATGATCTTTCCGACCTGCCTGCTGGGTAACTGGCGATTGGTATGGGCGATAAATTCGTTCATAGCATTCAAGTCCCTGCGACCGAGCGTCATCAGATGGAGGAGTTGGCTGGCTTTCATATCCGCTAAATAATTGCGTAAGCAGTGTGAGTAATCACAGAGCTTTGAGTGTAGTCTGGATAGCGTTTATTCCGAACAATGGGAAGAGCTCTCATGTTTTACTTCAGGCAAAACAGTCTACCTTCTTTCTGCTGATGACGCTGGAGAAACTAACTGACCTGTGCACCCACGCCCCGAACGCAATTGTAAAGTGGATAGAGGCAACTTCACTCATGAAGACTATGCAGTCGGTGCCCTCCTCGCCAGAGGAAAACCTTTTAATAATATCCTGCAAGAGGCTCTGCTCTGGCTAGTGGCCGTAGAGATACGCTAGTTGAATTGGAGAAGATGGGCAGTCGGGGTAGTTAAATACCTATTCAGACGACGTGATACTAATGAACAAATAAAATAATCTCATCCAAGGTCACTTAGACCTGGTTTTATTCCCTAAGTAGTACACCATTTGAACGCAACTCGTCCCTCGATAGGGAGTCATCTACAGCTCTCCGACCTCGACGACTCCTCAGACTTGATCGTAGGTAAAAAGCTGTCATAGAAACCTAATATTAAGGAAGAGGATCAGTTGACTTAAGTTGGTGCAGAAGAGTTATTGTTCTCTCGCCAAAGTACTTCCCTCAACCAAACCCGTTTTAGTCTTTTTCATGGAATTCTCGTTTGAAGGACTGGTGAGGCAACTAGAGCGCATCATTGTTATTGTTGAAGCGTTGCGGACCACTCTTTTGCTGGCACTTAACGACCGTTATGGGCAAAATGCTCCTACAAACTCCTAAACGAGTGTTTCGATACTGTCCAACTCTTGACAGCGAAGAACAATGTAACACTGTGTTGGATACTAGGGCACTGCCGTATCGAAAGGACGTGCGAAAACTCAGCAAAATTCTAAATTCCTCTAAAAACCTCGTACTCGATACCCACCTAAGTACTTGCGGAAAGGATTCGAGTACAAAAAGCACTCAGTACTTGAAGAAAGTAGCTAGTATTTACTCGCAGCTATTTGTATGGAGAACCCACTACTCGGACTACCTTAAAAAAAATAGTAATCAATTTCAATAATTAGTTTTTTAGTTTTATATTTTTCGGGAAAAATAGTATTTATCTTTTAATTTTTGTTTGGCCTGAAATACTCATTATTTTGTGATTTGTATTTATTGCATGGAAAATAACAATAATTTGTTTGGAAAATATTTACAACTTAATTTTTGGATAGTTTTTTGTCATGCAAATGCTAAAGATAGAGATAAAAGTGATAATGGTTACCAGTTTTAATGCGAACGGCCATTGTAATTGTAATGGCAATAGTAATTGTATTGGTGATGGTAATGGTATTGGTAATGAAAGGTGATCTGAATGGTAATGGTAATGTATTTGTAATAACTAGTAATCTGCATGGTATTTGTAATGTTACCAGTAATAATTAGTAATCGTAATGGTAAAACTAATTATAATGGTAATTTAAATTGTAATGGCAGTCGTAATTTTCATGTTTACCTTCGTATTCAACTTCGTTTTCGTGTTCACATATGCATTCGTGTTCGTATTCGTTTTTTCATACGTCTTCGTCGGCTTAATCGTACTCGTGTTCGTGTTGGTTTTCATTCGTGTTTATATTACTGTTCGTCACAACTTCTTAATCGTCCTCGTTTTCGTTTTCGTATTTGCCTCGGTCTTCCTTTTGGTCTTAGTCTTCGTATTTTCTTACGTCTTATACGACATATGTAGGTGACAAATTCGTGTTCACATTCGCCTCCGTTTTCGTCTTCGAATTCGTGATCCATGTTCAGATTCATCTTCGTTTTCGGCTTCGGCTTCGAAATCGTATGCGTCGTGCCTATCATTAGTCTATGGATTTGCCCTTACCCTTAAGAGTGTCAAATTAGTTTTGTATAGTAGTTTCCCCAGTAAAAGATTACAGCGAGAGCGTAAAAGCCAAATAGAGCGTAAAATTGAGAAGAAGAGAAAACTAGCAGAAAAAGTTACTGAACACAAAACTAGTAAAAACTTGCAAGTGAACAGTTGTTGCACTCTTTTGAAATTCTAGTTGCGATCCCGTACGAGTCCGGACTAGTCAGAAATAGTCAGAATCAGTCAGATTTTACTGGAAATCGATCTCGTAGTCGGTTCTCTGACTATTGAAAGGACAACAAAGAGAGTAAAAAAGGTCCTCTCTCTGTCAGAAGTTACCAGTTTTAGTCCGAAGATATTTTGCTGGCAAGTTCTGGAAAGTGTGTCAAACGATCAGCTGTAGAGTGTTTGGCAACCAAATTGTAAACAAAAGAAAAGTGCACTCTGCTAATGCATGTTGAAAAGTATTTAATTACTTGTTTAAGTGGATTCTAATCAATTTGAAAGTATTTTTGGTTATTTATATGTGTGAGCCACACACCAAACACCAATTTTACGTACAAAATAAGCAAAAATTTACAACCAAAATTTGGAGGTTATGTTGAAGTCGACAGAAGTTACCATTTATTACTAGAAAGCGATCCCGTACTTTCCAATGTAACTCTCTCGCTCTGAGCGGATTTTTATTTTTTGACAGTTTTATTAGCTTTAGTCCGAGGAATACTTGATTGCAACTTCTGCTGTAAACATTTTACTATGTGTAAATCAGTTTTAAACTCGTTGCTTTACACACAAGCACTTAAACAGTCCAGTACATCATTAATATTTTGAATTCCACTCATTTTACTTTTGTTTACGCTTAACCTATTCAACAAATGGCAGCTTTGGGCATTCATTCTCCTTCTTCTTCTGCTAACTAATTTCTGCTAGTAAAAATTTCACTAGCAAGAATTTGCAGCTCTCCCGTGTAATTACGGTCTCGATTCAGGGCTCTCTTGCAAATTTTCCAGTAAAAATTTGCAGGTTCCAGTACAAATTAGTACTGACTATTTGTTACTACACAAACCTATTTTTACTTTAAACGATATTTCTTTGACGCTTTTAGCTCAAAATCTTTCCTTAAGGAAAACACCAGAAGCTACTTTTGGTTTCTTACTGAAAACACCATTGCAAAAAAAAAACAAAAATTAAGTTTTATTTTCAAAGCAAAAAATAAAACTTGGGAAATATTATTAATCTATATATTATTAATCTATGCATTAGTACAGTAAGATTGAGAAATCTTTTGTAGTACAACAGTAATTTATATATGTACATATGAGACAATAAAGGTTATAATGAAAATATTTAAGCAGCACTAATGTAAGATAAACAAAACTGGCACAGGTATTAGGTTGTATAAATTTAGAATAAAATAAAACTTTGTGATATTACTATGGCTAAATATAATTACATGTATATATACGTACGAAGAGGGCACATCTTAGTGTAACAGGTATTTAACTTAAGACTAACTTTTACTTACTTAGCAAAAAAAAAACATTTATTTATTATTTGAGCAATAAATAAAATTCAGCAAATTATCATTAATAGTATTTTTTTTTAATAAAAGTTACACGCGTTCTGTCCCTGTTTCTAAGTGCTTTGCTTTCCAAAAATAATGGTTCTGGCACGTTTTCCATTATTCATTTTTTTTTCTTTTCGCTGAGTTCCAATAACTAAGGAAACTCTACAGCACAGTGTATTTGATTAGTATGCAAACATTTATGCAATAAAATGATATAATCACGAATTGCAAGTTAATTGCATTCCCACAATAAAAACGTTACAACTATGGTACAACTATGGTAATTCCTGAATTTTTGTTTATTAGCTGCATGTCAAAAACAACACACGACAATTGATGGCAGTGACGCGACGACAATGACGACGACGCCAACGACAACGCCGACGCCGGCACATGTCAAACAAACCTAACCTAACCCAACAAGTGGGCTGTACAATAATGAAGAACTCGAGTGCATCATACACGAATAATAGTATTTGCATTTTTTCCGGCAAACGGAGAATGGAATTCAGAAAGTTTATTTATGTATCTACCTACGATATGTGAAAAATTCAAAATCCAAAAATAAGCAAAAAACCATTGAATAATGCAAAATTAAATAAAATTCTCCAATTCTACGAGTATGACATGGCTGTCAGTCAAGGCATGGGTTACCCGCTTGCGATTTTGTTCGTCTACTCGATTTAGCTAGCATATGTAGCTATGGCGCGTTTGCACAGCCAGCCATCCCATCTGTCAATCAGCAAATTCAGCTGTGCATTCTAATTGCAATTGGCATGGGGAGCGAGCGTTCGATTGTTGCTGACGTTTTTGCTGGATGGCTATTGCACTTTGCTGCAATTGATGTGTTATTGTTGTGTTTAATTGAAATGTGGCGCCAATGGAAACATTCCACACACAGCGCAACAGAATGCAGCAGCACTCAGCACTCAGCACAGCGCTAACTAGCGCCAGCACCGGCGAGTAATAATTGTGCCAACCAACAACTGTTGCTCTTGCGGCTGCTGGTGAACCTCCAGCTACTGTTTTTGCTGAAAGCTTATCATATTTTTAGTTTTGAAATTTTCGATTTTTTTAATACATATTTATTTTTGCTTTTATCTTTTAAAAGACCACTTGTTCAATATTTGCTGAAGGTTGACTCAGTTGCAGTGCAAACAGTTGAACTAACGAAAAAATAATAATTTTGCAAAAATGCAACTTAAATGTAAACACTTGTAAATTGGTGGTAAAACAGTTGGCAATGCGTGTAAATGGAAAAAAATTTTTTTTTTTTAACTTTTTGCTCGACATAGAATGTGAGAATGTGTGTTCGCAACTCAAACATGTGGCCTGCGGTTTTAGTGTTACTTAGTATATGAAAATATATATTCTACTGAAAATATATGTTCTCTATAGGAAAAGTTTAGTTTCCGAAAAATTGCGACACACATCGAAAAGGCTTCGAAAAAAAACACCGACATTAAAAAAAAACATTCTAAAAAATTTAAAAAATAATACCGCAGTTTTCCGGAAAATTGCCAAAAAATACCAAGCGATTCCAAAAAAATTAAATTTTCTGAAACAATCTGAAAGTTTCAAAAAATATTCCTAACAAATATTGAGATTCCGAAAGAAAAAATAGTGTGTTATTACGAAAAAGTCAAAAGCTTCTAAAAAATTTCCGAAAAACCAGAAATATTCCGAAGAAAAAACCGAAAGATTCCGAAAAAGTTCAGAAATATTCTGCAACACTCGAAAAATACTTAGAAAAATTTTGAGCAAAATTCTGGAAAAATTCGGACGGCCTTCAATAAAACCCGCCGTTTTCCGAAAAAATTTAAAAAAATACCGAACGATTTTAGTAAACTGAAAGTTCCCGAAATAAGCCGATAGATTCAGAAAACAATTCGAAAAAATATCGGGATTCCGAAAGAAGAAATACCGCAAGTTTCCGAAAAAGTCTAGAGCTTCTGAAAAATTTCGAAACTAACCGAAAGACTCCGAAAAAGTCCAGAAATGTTCTCAAGTAATCCAAAAATATTCAGAAAATACCGACAGTTTTTTTAAAAGATACAAAGATTTTGAAAGAATTTCTGTTTCAGTTCTGAAAAAGTTGCGAAGTTTTCCGACACATTCTGAAAAAAGCGCACAGATTTCAAAAAAATACCGAAATCTTCCGAAAATTTTCGAAAAATTCAAAAGTTTCCGGGCATATTCCGAAAAAATCCGGAAGCTTCCTAAAAAATTTAGAATGCAAATCTTTCGCACGTTCTCGAAAAAATTCGAAGGTTGTGACAAAATTCGAAAACAAACTTCGGAAAGATTCCAAATACAATACGAAAGTTTCCGAAAATATCTGAAAGTTGCCGAAAAGGTCTAGAAAACTTGAGAGAATTTCAAAAAAATGCCGACACCTTCCGAAAATTAAAAAAAAATTGCATTTTTTTTAAATGTTCTTAATTTAATTTTAATTTTAGCCTTTAAAGTGGCCGGCACTGTATATTAGAGTGGTCCAAAAACAGCAAAGTCGGCGTTTCAATGCCGCAACCCCCTAGGATTGTTCTATACCGAAAAAATATACCAGAAATTTTTTTTATTTTGAAGTAAAAAAATTTGGGAGTGCTCAAAGCGCTCAAAGTTTTCCAGGTATTTTATATGGGAAAAATACACTTTTTGCAGAAATGGTACAGAATTTGAAAATCATTTGTGGTTCCCTTCAAGAAGCTTCCAATATTAATATCCAAATGCTTATTTAACCATTTTTTAATACGAAAGATGTTTTATTAGTCCCCCCCGCTGCATTTTCTGGCGGACCAATAAAATATAGTTACTATGAAAAAATAGTTAAAGAAACAAATGGGCATTATTATTGGGAATCTCCTGAAGAGAAACAGAGTTTTCCGATCGAAAATATTGATTGAAAAAAAAAAATAATTCTTCTACGAAAAGATGTTTTTCCCCCTTATAAAATAAATACGTGGAAAACTTTGAGCCCTTTTACTCGGTAAATCTTTTTTTTTATTTCAAAATGAAAAATAGCGGTATTTTGATTTCGGTATAGAACAATTCTAGGGGGTGGCGGCAATAAAATTCCGACTTTAGCTTTTCACATGAATTTTTGGACAACCCTACTGTATATGTATGTAGGTCTTTATAATACACCTTACAGCTTTGTATTTGCATATTTTATATGTAAAACAAGTGTCAGCTTCAGGCCTCTACATTTTATATCACTCCCTATTTTTTGAGTTCAAAAAGTTATTCGAGTAGAATTTTATCTTAATTAACAAAAATAATAACATATGCCGCATTTCAGCTGTTTTTGATGTCGCTTATCTACATACATGCCAAACTGCGAAACTACAAAATTACGCAAATACATAAATACACTCTGACGTACATACAAATGTAAATATGTACATTCGTTAAACATCTGCATTTACAAATGCTTTTGCAATCAAGTGGCAAGTGTAAAATTACAACGGTGTGGTGTCCCTGACTTTTTCTGAGGCTAAATACATATGTGTTCAGCTTACACATTGCTTCCAAAAACAAGAAGCCTATGTATATACATACTTAGTATATAGTAACTGAAACAAGTGATCTCGTGTCGATTTTTTTTTTTTAATATTCACAATGTTTTTCAAGTTACATTTTTGTTTGTTATTTTTCTATAAATATATTGGCCAAGCTTTAACCAAATCCATATAAATCAAAGTTTCAAATTTTATACAAAATTGAACAAATTTCACAACAAAACCTTTAGAAATTTTTGAGTAGGTATGCGGTTTTATTTTTATAGCCCATACTATTTTAGTCGAATGAAGTGCAAGTTCCAACCGGCTAAAAAATCGCATTGATTTTTAACCAACTTCCAAAAAAGGAGGAGGTTATCAGTTCGTCGGAATATTTTATTTTATTTTTATGTATGTTACCGCATAACTTTGGACCACGTCAACCGATTTCCATAATTCTTGCATCTTTGCATCGGAAAGGTAGTGTCTCAGAGGTGGTCCCATAGTAATCTGGTTAAGATCCGATCAGTGGATCATGAGATATATATATATAGATATACTTTTTATATGAGAGTGAAGTCGGTTTTTTTTTTGCTAAAAATAACTTGTTAATAATCCTCTTACGGTGACGGCTTTGCGTTTGTTTTTATATAAATATTGTAGTTGATTTTTTGAAATTTTGTTGCATACGGTTTTCCATATTTTATTCATTTTATGGAAAAATGTGCGAAAATCCGTAAAGAAAAATATTAAAAAAATTTCTAAAGATTCGGATTAAAGGTTTGAAATTTTGACGAAAATTTTTTGAATTTTCCTAAATTTTTTATAAAGTTTAAAACTTTGATGTATATAGTTTGGGCTAAAGCTTGGCCAATATTTTTAT
The DNA here is from genome assembly GCF_013731165.1 of Rhagoletis pomonella. Taxonomy (NCBI): domain Eukaryota; kingdom Metazoa; phylum Arthropoda; class Insecta; order Diptera; family Tephritidae; genus Rhagoletis; species Rhagoletis pomonella. Next base: position 50,346,120 of record NW_023458560.1, read on the forward strand.
AGCAAAAAGAATTTAGCTTGAAAATCATTGTTCATATCCAAAAAAAAATCAACAGATGGTCACTTGTTTGAGTCACTGTATTCCAGTTTGTAAGTATGTAAATAAATACGACTGAATGCGTGTAAAAACATCCGCTTGGCAAGGTGTAATAAGTTGGTATGTACATATTTTTAAAAAAGAAGCAAAACATTTGCTCGCAAGAACATCTGTGTAATAATATTTAAATGTTTATTGTTTTGAATGGATTTTACAATTATTACTAAAGTTTTTGTTTTTTTGTCTAACCAAATGACTTACAAATAATTGCACAACTGGCGTAGTAATTTATAGTAAACTAGTACTAGTAAAATAAAATTGGAAATAGAGGATCAGACCCACATTAACTCCAATTACATGTGCCATTATTTAATAAATATATTTCATGAGGAGTATCTTCTATGAGCTAATACTTGACCAGCGTCACTACTGCGATTCATTTTTATTTCGTTTCATACAACAGAAATTTTTATTGCTTTGAGTATTAGCTTAAGTCTCCGTATTAGTATTCGTCTTCGTGTGTAAGTTATCTAAATTCCACTTTTCAAACATGTGGTAAGCCTCCTAAATATATTTAAAAAATAAATAAACCTCATGCGTCTGACGTTGAGTTTAAACTTTTTAAACAGGTGACAACTCCCTTTAACATTCTAAATGTTCTATCTAAGGAAACAGGTGGCAACCCTGTTCAATATATTATAAAAACCTTATTGAGCTTTTTCCTCTGACACTCATATTGTGATTCATTTACATTCAAGTTGAATTTATTTTTTACAGCAGGTGGCAACCCTCCTACATTTAGTTTATATATAATGTTTCTTCAAAACCATTTTGATTTATATCTGTATTGTAATTCATTTTACCTATTGCATACATTGAACTTAACTTTGTAAACAGGTGGCAACCCTGTTCAAAATATTTGCAATCCACAAACTCTTTCGTCTGACTTGCATATGGTGATATATATGTACATATTACAATATTCCAATTGTTTTCATTTGAGTTGAAATTCCTTTTTTAAACAGATGGCAGCCCTCCTTTATATAAGAGGTCGATAATTATTGACAACCGCGTTTTGGCACTTCCTTAAATCATAGACAGGCAGCAGCGCTGATCCGGATGAACTCGTAAATTCGGAACTATCTCGGAAATTAACTGCAGTTGATCCCGATTAAGTCCTGCAGCTAATCTTCAAAATTAATGGGGATCAGGGAAATTTTCGATGACAATACTGACCAAAACGGCCAGCTGTTGTCCTTCTTGCTGAAGTAAGCAACCAAAGCAGGCGGGTTTGGCATCCGCGGTAACCGGGTGTTGAGAGCTGCGTACTACCATTCCGTAGAACCCAGGTTCGATCATCGGTTCGAGCGAATACCAGAAACTTTTTATTAAAATGTTTTCTTTTGATTCTTTGTTATAAATTTAACTTTAGATCCTTTTTTATTTTGTTTTATTTGATCTTATTTTACTTTACTTAATTTTAATCTAATTTAATTTTATTTTATTTTATTTCATCTTATTTTATTTTATCTTACTTTATTATATGATATTTTACTTTATTTAATTTAATATAATTTTATTTTATTTGTATTTATTTTATTTTATTTCATATTATTTATTTTATTGTCGAAATTTTTGGAGTCGACTCCTGGATTGTCCGGATTATAGGTTGTGAATTACAGTACATATGAAGATGGCTACATAGTTTTTTGGCCATCTAGTATTTCATACTGTTTTTTTAATTATTAGTGTTTTGTGAGCCCGTTTTGCCAGTTTATTACTCAGATTTTGCTAAAATTATACCACAATTCTAGTTAAAGCATAGCAGTTTGAAGATCTTGCAACGTACAAGGCTGCTTACCCGAAAACTCCAGCTTTGGAACTACAAAACGACTATGAATTTTTATGTTTTTCCATTTTATTTTAATAATATTTTTTTACTTTACATTTAGTCAATGCACATTAAACAGGTAGAATCAGTAGAGAAGCTGATTTGTTTTTTTTTCAAATTATTTGGTCTCTTAACTGTCAAATATTGTTAATTTTTTTGACAAAAAGTCTTAAAAGCGATTGAAAACCACCCTTTGGAACGTTTGCTTAGCTCAGAATCATAAGCGCTGATTGTTGGGCTCGGCAAAAAATGTGTTGATGCTTCTGAAATGAAAGAAAGTCGGACCAACTTTTAATTATTTTATTTTTTTTTAATTTCACATCGTCCAACAAATAATTTTTTTTACACTTTAGATACCAGAAGCAACAACAAAATACTCGTAAAAGTTGTTTTTGCTATACTGCTACTACTTGTTCTATATGCCTTGACATTCAGTTTTGAATTTCTATTCAAAATCAAAAACTTTCTCATTCCCGACTTGGTAGTTTAAATTTTTTCTTTTTCCAATAAAAGCATTTTCGTCCATTTTAGAAGTCCTGAGTCATTTAGATGTTGAAAAAGTCATTTCCGAGAAACTTTTTTCAAACAAAACTTACATAATTTATCCACAGAAGCCGAATCTGTAGTAAAACGATGTATATCCTATTTCAAAAAAAAAACTGGACTTCCGGTCAGTTAAATCCACTTTCGGGCGAAACCGGATATAAATAACATCACCGACTTGGTAGTTTGCATTTTCGAATAAAAAAATACATTTTCCTGTATTTTAGAAAGAGTGAACGGGTGATCTAGGACACCCAGTATAGATACTATGAATAAAATTTCAAGAAGACTACATAAACATACTTAACTGCGTACGAAAAAATATTGAGAAAAAGGCTACAAAAAACAAACTAAAATAGCAATGTGCCGGAATGTGCATAGCTGAGGTCTAGAAAATAGAAGTCTGATAAGGAGATGTGGTGATCTCCGAAATAGCTGCTATAACCTCTACCGCTTAGACATTGTTGTTTTTTTCCATTTTTCCTAACAAACAAATCGCGGTACAAAGCTCAATAACACTACTGAAATAGCAATGTCCAGATTAAACCTATGTCCAGACTGCAGCGTGTCCGGATTACCGCGATAGCCATGTACATTAAAAAAAGTAATGATTGATTAATTTAAAAAAAAAAATTTTAATTAAAATCTTACGGGCAGTGAGACTCGAACCCACGACCTCACGGCTCGTTAATCCGCATTACTGCCGTTTGGAAGGGTAAAATTTTGATGAGATGAACTGCGCCATTAAACCGGATCAACGTTGTCGTCTGTCTATGCTATAACCTAACCTAGCCAACACTGAATGTTTAACCTGTACTGTATTAAAATGCAATATTTATTGAAATTTATTTAAACCAAATTTTTATGTACATACATATATGAGTAACAAAGAAATCGAACAACAAAAAACTTTTTAAGCAAACAGCTACATTACCTTCTCAATAGCGAAAGTGAGCAATAAAATGCAACAAAGAACTATTCATTTGCAGGTTTTGCCCGATTGCTGTGGTTATTGTTGCTGCAAACTGCCCAACATATCAATCAAATATTCTTGATGTCACTTAAATGTCATATTAAATGTTATGGCAATGCATTAAATTGGCGCCAAATGTCATTACATGCAACGCGAACCAAGCAACACGTACGCACAACAAGCAACAACAGCAACTAGCAAACCTCGACAGACAATAATGGAGCCAACAATTACTAAGCGATTTGCTGGAATCAATGCTGCTGCTGCTGCTGCTGTGACTGCTACGATTACAAGCGCGGGCACGCCTGCTCCACACCAGCGGACGCGCCGGGAACAAGGGCAACGCGTCACGCATGCGCCACCTATGTGGCAATTTAAATTCCTGCAATCAATTACGTACAAATGAGTACATGCGCACTGTAATGCGCATAAAAGCACACAAAACACAAAAAGGAAAAAAGCATAAACAAAAACAAATGCCTGCAACACTGCGAGTTCAACAAATATGAATATGAACGACAATACAAAATCAACACCCAGTCAACGTCAGTCAGCAGATTCAAAATCGAACAACATTAACTAGCAGCGAGTGAAGAAACAAACACGCCCCACTCCAGCTCCTCCGCTATCTCTCGCTCTCTTCACCCCCACACACACACTCCACCACGCACTTCACAGTTGTAACAATCGAAATGTTGTAAATTATACGCAATTACGTGCTAATTTACAATGTTTGCGTATAATTTATATTTACCTTTGTATGTGTGTGTGTGCGTGCGTGTGTAAACGCCGATCGCACGCATGCATAATGTGACCAACCGCACTTCTTTCTCCAAGTACAGTACTTCTCTTTTAGCTCTTGTACTACGTACAAGGTCCTGTACTTCTCCGATCTACTGGAGGAACCAATAACCACATGGCCTGGGCGATAATTTCGTTAAAAATCTTCCAGTCGTCACGCATCAATGGCATCATACCTGCGCAGATGCAAAGGGCTCTGGAGGTGTCGTGCAATTGGTTGGCTTCTATTTATGCGAACTGCGTGAGGACCGGGTACATCCCCAAGGCTTGCAGGGTAGTCAGTGCTGCGTGCATCCCGAAGACTGGAAAAGGCTCTCATGTTTCCCCTAGGGATTTTAGGCCTAACAGTCTGTCTTCGTTTTTGCTAAAAACGCTAGAGACTGATAGACCTGTATTTAAAAACGCGATTCCTCGTGCCGTGTCTTTCAAGAACTCAACATGCTTATTACAAGGAAAGTTCGGTAGATACCGCCCTGCACAATTTGGTAAAGCGGTTATAGGAAGCCTTCATGCATAAAGATTCGATATCGAGGAGGCCTTCAACAATGTCACTGTAGAGGCAATAGTCAAGTCTATTCATAATCAGGGGGTTTGAACAACCCTAATAACTTTGTGACAGAACTGTCGCGGCGCAGTGGGGTACGCCTGCACTTAGCGCAGAGTCAATAGAAGCACCCCACAAGGTCTCCTCTGTTCTGGATTCCGGTTGTAAACGACATTCTAGAGAACTGGAAAAAGTGGGCTGTCGGGTGATCGCCTATGTAGATGATGTAGAACTTTTGGTTACGGGACTATTTCTAGACATCCTTTTTGATCTGGCTCAAGGTTATCTGAATCAGGTAACTAAATAAGTAGGCGATCAACAGCGGCCGCGCAGTAAACCTCAGCAAGACGCAGCTGGTCTTGTTTACCACGAAGTACAAGATACTCATTGTGGCGCTTCCCTCAAGAGGGGGCGTTCGCCTGCGGCTCTCAGACAGGCTCAAGTAATTTGGCTTGATCCTGGATAGCAAGCTGTCGTGGAACCCTAACATTGAGGTAAGGGTAAGAAACGGTCCGCGGAGTTTCGCCGACTAAATTAAGGTTCTCCGTTCAGTTTTTTCGAGGTATCACAAATGACGATCCCTTAATTGTCCAAGTGTGTCCCTTGCCTGGGTCAACCACTTTAATCTAACCCAACCTAACCTGCGCTTCTTTGAGCTATGAAATAGTTGGTCACATTACGCATGCATGCATTTAGGCGGCGCGGCGCAGCGCGGTGTGGTGCACCCGCCCAGCCAGCCCGTCCACTATTGGCGCTGGCGCAGACGCGTATGTGAAGCGCGTACGCTGTTTAGCTGTGCGTCCGCGGAATTTTAAACATATGGGCCGGCCGTGGCTGCAACACTTGCATGTTACAAACTTACATAAGTTTCGAACTGGAGGCGCCAATTGACAGCAAGTGATTTCCATGCGACGCAAAGGCGCTGCATGGACGCACTTGGCTAGAAGGCTGGATGGCTGGATGGATGGATGGATGGACGGCTGGTTGGCTGGCGCTGGCTGCCTGTCTGTCGCACCTCACAATTACGAATTCATTTCCTTAAAATTTGCAACAAATGAGAATTGACTGTGGGAAATATGGAAAATGTTGTAATAATTAGCGTTGAAATTTAATGAGCAGTGCGTTAGTGAGTGAGTGAGTGGGTGGCAGTACCGGGAAATGCGATGTTATCCGTTTTCGTAGAAAACACAGCGTTGGTGTGCAAAAGAGAAGTGTGCAGTGCTGAATGCACAATTGAGTGAATAATTGATAAGCGGGGATGTCGTTGATATTTGCCACTGTTTACGCATTATTTCATTGAACTCTTCATTTGTGTATAGCAGGTTTTTGCCATACTCTCCTGCAACCTATTAGCGTGGTACGACCACTTTTCAGCGAGTAAAAGATCACTGCACATTGAGTTCTGAACTTGTTAGATAAGAGTAGTTTAATGCTAAAGATCTGATTATGCCAACTTAACGTAACTTAGACGCTGTCACTCCAAAATTCTCTTTAATGGATGTTGCTTATATTTGGACAAGCGAAACTTAACGTTACTTAATGTCACGTCGAAGTCTGTTTCCTTTTGATTTTCGAATGATTCGAATTCGATTTGATTTCGTTAAGTTGAGACCTTAAGGCAGCAGAACATCCAAAATGGTGGCATTTTCTTTTCTAATAGCGTTAGGGCCCAGTCACACGTTTATGACATTTGTACAGATTTGTACATTTTGACAGTTTCAGAGTGATTTTTTTTTGAAAATTTTTTTATCGAGCTAAACTCATTCTCGACAAATATTTCTAGATAGCACCACTCTATGACTGCCAAAATGTGTACAAATCTGGTATTGTTGGTAAGAATGGAATTTATCCATTATCAAGGTTTTGGACCCAATTTTTGTAGAAAATGAATTTGAAAATTTTGATTATAACCAAAACTCTTAAATTTCGACTATTTGAAAATACATTTGGG
>NW_023458560.1:50352958-50372321 GCF_013731165.1 Rhagoletis pomonella
GCAAAAAATCGGATGGGATCTTTCCGAATTCTTTAAAATTTCTTTACGATTCAGAATACTCTGAAAAAATGGTTTGCAGGGATGATGCATAAAATAATCTTTGAGTGTGTAATTTTACTTCGAAAAGGTGAAGAATTTTATGTTTTTAATATTCTAAGCGAAAAAACTCGATACTTCTTTTCTTCTTTTTTTAAGGTTGTTTGATCCGTGCGATCTCGCAAGGGTCCTTAGATGGTGCTTAGTGTTACCAAGAAAGTGTAAGCCTATAGTAAAATTTTAGTCATAATGCACTTTTTTTGGGAATTTAAACAATTTTCTAGCCAAAGTAGCTAACACGAATTCTTTCGAAAGCTGGACAATGATGATATAGGATTATGCACTGAGGGTATTGAAGGAGGCGTATATAGCCCTAGACTGAAGCTTTTAGAGTCCTTGGGAACCTCTCAAAGCATCTTTCAAACGAAAGTTTAAGTCATTACTCTCTGTGCAAAGATTAACCTTCGTAGGAATTATCGAAGTGAAAGCATCCTTATATTAAGGACTATTAAAACTCTCTCGTCCTTTGGGGTCAAATTCTCATTTGCCATGGATTGTATAGATAACATTAATGTCATTGCGGAGGACAATGCTACATAACTGATATGGGCATATGGGAGTCAAATGGTGGGAAGCAAATGAGGAAGGGAACTGTATTGGCAAAACATCTTGGGTATAACGAGATGCAGGCTACTCATAAACCTCCCCAAAAAGAGGATACAAATTATTACAATTATTTTAACGGAACACATCTGGATCTGGTTGAGCGATCTATGTCGCTTTTGTGAATCTGCCTCAAAGACATCATTTCACCTCCTCCTGGAGCGTTTTAAGCAAAAGGGAGAGGTAAATAGAACATCTATGGCCAAGAGAAGAGCACATACATACACTCCCTACCCCGGGATCTATCCTGAAATGAATATCTAGTTGTCAGGCGTCGCGAATCTTTTTTATGAAATTTATTCGAATTTACCAAAGGTTTTCTCCTATTGCAGCACTGTAACTTATGCCAGTTTCAGGGCGAACTTATCACCTACTAAGCGCACTAGCACTAGGCATTTAATGAGAATGCATTTCAATATTCAATTTCATTACGTATATGGATATATGGTTGGCTTTTGAAGTGGAACTTATTTGAGTTCGGTTGAGAGTAAAAGCAAACATCGAGGTAACAAAAAAGCGCGCCACTTACTGGGCTCTATTTCAAGTGGAAAAGCGACAGAAAAAGGTAGGAGATGGTGGATGTAGATCGATTAAGATTAAGTTTGAAAACATATTAAAGAGGGTTGCCACCTGTTTGAAAAGTCGAGTTTAATTCGATTGGGCACAAATTATACGATATGTTAAAATATGGGTGTTGAGAAATATTTAGTTCGAACATCCAGAAAATTTTTGAGGTATTTGAACAGGGTTGCTATTTGTTTGGAAAGTAAAGTTCAAATTATTTATTAAGTTAAATGAATTATTGAAAGTGAGTCTCAATCGAAATAAGTTTGAAGAGCTTTAATCCCGAAATATACTGAGGATGGTTGCCACATATTTAAAAAGTATTTGACGACGCTTGCCCTCGACATAAAAAGTTAAATTAAAATTATTTAACAAGTGAAATGCATTATTAAAAGATGTCTTTTATCAATTGAATTTGGCTTGGAAATTCTTTACTTCAAAACTTCATTTAGAAGGGTTGCCACGTATTTGAAAGATATTTTAGAAGATTTTGGGTTGAAAATACTTTTGAAAAGGGTTGCCACCGGTTTGAAAGGTCGCACTTAGTTAGTTTGAAAATGCCTCTGATTAGGGTTGCCACCTATTCGAAAAGTCATACCTAGCTAATGTTGAATGTAAATTTTTGATGAAGGTTAGCAGAACTACATGGTTCCTTCGAATTTAAACATTGAATGTCAAATTAAAGTCCTTGTCCGGTAGATGTGAAGTTAGATTTAGGAATTTAGAACTTTTTATCGGCACGGGGAAATTTAAAATTAGATAAACCGAACCGCACGAAACGGCTGGCCGGATTTAGATAAAATTTGGCACACGATCGATTATAGCTGTGAATAACTTTTGGAATATTTTACAGGTTTTTGACGAGGGTTGCCTATTGTTAAAAATTTTAAATTCAGTTTTAGCGCACTAGTAATTGCAGTTCAATAGTAATATAGTAACATAGTAACACGGGTAATAGAGAAAGAAGATGTTTCAATTCAGTCGCGCGTGGGATCTATACACAACATTTTTTTTTTAAGGATTATTGCATCCAAGTTCACATAGTTGCGTCGTGGGCGTTCACAAGCTAGACCGCATATTTATTTCAAGTAGCATATGCATACGAGTATATGATTTACAAGTGCAACAAAATTAATTATCCCGAGTCTAAACATTTTTCTAAAGGAAATTTTTTTTCATATTCACACGCTCTGTTCTAAACAAATTTGACCTTTCCCCTAGAAATTTGTTCTATTCAGTATGTGTATACGTATATTTCTTAATGCAGAAAGCCGAAAGATTCTGACTCTTTAATAAATTTTAAACCCTCAACCATGCCAAGTTCTAAACTCATCCAGTTCATCAACTTCGTAGGTAATTACTCAATGCGCCATGGCCGCCTGTGCAGTGATGTATTTAGCTTCACGGTAAGTAATTACAAAGCCAATAGCGCCATCAACACCTAACTACAGCAAATACGCAATAGCAAAAAACAATCAATGCAAAAACAATAACTGTACGGGGGGTGGAGAAAATTGCAGCAGTAATGAACGAGCTGCAACAGCGGCGTCACTAACAACCAAATGGCGCCACATTTAACATTTGCTGCGTCGCAAACGAACCGGCTGACACCCTGACACCCCAAAACACTAATAGCAACAAAAGAAAGGCACCTAAAATGTATGTATGTAAACACAAACCATAACAAAATTCAAGCCCAGGCGCAAGTGCCATCAATTTCATTTAAGCGCCAACTAACAAACCTGACGCCTAGCATAGGTGAATGTGCAGACCAGCTGGTAAGCCAAATGTAAGCCACCTTTAAAGCGAACAACTGAATGAACTTGCGCCCCACCACAGGTCCAACACAATACCCCCTTCAGTAGAGAGTATATAGACATATATTGCGGCTCCAATGCGCTCAGCCGCCTGCCACCGGGAAATCGCCAGCCATTGGACGCCTCCAGTGCCGCTAATTGCCCGCCACACACAAGTTCGCGCCAACTTGCTACATTTTGCGCGTGCAACACGCAGATTACTTCTTCAAATAGTTGGCGGCGCAGTGGCGATTGCAGTGAGTGAGGTTCATTTGCATCTTACTTGGCGCTCTTTAGCCGCCAAGTGGACATTCGTGAATTCGTGAGAATTTGTTGCTGAATTCTTATTTCGCGCACACTGGCGTCCACCACCTACGCCGTTGCCTTGCAGCAGCACATCTACATGCATGAAAGTAATATGTATGGATGTATGTGACGGCGTCAACGAGACCAATCGTGTGTCGTGCTCCATATAAATCACCTCACCTTGCTTTGACTATTTTACTATGGCTTATACGCCACCTTAGCTGTCTTGCCACACCACTTCGAGCGCTTATGCCTCCCACGGTCAAGCCGGCCGGCTTACGACACAAACCGCTTGACAGGCTGTTATGTGGGCAGCCGCTTACCGCGCTGCGATGCTTATCGGCGCAACATAATTTAAACAATTCTTTTGGCCAGCTGTGGTCAGTACTTGGCAAGTGCTGCTCCATGCGGATTGTTCGTTTGTGCTACGCTGGTGTCGCAAGGCAGCCAACTCCTCGACATGGCATGCAATGTGGCTGCCTCATTGTTTATCTTCTGTGCTGCGTCCAGTGGCAGTTGGGCCGATTGCCGCAGAGCTTGGCATAGAGTGGCTTGGTGTTGGCGGCTGGCTGCTTGGCCGGCGTTTCTGTGAACAATGTAACTCTCGCGCCTTTCGCTATTTTATTCGCTCTGGTTATTTTTTTTTAGTTTTTAAGTAATACCAGCTCCCAACTTTTTCAGTCCTTCGGTGGCTTTTGCGCCATTCTCGTAGCATACTTGTTTGCCTTGCGCCGCGCTTTGTTGCATGCCACTTTCTGTTCGCTGTTCCTTTTCCAGGTAATGAGGTGGCAAGCTTGAACGCCAACTTGGCATTTTGACTATGCTGAGTAGGCGCCTGGCGTCTTGCTTATGTTCAGCCTTGTTTTTTTTTGTTGCCTGAACTTGTGCAAGCAGCCATCCAATAAAAAGTTACATGCAAACAAACATAAATTGTGTACTTTTGTATATAAAAAAATGCTCGTACATACATACATATGCAGTGTATGCAAGTGCTTAAGTTTAGCCTTGCCAGTGCTGCTTTGGATGGCAACGTCTGATGCCAACATTGTTAGCACGTTTTTATTAGCCAAAGACATATGTATATTTTGCTGCCTATATAGGTACATAGTAGATATTTCTTTGGCTTAAAATGCGAAGTATTCAAAGTGTAAGTTACTTAAATGGCCACAGTCGGCTAAAGAAAGTGTTTTATGCACATGTATGTAAGTAATACGTATATAATACGTTGGGTATGTAAGTTCTAGTAAAATAAAATTTTTCAAGTGTTCCCAATCTGATACCAAAACTGTTCCCAGCTGCAAAGTCAGCGATTTGACTTGCTATAAACTCGCACGATATTAAAAAGCAGCAGAAAAAGTATGTTCGCACAAACCGTAAAATTTTAAACTGTTCCCGGTTTAGTATAAAAACCATTTTCTTATTCAAAAATATAGAGCCTAAATATAAATGCTAGTGCGTTCCGAAGCACCGAATAATTATGTTAACGCTTGAACGGTTGCTGCCTTACAAGAAATAAAAATATGTACCTATTTCTTTATTTCATTTTTGCTACCAAAATCCATCAAGTCCACGGAGAGGAAAATGCTCAAAATAAAATGTTTCGGAAAAAATTTGGAACTGTTCCTAGCGTAATGCAAATTTTAGGATCATCACACAAATCTAAGCAAAGGTAACATAGTTCAAAACGGGATAAGTAAGTGTTCCCAAAATATAAAAACTCTTCCCAGCAACAAATAACGCCCAATTCTAATTTTTTAACAAGCTGGTACCATTAATGCGTTCCGAAGGGCTGAATAATTTTATGACCGCTTGCAAAGCCTTGGATTTCAAGTAACTCATGCAAATTGTGTAAAATATTAATTTTCCTACCTTACCACACACCAAAAATATAAATCTTCGTTTTTGAATTTTATTTTTGGTACCACAATCCATTACCCAGAATAGAAAAACTTTTCCCAGTAAGAAATAACGCCGGCTTCTGATTTTTACCTAGCTAGTATCTGTATACTAATTTTAGTTATATATATTAAACTGTTCCCACACAGAACATCCAGACCTTTTTTAACTTGCATACGTGCAGTTTGGTTATTTCCCTAATAAATTATAAAAGGTTCGACTACAGATGCATTATAATGAACTAATCTTTATCCGGTCAAGGCCGGAAATTCATAAAGAAGTCGCATCGAGTTCATGGCAATCGTGACCGAAAATCTATAACCTGTTCAAGGAAGGAACTGTATGGAACAAGTTATCTTCCCTTTCTATAGAAATCAGAACAGTGCATGACTAAAATTGAACCTCATTTCCGCCAGGGTAATTAGAAATAACTCACAATTGAAAAGTGATAAAAAACAGACTCCGTCGCTTTTTGATTCTTGGAGTTTGGATTTACAGCCATCCGAGCGCAAGTAAATTTCACTTTAGTATAAGTCATGGCTATTAAATGCAAAATAAAATTAGGCTCTATAAAGATCGTAGTCAAGATAAGATCTGTCAAAGAAAGCTGAATGATTTAATAACATCTAGGGAAAGGCCTCAGGTACTTATGGGTATTACCGTGGGCCTGTGCGGAAAAAAATAATTTTTATTTCTTGAACTCGCAAATGGTTTGAATAAAATCTCGTATGTTTGTTTGGCTTTTCATCAATTTTACACAATTTTCGGAATTTTGTCCCCTTTTTACTTTCGTAGTTTTTGACGTAAAAAATTCTTTTTTTCATCATCATCATTCTCTTTTCAAAAATTAAGCCTATTTTATTATTTTCGTAGAAAAAAAGACGTTTAAAATTTTTGTTTAGTTTTTCGAAAATTCCGCTGCAAAGTTTCCACAATTTTCCAATTTCTATAATTTATTTAGCTATTATTTTATTTTTTTTATTTATTAGTGGTTTTCTATTCGGAACTTTGATCTATTAAAAAAAATTTTAAAATATTAAAAAATTATTTTCAGAATTTTTCTCAACAAGTTTTTGATTTTTTTTCAGTTTTCGATTTTTATTTTCGTAAACTACTGAGCAAGATTAAAAGAATAAGGTTGTATAAAACTATATGATTAATTAATCGTTATTTTCTTTTCAAAATTAAGCCTTTTTAATCAATTTCGTACCAAAAGGGAGCTAAATAAAATTGTTTGCGATTTTAAAGAGTCACAATTCGCATTTCCCACAATTTTCCAAATTTATATAATTAATTATTTTTATGCAAAATTTAAAAAATTTACAAAAATTTACCAATTTTCTCAAAATTGCTTATTGTTATTTTTTTTTAGTTGTTTTCTGTTAGATCTATTTTAATAAATTTTTAAATAGATTTATAATTTTTTCATCAGTTTTCGATTTTAATTTTCCTTTACTTTCTGAGCAAAATTAAGCTTTTTAAATCATTGAAATTGTATAAAAATACATATATTTTTTTTCATCAAATTTCTATTTAAAAAAATTTCTGTTACAGCTTTCTTTAATTAACCGTAGGAGTCCGTAGTAGTTCAAATTTAAGCTATTTTAATAAATTTTTGTACGAAAAGGTACCTAAACAAATTTTTTGAGATTTTGTTGTTTTTTACTTTTCTGTTGTTCAGTTGTTGTAGTAAAAAAATTTCTGGATTTCTTCTCAAATATTTCAGCTTTCGATTTGTAATTTCCTTTACTTTCTGAACAAAATTAAGCTTTCTAACAGATTTATTTATGCATTTCTCAACATTTTTACAAACCCATTTTTCGGCTTTTCTGATCAAAATTATACTTTTTTTGAAATAAAATTTTCGTGTTTTTCATCCAAAATTTTGATTACTTTTAATAAATTTTGTTAAAAAATTGTCCAAAAATAATCTTTTGCGATTTTGACGAGACGTAGGAAATTTAGTTTTTTTCTTTAGTAAATTTTACACTTTATCTCATTTTGCGAAGTTTTTAAATTTTAATTTAGACAAATGTTTGAAATTGTTTTTGGATGCCACATTTTTCTATGCAGGAGATTGTCATGAATTTTCTAAAATTTATCCAAAATTTTATCTCAAGATTTTAAGAAAAACTAAGAATCACGGAAATTAAAAAAAAATAGTACGATTAAATAGTACGATTTGCAGCACGTGCCCGTATACAACAACCTTTGCCTTGTTCAAAAATTCAAATTTTCTGGAATACTCTGGAAGTTTGTAAATTTTTATTTCACATTCGAAAGTTTTTTCGAATATTTTTTTTTTATGAAAAAAGGGAAGATAAATTTAACAGTTAGTCGAGCGAAGGGAGAGAGTTCCTTCAATTTCGCAGTTTTCGCATTTTTTTTTTCAAAACTTTCCAGAAACTCTTTTTTTTAATTTTCAGGACTTTTTATGCTAAAATGAGAACTTGTTCAACTTCTAAATTCTTTTGAAGCTATTCCAGTATTTTAGGGATTTCCAACGCAAAATGAAGATTTTATATTTCACCTAATTTGTCAACTAACCTTCATACATACATAGCCTTCATGTGACTTAATCCACACTGCTTTCCGCTAGCAGCAAAAAACACGCCCCATATTAGTCATTGTGAATGGTATAGAAGAAAAACCCACAAAAACAACTTAAAAATAAATCAATTTAAAAAAATGTTTTTGGCTGATCATTTCGATAAACGTAACGATTAAATTGCCAACAATTAGTTAAACAGCGCATGGAAAACTTGTGTAAATACTGTGGATTTGTTTGTTTCTGGTTAGGCGCCTGCACCGACCACCACCACCACATCTGTTACCACTCAAAAATTCTAGCTTGCAAATTATGCATTTACTTGTAACTGTTTTTGATTGACTGCCTGCGTCTGTCCTATAACTGGCGCTGACCCAGTCGCTTTGAGTATTTATGATTATTCAGTGAGTCAATCAGTCAGCTAGTCATTCATAATTTAGACTAACTCATAAGCATGCCTCACTATCAGCCAGCCAGTCAGTCAGTCACTGAGTCAGTCAAGCAACCAGTCACACCAGCAACTCTCTCGCTGGAACTCCAGCCTTCTAGCCGGTCAATCGTCCGTATCATTAATTAAGAGCGTATCAAATGGCGCAATCGGTGAACGAAATTGCATCATATTTTGTTTTGCAATAAAATGTGTACAAACATGCATAGAAGCAATAAGAAATATGTACGTAAATAATAAAATAGCAAAAAATGTTTTGAATGAATAAAAATGACTGATTTAAATATGAAATTTTAAAAATAGACAAAAATTAAATATTCAAATGATTGCATTATCGGCTATACACCTTCTAGTTCTATGTGTACGTAAGCTTATGAATAATACGAGTTCGCAACAGTGTTTCAACAACAAAGGAGGTAAGCAATTTGATGCGCTGTTTTAGAACAAAATTCCTCTTCGACATATTTAAAAAATTTTATATGTGGAAGTTTAATAGCAGACTCAAACCGAGAGAGAGAGAGAGAGTAAAAAAAACTTATAAGTTATGCCGAATTTCCACTAGGCATTGAAATGACAAAAAATGTATGCCATTTAAAAAAATGCCACGTGGAAATGAACTTAATGACGATTTTTTTAATGTAATGACACGACTATTTTTCAATGCCCGACTTTGTCATTTGTCATTTTTGCCACTTAATGCCTAGTGGAAATCCAGCATTAGGGGAGATATGTAAATAATAGAGTTGGGAAGGATGGAGCACTTTTGAGGATCGAGTTCTTTAGTATGGATACTTTTAAGGATCGGGTATTTTTGAAAATACACATGTTGGTAACATTTCAATGCCTAGTGTAGAAATCTCACAAGCTGGCAGCACTTTATTCAGATTCAAATATTAATCCCAAATTACATCGAATGAATGGCTAACTCTACTGGGCATAAGTATTGTACTTGAAAACTATTGAAACTTCAGATTGAGTACAATTACTTCTGTATACCGGTAAATATAAACTCAGTACTTTTAAGGATCTATGCGTCATTGGAACAATGTACTACTGAGTAGTTTCGAGTTCTTTTAAGTTCTGAGTACCTTTGAGTTATTTTGCGAGTACTGAGTACTTTCGATTTCTTTTAAGCTCTGAGTATTTTCGAGTTCTTTTGTGAGTACTGATTACTTTAGAGTACTCAGTATCGCTACTTTTAAAAATCGGGTTCTGTCGATCCATTTGAGAATCGAGTTCGAGTACTGCCCAACACTAATAAATATTCATGTCTTGGTCAGAAGATTGGGCAGCTTTTGAAAGGATTTGCCCCCGGCTATTACCGTTTCGATTCCAGCAAAGCATTTTAAGGTACTCCTAATCTTTTTTTTGAAATGTCAGGCTACTCTGGCCCTCATGGCCTCATATGTATTACCTGACCTTTACAATGAACATTAAATAGTCTGAGTGAAATATTTTTTAACTTATCTTAGACTTTAGCTACATGAGTGCGATTGTTTAAGCTTATGTTCATATATTATGGCTGCTGTGGTTCTGACCTACGGGACCTACGGGTTTTGTTGGGCGTTTCCTTATGGTAGTTTGCTTGGTTGTGGGGCATGCCTAACAGCATTACTCGAATGGTAGAAGCTGAAAGATTTGTCCTTTTCTCGAACCAACTATAAAAAAGTAATTTTATCACTGGCTTGTTCTAGTTGTTTACTTCTTGTTGTTTGGTAAGAATAGCGAGACTTCTGATAAGAACAAAAGTAAAAAGTAAACTAAGGAAGTCCCCTCGGCAAGAGTAAGAAAACAGAGTCAGGGTTCAATGGATTCAAGAATCACATGTAAAAAAAAGTTCGTCATACACCCCTAAGTATTTTTGCAATACGATTTCGCAAATACTTCTTTTTTTGGCAGAACTTAGGTGTGGCCTTTTTACATGTTTCAGTAACCTTTGCAAAGGTTAATGATTTTTGTTGAGCTTTAATTTACTTTGAAACAAACTAATTTTCTCCGCAAGACAAACCATTTATAAATTTTACTTTAAAACCTACTGCAGATGCCCTACTTTGGGCCAAAAAGAATTTCGAAATTGTCTTCGAATCGAAATATTGTCAACGATTTTTGGCGAGCTTTAATTTAGTGATATTAGGGTGGTATGAACTGAGATCTGGTGTGTAAGTAATAGATAGGGGTACTCGAGCTCAATAAACTTTGCTCAATATACATATAATACTTTACGATCCGAAGATATGACACAAAATTTAAAAAAGGTGACCTTACGTTGGACTTTTCGAAATTGCCTTGCAAAAATACTCAGGGGTGTATTGCGAGTTTTTTTCCGGTACGGTCTAGTATACAGTCCAGGGTTCGGAAGAAGTCGGCTTCGTTTAATTATTAACTATTACAGATATGTACACCACCGGTGAAGAAAGGTATCGCCAATTGGTCTGCTTTCAAACATCTACAGATTTGCCGTCGGGAGCTCAGGCTAGGTCGATGAACATTGATTGGACGTGAAGCTCCATTTTATACTGTTTGACCATCCTGACGATGTAATTGAACAGTTATCGAACCGTAAGCCCATGGCCCAGGGCCCTTCCGTGTTTAGGAAGATATCTCCTTTTTCAACAACTCGTTCTCTCATCTCTAATATCTTAACGTCCTTGTTAATAGTCAATAGAAATGAAAATTACGATAGAACTTAGAACCTAAGACGTTTGAGTTTTTTCTTAAGTTAATAAAGGTTTTTGTCTCTTTTTATAATTATTTAAGTATTCTTTCCTACCCAAGTTACCTTAGGCTAGGGTAAAGAGACTGTCTTCATCCAGATCCAAATATTTATAAAGCGTTGAAGATCGCAGATTTTTAACGAGCTTAAGTCTGAAATACTGTCGAAAAGGTGTTTATGAAGATAACATTGCCGGAGTTCTGTCAGTTTAGGGCTGTGGCAGAGAAACTATTCGACGCTTTCGGTTCCTTCTTCGTCTCGACAGCTTAAAGAGAAGTCGTTTGCCGGGAGTTCCATTTCGCTATGTGTAAAACCTCTTAGGAATAACCATTCAGAGTTGAGGGTGTACGAGGAAAATCAGGCCGCTGGACCTTTGAATGTTGTTTGAAGCTTGAAAAATAGAGCAGTGGTCTTGAAATCAGAAGCATGAGTGTACGAGTGTACACCATCGCTAACCCTCTGTTGGAATCGTCGCTGAATAAGGCAGTAGAGTTAGAGTAAGCTTCTGGCGTTAGAATCATAAAAATGATGGCGATTCAAGCAAGAAATATTCTTCGACATAACTTTAACAAGTGTGCATGTTTTACTATGCGATCCCGTTCGAAAACGATAACCTTCGCTAAACCGCTCCGCTAATGCCGCTCACATCCCAAAATGTTTCCTTACTTTAAAGTCAGTTCCACATTTCCGCCAAAAAGGGTCGCCATACCGTCAACAAAATGCAGCGTTGGGCAACCGCCAGACATGCGCTTAATAGTCAGCTGTTGGACTTTGTAGTTTTGATTGTACGGGTAGTATGCGACAACGCTGATTGCGCTGTTGTTTAGGTTGTTAGCCGCTTAAGCTTTTGTAAATACTTTTGCTGCTCCTACTGCCGCCGTTATTACTACCCAGGTTGTTGATGTTGTTGCTGACATGCATGACGATGCAAAATCTCGTATCGGCGTACGTAAATGCATTCATTTGTATGCATGTATCTTTGTGCATGGCGATACACACATCCAGACCTGCATGCAATCGGGCACCTTATCGACGCTATATCGCACAGCTGCTGCTCGCAACTCATAATGGGTGGCTGTTTCGCCAACATATGGTAGCTACTTAGGTACAGTGGCAATGACACGAGACAATCTATTTATTTTACGTTTACTATCAAATTTATTGCAAATGTACTATATTACATTATTTGCTTTGGATTTTCGTTGGCGCCTGTAATCTCTGTTTGTGATTTGTCTGATGTCAGATTGACTGATGTTGCAGATTAATCGCAAAATTTATGGCAATTTTTCTTGCGTTAGTAAATGGTTACTTAGAATTATCAGCGTTAAAGATCGATTCTTTATTTTACATATTCCAAGTTCATTCAAAGTTTCTAATTGCTTGCCTGCTTAGGTAATACTCAGCTTGCGATTTTAACTTTGGAATTTGTAGCTCCTCGAGAGGCTGAGTGTATGAAGTAGGAAAAAAGTTTGTGTTATACCTACTCGTATAAAAGTAGGAGGTTCTCATCCCTATAATTGTGTTATTCTTGCCAGCATGTTCGATTCGCTGGATGCTTTCATTTCTATTTTAGCTTTTCGGACCTTTTGAATTAAATATTTGGATTTCCGAACTTTTTTTGGACACTTTTTTTGATGATTTTTCGAGATTTTTTTGGGTTTAGCTTTTCGATAACTTTCGGTACTTTGTGAGACTTTTCAAGATTATTGCGGTATTTGGTGAGACTTTTCAAGATTATTCCGGTGTTATTTTTTCATTTTTTCGGTTTTCTGGTTTTAGAATAAATAGGTCTCACTTCAAAGCTCTATTCAAAGGCTATTGGTACCTTACCTCAATGCCGAATGTCATAAGGAAGACTTACCATAAATTTACTTTTATTATTTGGAGCAAGAAATACCGATTGTTTATTTCTGGATTTTTTGGAATTTCCTCTGGACTCTGGGCGAGTTATTTTTTTCGGACCTCTTGAGTAAAATATTAAGATTTTTATCCGGAACTTTAGGGAATTTTTGTGTTTAACTTTTCGGTGTCTTTCAGGATTTTTTTATTTGGGACTTTTCAAGATTCTTCCGCTTCCGGTTTTATTTTTAGGATTTTTTCTTAGCTTTTTCCGGAATAGACCGAGACCCCCGGATCTTTCTGGGACTTCTCCAGAAGCTTGGTTGGTAATTTTTGGGATTCTTCATGTTGTATTTTTTCTGACTTATTGGGATTTTTTGAACTTTTCGGGATTCTTCATATCTTATTTCTCTTAGAAATCGTAGAGATTAACTTTTCGGAATCATTTGCGTTAAACTGAATTTTCTCGGACCTATTGGGATTTTTAGGGCGATTTTTTCGGAATTTTCAGGGTTCTTAAGGAGTTTTTCGGAACTCTACACCTTTTCGAGACATGCCAGAATTTCTCGGGACTTGTAGGAATTTTTCAGTACTCTTCGAGATTTTTCGCTTGCACTTTTCGAAATTTTTAGAAGCTTTTGGTATTTTTCAGGAGTTGTCGCAAATTCTCGGTACTTTTCAAGGTTAAGTATATATTTAGGTATTGCTTCAAATTTTGTATAAGGCTGTATCTGAGGTAGAAATAGCGACATATTAAAAAAACACTTTAAAAACAATTTCCCCCCCACTATAAATTGAATTAGCTTTCTTTCGAATCTCAAAATTTCCACATTCAACATTCAAGCGACTGCAATGCAATTCATGCGTAATACTCGAGGTAAACGCCATTGATTAAGGTAGCAACAAGTGTCACTGCAATTTGCAAACATGTTTCTGGTCTCAATTCTTTCTTTCTATTTGCATTCAAGTTTTTTTTTACTATTTCAGCTGAGAAGGTGTGATGCGAGGTAAAAAAATGTGAACCACACCACAAACATTTAGCACAGTCATGCAAGTCACGGCACGCCAAAATGCGCGACAGTTAGGGGGAGGCGAAAAAACGACAGGACAGGTCAGACGAGGATAACTGCGACAGCGTGCCAACCAGTCGTTGCATGGTCGCGTGAGTAGCGTTAATTGAATTGAATCAAATTAATTTCGCTGATTCTAACAAATACAAAAACACAGGCGGTAAATAACCAGACAGACAAGCAGTTAGTCCGCTAGTCAACACGACCCCAGTCAGGCAGTTTGAAGCGATGTTGAAGCTGAAGCTGAAGAATAAGTTGCGTCGCAGCAAAGTAGGGGAAGAGCAAGAGCAGATTTAAGCTGCTGGTTCGCTTGTCAAGTCAAAGACCAAATGGCAAGCGCTTGTTGAGAAGGTGACTGTTGTTAAGCTGTTTAGCCAGCAAAGATGACTCAATCAGCAAGTGATTGGTGAGTTGCAAGTTGCAAGAGTCATCAACATCATTGCAAGAGGTGTGTATGGCTTGTTTGGACCGTTGTGCGGTGCAAACGATCGAATTTGTTGCGGTGATTTGCAAGCAGCAAATCGCTAAATAAATGTAAATACTTACAGCTTATAATTGCCTCATTCATACTCATTAAGCGGCCACGGTTATCGCGTGGAAATTGGCCAATACTTGAACCAACCAGTAAAGGCGACAGTGATGTGGTGGTGACGATGATGCGATGCAATGTGGCCCGCCTGCCAACAGCCATCCAAAGCCAATATTAGCAACACCTTTAATGGCAGGGCGCAACATTCAGCGACAGCAACAAAAAAAAAACACACACACAGAAGATAGCTAGCAACAGCAGCAACATTAGCAGGTGTATTAACAATGGCAGCAACATCACATCATCTTCCACATTGTCGTCGTCATCGCCATCCACATTGATACTGATTTGTGCTGCTGATGGGTGCATTTAATTTTAATTAAAGATTAGCGCTGCAATTGAGTGGCTGCCTGCCACACGCGAATGAGGCAATAAGCCAACAACACAAGCAGTCGAGTGAAGTGAAGAGTGTACGGTGCGACGTGGCGGTTGGATGGATGGATGGACGAACGTGACCGTGCCGCAATGTCGCGCTTATTATGGTGGCGCTAAATCGCTGATCAGCCGATGTGCCTGCGCGCAAGCGTTCAACAGCACTCATACATACAAAGTACTACTAGCAATTGCCACTCGTTGTAGTTGGTGTGTAGATGGCGTAGGGAAAAGAAAAATTGTCCAACTTAAATGACAATTTGTGGTGCATGACGCACATGTGGCACGTTTACACGCTTCATATGCGACACTTCTCATCAATGCCCTTTTTTTTTTGCTTTTCTTGTGCAATTTTGTTTTTGCAAATGGCATAGCAATTGTTGTCGCTTGTCAAGATGCGCCTTAGCGTTTGACATTGGTGAAAAGTGTAATCGATACCCAATGCACATTGCAGACAAATTCTTGTATGGCTTTATTGAACGGACTGGGACGACTCTTCGGTTTATTGAATAGGGCCAGTTCACAATAAACTTATAGGCTATGTATCTCTATCATTCAAATGCCATGGTGAATGCAAACCGCTAGACTTGACAGCTTCATCTCCAACAAGGTCCAAAGTGGCCCCGAGGCATAGACGAAACATTTAAGTCGGGAAATCAGACCATTAAAAGTACGCAGAGTTGAACCTCCTGAATCTGACACCTTAAGACGTATGCTTTCAAACAACAAAGCGCTAAGAAGATCGAGCAAAAGGTGTACGTTCTCGTAATCGCGATTCACCAACACATGAATCCCACAAGAAAAAGAGTGCGCGGCACCTGCCTTACAAACTAAAAGGACCATGTCGTCCTTTGTTATGCCACTGCGCAGATCTTGATTCGATGATAAGTGGCAAGCAGTGCAGAAGATGGAGGATGGTTCCGTGCGCAGAAGTGGAAAACTTTTGACTGCCATTCACCTGGGAGTGGCCAGAAGCGATTCTTGTGCGTACGGTTCAAATCGCAGCTCACAACGTCCGGATATTTATATCCACGTATCCTCTGGGTAGCAACCAAACACCCGTTTGGGAGCCTGCTAAAGTGAGAAGGCGTAAAACTTCGCGTGCGCTGGGTTTGGGTCCCGCCACGTTAAAACCCCGCCCAATGAAAAATTCCAACAAGCCTCGGATGAGACCCCCTTTTTCTGATGACGACCACGGCAAACGTATAAAGGACTATGATTTAAGGGTATGCACCTGGAATATCCGGACCCTTAGTGGGGAAGGTGCCTCTGCCCGGCTGGTTGATGTCCTCGGGAAGACAAAGGCTGACATCACCGCCATCCAAGAAATGCGATGGACGGGGCAAGGTAAAGTAAGCGTGAAGCCTTGCGACGTCTACTACAGTTGCCACGTAAAGGAGCGCAAGTTCGGTGTTGGATTCGTGGTAGGAGAGAGACTCCGTCGCCGAGTACTGGCGTTCACCCCGGTGGACGAACGTCTAGCCACAATCCGCATCAAAGCTAGATTCTTCAACATCTCGCTCATCTGCGCCCATGCCCCGACGGAAGAGAAGGATGAGGCGTCCAAGGATCTCTTCTATGAGCGCTTGGAACGTACATATGAGCGCTGCCCCCGACACGATGGCAAAATCGTGCTTGGCGATTTTAATGCCAAGGTGGGCAAGGAAGGGATCTTTGGCGCCACTGTCGGAAAATTCAGCCTCCACGACGAAACGTCCGATAACGGACTGAGGCTGATCGACTTCGCCGGGGCCCGAAATATGGTAATATGCAGTACTAGGTTCCAGCATAAGAACATCCACCAAGCTACATGGCTGTCTCCAGATCGAAAAACGAGAAACCAAATCGATCATGTTGTGATAGACGGAAGGCATGCTTCAAGCGTTTTGGACGTACGTACACTCCGAGGGCCAAACATCGACTCGGACCACTATCTTGTTGTAGCCAAGATACGCACCCGCCTCTGTGCAGCAAAAAATGTGCGCCCAACAATGCAAGGAAAGCTTACGTCGAAAAGCTGCAATCACAACAGACGGCCAATTTATTCGCCACTCGACTCACACACCTGCTCTCTGAGAGCACTCTTCAACAATCCGACGTACGCGAGCAGTGGAACCACATTTCCCGATCATTAAGTACCGCCGCCGAAGAAGTAGTTGGATTTCAGCGAGCCCGAAAGAACAACTGGTACGATGAGGAATGTCAAGAAGCCGCAGAGAAAAAAGATGCCGCCTACAGGGCCACGCTGCGATCGGGCGCAACGCGAGCCATGTGGGACCGTTATAGGGAACTGAAGAAGGAAGCGAGACGTATTTGCCGCAATAAGAAGAGAGAGGCCGAAATACGTGAGTGCGAAGAGCTTGAGATGCTGGCCGACAGGAAGAACGCCCGAAAATTCTACCGAGGGTTAGGCGACTTACGGAAGGTTTCAAGACCGGGGCGAACTCCTGTAAGAACAACAATGGCGACCTAGTGACCGATGTCCAGAATATACTTAAATTGTGGAGGGAACACTTTTATAACCTACTGAATGGTAGCAGCGCTGAAAGTAGTGAGGAAGACGAACCCGAGTCCCCAGTCGATGATGATGGAGTAGCTGTCCCACCGCCTGACTATGACGAGGTACGAATAGCGATTACGCGGCTGAAAAACAACAAAGCTGCTGGAGCTGACGGCCTGCCAGCCGAGCTATTCAAGTACGGCGGCGAGGAGCTGATGAGGTGCATGCATCAGCTCGTATGCAGAATATGGTCAGATGAACGCATGCCCGACGACTGGAATTTAAGTGTGCTCTGCCCAATCCACAAGAAAGGCGACCCCGCCATACGCGCCAACTACCGCGGAATTAGCCTTCAAAGCATAGGTTACAAGGTCTTATCGAGCGTATTGTGCGAAAGACTGAAGCCCACCGTCAACGAGCTGATTGGACCTTATCAGTGTGGCTTTAGGCCTGGAAAATCCACCATAGATCAGGTATTCACAATACGCCAAATCTTGGAAAAGACCCGCGAGAATAGGATCGACACACACCATCTATTTGTCGATTTCAAAGCCGCTTTCGACAGCACGAAGAGAAGTTGCCTTTATGCCGCGATGTCTGAATTTGGTATCCCCGCGAAACTAATACGGCTGTGTAAAATGACGTTGAGCAATACCACCAGCTCCGTCAGAATAGGGAAGGACCTCTCCGAGCCGTTTGATACCAAACGAGGTTTCAGACAAGGGGACTCCCTTTCGTGTGATTTCTTTAATCTTATGTTGGAGAAGATAATAAGAGCCGCAGAACTGAACCGCTCAGGCACTATACTTTATAAGAGCGTAGAATTGCTGGCGTATGCCGACGACATCGATATTATCGGTAAAAACAAGGGCTACGTCTGTTCTGCCTTCTCGGGATTGGATAGAGAAGCAAAGCGAATGGGTCTGGTGGTGAACGAGGACAAAACGAAGTATCTCCTGTCAGCACACAAACAGTCAGAGCATACGCGTCTTGGCACCCACGTCACTGTTGACAGTTACAAGTTTGAAAAAGTAGACGACTTCGTTTATTTGGGAACCAGATTTAACACCAATAATAATGTCAGCCTTGAAATCCAACGGAGAGTCACTCTTGCCAACAAGTGCTACTTTGGGCTGAGTAGGCAATTGAGAAGTAAAGTCCTCTCTCGTCGTACAAAGATCACACTCTATAAGTCACTCATCATGCCTGTGCTGGTGTATGGCGCGGAAGCATGGACAATGAAAGCATCTGATGAGGCGGCTCTTGGAGTTTTCGAGAGAAAGATTCTGCGAAAGATTTACGGACCTTTACGCGTTGGTGATGGCGAATATCGCAGACGATTTAACGATGAGCTGTATGAGCTTTACAACGATATAGACATAGTGCAGCGAATTAAAATTCAGCGGCTCCGCTGGCTTGGCCATGTCGTTCGGATGGACAGAAACGCTCCTGCTCTGAAAATATTCAACGCGGGCCGCGATGCTGGGAACAGAGGATGAGGAAGGCCTCCTCTGCGTTGGAAAGACCAGGTGGAGAAGGACTTGGCTTCACTTGGCATTTTCAATTGGCGTCAGTTAGCACAGAAGAGAAATGACTGGCGTGCTGTTTTGGACTCGGCCAAAATCGCTTAGGCGGTTACAGCGCCAAATAAGAAGAAGAAGAAGTGCAGAAGACAACAGACAACAGGCAATTGGCATACTTGCGCTACTTTTTTGTATTTCTCTTCTGTATTTTTTCGATTTATTTTCTGGAAACACAGTGGCATAAAGGAAAAAATCGTGTTTGATAGGGTAAGCATATACAAGTATAGGTGTAAGTATTAAATACATACATATATGAAAATAATCATATTAAATGTTTTGGAGCAATGGGTTTTTTTCAAAATTTTTATTACCCCTTTCTGGACCAAGGGAAACATGTTTTAGCGAAAATTTTTCGTAAGTTTTAGGAGAAATGTTTAAACACAAAAATAGGGAAAAAAGTATGCTAAACAGTGTTGCCACACATGGGCTTTTCCTACCAA
>NW_023458560.1:50372421-50373778 GCF_013731165.1 Rhagoletis pomonella
TTTTTTTCTGCGAAATTCCATTATGCTCAATATGCGCTTATTATCGGCATGTTTTGCCAACTAATTTTCGCATAATTTGGCTACTGTGCGGTGGTCGTCAGATTTGTGTGATGTTTTTCATGCAAAATAATTATTTAGTTTAAATGATGAGTAAATTACACTGGGAACAGTTTTGCATGTATGCCATATACAAAACGGCTTTTTTTTAGAAGTAATCTGATGTTTTTAGTCTGATAGCTTGCCTACATGCTTGTCAGTTGCGTATTTTGTTATTCCGTAACATTTTTTGTTCGATTTTGTCTAAACGGTAGATAAATGGCTGATGGTTCAGATCGTTTGAGAGATGTCCCAGAAATATATGGACTTTCTTTAATCATATAGTTGAACTTTGCTGATTCAATTGAAACCTAATTATAGTTAGTTCTTCTTCTTATTCAGGCCAAGACCAAGAAACCTAAAAATATTACAAATGTTAGCCAGATTTAAAGGGGATCCATGTGCCAAATTTCATCTAAATTCATCCAGCCGTTTCTGAGTGAAGAGAGGTCTCGCGTTTTGTCGGTTTATTAAATTTAAAATTACGCTGCACCGAAAAACGAGTTCTAATTTCAAAAAGTAAAACGTTATTGCACATTTACAGGCCAAGCTGTTTAATCTGCCTTTCAAAAAAAAAAATGTTTTAGTGTATTATATATGTATATGTAATTAGATAGATATGACTTTTCGGAAAGGTGGCAGCCCTAATCGAAAATATTCCCAATCTAAAGCTTTCATAAATTTCACGCGATTGACACTCATATTTTAATATTTCATATAATTTATGTATAAGTTTAGTAAATTCGACCTTACAAACAGGTGGCAGCCCCGTTAAAAATATTTTTCAAAGTAAAATCACCACGGAATGGGGTCAATGTTGCCGCCAGGCAGTGATGACGAAAAAGTTCCTCAAATATGTTTCATTGGCTACTCTGTTATCGAAATTGATCAGCGCTGTACGATTAGCCATGTTATGATACGCCAGATTATTTGAGAATTGCAAGAACTTCTTCACGGGGATGCGGTGGCGAGTATGTAAATAGGGAAAATGACATTTTAGCGAATTTTTTCTAAGTTTCTTTCTTCATTATAAAATTGTTGAATATAATTATTAAAAAGGCCAAAAAATAACAAAAAACAAATAACTTAAGGACGAGCACACCTAAAAAGTTAAGCATTCTAAAAATAGAATTATTAGCACAAACCAACAAAACCAACAACCACATGATCAAGTGAATTGCAGCGGAATAGCTGCGCTTGATTGTGTTGGCATAACAAAAATGAAAAATAGTGGAAATAAGCAAACGATAATTTACAAGGC
>NW_023458560.1:50373878-50390596 GCF_013731165.1 Rhagoletis pomonella
AAGGCATCATAAAGAAGAAAAAAACAAATTTGATCATAATACATGTGTGAGTGTGGCAGCATTTCGCTGCATCGCACGAAAACCGAACCGTTGCCTATTGGGATATGTTAGGCCGTTCAGAATGCAATAAAAAACATATTTTTAAGTTTCAATTGAAGGTTATTTGGTCTGACAAGACTAAATTAATCGCTTTCAATCAGATGGCCGGGCATGGTATTGGATCAAAGACCCAAATTAAGCCTAAGCGCATCATGTACTGCAAACTGAGAATCACAGTGGTAGGATCTTAATTGGTTGGGGTTGTATTTCAAAAATTTTGTTGGTCCGTTAGTACGCATTATGCGTAAGGAACAGTATCTGTTCATATTTCAACAAAATTTGCAAGATGTGGTCGAAAAATGAGAGTTTCTGCTGCAAAATCACGCAAAACATACTGCATTTGTTCGCAAAGACTGGATACAAAAGCAAAAATTTGCTAATTGAAATGACCTCCATAAACCGCGGATATGAATCCCATCGAGAATTTGCGAAATCAACTAAAAGCACAGCTTAATAAGTATCAAAGTCCGTAAAATCGAGTACATGAGCTGTGAAAGCAAACTAAGGATATACCTCCAGAATTTTTACAAGGATACAAATAAGGTAAGCCAAAGCAATCCAGGAACTGAAACAGGCAAAAGAGTACTGAACATTGTCTTAGTAGTTCTTTTTTTCGTGAAAATTGTTAAAAAGCTCATAAAAATATATGAGTGCAAAACTGTAACATCTGCCTTAATTTACATGTTTGTCTGCTGGTTTTTTTATTGTTGTTATATTGACTTCAAATCATTATGAGAGAGGGAGTAGGGATCAGGGATTGGCAAAGGGTGCTGTTTTTGTGACTTTAAGCCTACTCACGTTAAAAACGGAGGATGAACGAACACCACCGCAAAGCGTGCTGTCTTGCAAATACAGCCACCACAAGTGAACGATGCTTATAACAGCTCATACTGATATTGACTTCGGCAAATCTGTACTCGGAATGATCGTGCACGAAACCAGCAACCGCCGTATTTGATCGACTGCCAAAAGCACGATACTGCTTTGGACGGTTGCCGAAAGCATGACAGCTTATGTGAAAGACTGGCGAAGGCAAGATGCCGCAGTTAGCTAACTTGATTTGTTGCAGAAGTCAAACCGCCGCCTTTGGTTTGTTGCTGAAGGCGCGTTTGACGTGTTGCCGAAGTGATGATACTGTAGTTCAAAAACATTCAAAGACACTTGCTTGTTTGAAATGAAGCATTGATATATACATACATACATACTTACGTACGTATGCATATTCACAACTAGCCAGCAGTGAGCAATGCAATTGAATGGTAGACGCGCTATAAATACATACATACATGCATACGAGACGAAAAATTACCCTTTACCACATTCGTCGTCATTTCAGCAACAAGTCAGATGATTTTCAGCAACAAGTCAGATGATTTTCAGCAACAAGTCAAATGGCTTTCAGCAACAAGTCAGATGATTTTCAGCAACAAGTCAAACGACTTCTGCAACAAATGATGACTCTCATGTTTTCGGAGCCGTTCGACTGCCACGTTTGCTAGTTTCGTGCACGATGGGGCACCGAAATTGCGCATATGGAAACTGTGCATTTAGACATTATTTCGGTTTCAACCGAAACTGCTTTATTTCGGTTTTTACCATATGCATTATTTCGGTTTTAAACCGAAACTGTGCATGTATGCATTACTTCGTTTTTTTTTCATATGCATTATTTCGCTTTTAAAGCGAAAGTATGCATATGCATAATTTCGGTATTTTCTAATATGCATTATTTCGGTTTTCAACCGAAACTGTGCATGTATGCATTACTTCGGGTTTTTCATATGCATTATTTCGGTTTTCAACCGAAACTGTGCATGCATGCATTATTTCGGTTTTTGTTAGATGCATTATTTCGGTTTTCAACCGAAACTGTGCATGTATGCATACCTTCGTCTTTCACATATGCATTATTTCGGTTTTCATCCGAAACTGTGCATGTATGCTTTATTTCGGTTTTTGCCATATGCATTATTTCGGTTTTGAACTGAAATTGTGCATGCATGCATTATTTCGGTTTTTGTTATATGCATTATTTCGGTTTTCTAACGAAAGTGTGCATATGGATAATTTCGTTTTTTCTAATATGAAATATTTACTTCTACTTAGTAAGGGTTTTACTCCTTAAGCGCGGCCGAAGGCCGCCTACGCAGAAAGAAGTTCTGCGCAAAAGTACTTCCGGCCCCCTTTTCCGGCAACACAGAAAGGAGAATTCTACTTAGTAAGGGTTATAATCTCTAAGTGCGGCCGAAGGCCGCCTACGCAGCAAGAAGTTCTGCGCAAAAGTACTTCCGGCCCCCTTTTCCGGCAACACAGAAAGGAGAATTCTACTTAGTAAGGGTTATAATCCTTAAGCGCGGCCGAAGGCCGCCTACGCAGAAAGAAGTTCTGCGCAAAAATACTTCCGGCCCCCTTTTCCGGCAACACAGAAAGGAGAATTCTACTTAGTAAGGGTTATAATCCCTAAGCGCGGCCGAAGGCCGCCTACTCAGAAAGAAGTTCGTTTTCATGTATGCACTATTTCGGTTTTTGTCATATGCATTACTTCGGTTTTGAGTCGAAACTGTGCATGTATGCATTACTTCGGTTTTTGTCATATGCATTATTTCGGTTTTGAACCGAAACTGTGTATGTATGCATTACTTCGTTTTTCTCATATGCGTTATTTCGGTTTTCAAACGAAAGTGTGCATGTATGCATTATTTCGGGTTTTTCATATGCATTATTTCGGTTTTCAACCGAAACTGTGCATATATGCATTATTTCGGTTTTTTTCATATGCATTATTTCGGTTTTCAAACGAAAGAGTGCATATGCATAATTTCGGTTTTTATAATATGCATTATTGCGGTTTTCAACCGAAACTGTGCATATATGCATTATTTCGGTTTTTTTCGTATGCATTATTTCGGTTTTTTTCATATGCATTATTTCGTATGCACAGTTTCCATATGCACAATTTCAGGGTGCCGTGCACGATCATTCAGAGTACAGATTTGCCGAAGTCAATATCAGTATGAGCAGTTATAAGCATCGTTCACTTGTGGTGGCTGTATTTGCAAGACAGCACGCAATGCGCTCGTGTTCAGTCATCCTCTAATTTCGTTTAGGTATCGATACTACTAAGCCAACGCCGCTGCTCAGTCATACAAAGCAGCGGTATTGAATGAGTATGAACAGTTGACGATCAACCAATGCCAATCCCTGGTAGGGATGTACCAACAAGAATATTCAACAAAAGGACGAAAGTCGTTAGAACTTGGAAATATAGCGGTGGCTGAAACAAAAAGTGTTAAACCATGTTACAGTTTTGCTCGTCACTGTATATACATACATATGTATGTTTGTCTGAGTTATGTGTATTGCATAGCGCCTCCGCCAATTTACAACCACAAATGTAAGCGCTGGCGTAGTTGAAAAATTTTAACAGAGGAAAATTTTGTTGTTGAAAAAACCTTTTATATCGTCAAGATCAGGCTGCTTCCCACAAGTCGTAAGTTCCCCAATGTCTATACAATTTCGCTGTTATTGAAGGTTTTTCTAATGAAAAATGTTCTTTCTAAACCAAATATCCTTTACGGGGTATGAACGCCCCTCAGGTATTAGAAACGAGCTGCAGCTGGAAAAGCACCTATCATGTTTCAAAACATTATGTATCCAACCGTATTGTCTAGAAGTCTCTTCTTTTGAGGGACGTTCGTCATAAACAGCCTGTCGAAGGAGGGTTTTGGGGCAGAGTAGTCGATCGCTTGGCTATAACTACCCAGAGAGAGTGTGATGTATAGAAGCGTGACCGAACTGCCGATCCGTCCATAGCGCCACACTTTTTAGTTTATTTTATCGATATTAATCAACCTTTGCTATCGATATCGACACCAATTAGTATCATTTGGATTTTCTTTCTTCATATTTTTGTTTTATTTTCGTACTCGCATCCGTACAACAATCGCACTCCCAGAAATTCATATGTACTAGGAGTGCCAGTTACTGTTGAAATTCGAATGCTTTCTAGCTCTTTAAGACCCTTGGAGAGGTTTTCTAACTTAGCACGTCGTTTAACTTGTAAGGTACAAAATTACTTATCGGATCACCTGCTTTTGTATACATTTGAAGGTCTTTGGCAGGACTTGGAATTGACGCGATACATTCCAGTTTGCCGATAAATGTCGATAATTTGATACATATCGATAATTCAATGAATTTCAAAAACACCAAAATCCGTTAACTCAAAGAAATTCAATAACTCGACTAATTTCGATACATTTCGTTAACTGTGCCTTTGGAGGGTTCGATAAATTTCGATAACTTAAAAATGTATATATCTCGATTTATATCGATAACTCGATAAAATTTGGATACCTCTACGAATTTCGGTAACTCGGCTTGTTTTGATATATTTATTATATTTTTCGAAAGCTATCCATACACTCTGGTAACACGATAAAATTCGATAAGCAGTGTTGACTAGATAAACTTATAGTTTCGACAAACTTGAAAATTCGATAACTCGATATATTTTGAAAAATCCAAAAGTATGATTCGATAAATCGACAAATTTAAGTAAATAAATAAATATCGATAAGTCGAGGCAACTCAATGCATTACGATAACTCGATAAATTTCGTTGAGTCTCAATGAAATGTTAATTTTATAAATATCGATAACTTGATAAAATTTATTAACTTGACAAATTACGATAATCTCATAAATTTTTATAGTTCGATAACTATCCATAAATTTCGACAACTAATTTTCTGCGACTATAAATTTCGATAACTCATTGATCATTGATCAATTTGAATAATTCGATACATTGCGATAACTCAATAAACATGGGTAGCGCGATAAATTTCGATAACTATAAACTTCGATGATTCGATAAATTTCGGTAACTTCATAACTTTCGATAACTAAATTCTTTATGACTGAATTTATTTCGGTTCTTATAGAAAAATTTCAGTACATTTTCTTACCCTTTCATTTACACTAATTCTTATGTATTTCTCGTTGTTTTCATTTTCGTCTTTATCTTCAATTTTGCCTGAACTTTTTTGTCTTAATCGTTATCAATTGTTTTTACATTATCACATTTATCTTTATAACAAAGTTTAATTTCAAATACGAAGTAAAACAAAATGCGAAAACAACTCAAATTGAACAACAACTATACACAAATGCTGAAATTTTTAAACGACGATACTCATCTACAGAAAAATACCTTTCCAATGGTGGTCATGGGGTCTTGTACCCCAAAAGCGCCCTCCTCATCCAGCGATCCATCCTTGTAGACACTAGTAGTATGTTGTATCAGATTAGCGGACAGAAATCATAATGCGAGCATGATGAAAACAGTGGTAAATTTTTGTATGAACCCATGTAAGTATGTATGTATGTGCGCTTGTAAGTCCCGGTACCCTTTGTCGCAACGTTTTGACGGCTGAAATGCGGAATTTTTTGATCGGCAACTCTTGATTTTACTCCTTGTGCCCAACTAAGTAGTATGTATGCATTTTTGCAGTACATTCATATCCTTGTGATCTCGCACTATGTGATTCTTTGCGATTTTTAAATGTCAATATAAATAAATTTTACCTCAGCGCTGTGCGATTTTTTATGTGAAATATTTATTGCCATGCTATTCCACTGTTTTTTGTGTCTTCCGCTTTTGTGCTCCCTTTCAAAAATGCTTCAGTACTTTTGTTTATTATTTTTTGTTTTTTTTTTGTTTTTTTGTAAGTAACTGCTTGACCAATGGATTGACTGCCGACTGACTGACCGCTCATCGCATATGTCAACTGTCTTGCGAAACACATGTACACATAAATGTCATATGTCTACAAAAATGTTGCTTCAGCGATTTTGATGCGCAGCAGCGGCGCACAGTTGTTGATATCGCCAGCAGCAGGCCAAGAAGCAACTGAAACATGCATTATTTTTGTTGCTGTTGCTGACATTGCCAAAGTTGCGTCTGCTGCCCACTTTGGTTTGTGCTTGACATTGATGTCCGGCCGGCCGACCCGTCAGGTTGGCAGGCAGTCGGCAGGCGCATAACTGGTAGGCGCACTTTTCATCCTTTTTACCTTAATCGATTATCATTTTTAATAATCGATTTCATTTGGACACCATAAACATGCGGATGGACGGACAGACTGGTACACATATGTATCTGAGGTGCAGCGACAATGGCTAGGCACTGGCGCACAGTGGTCCAAACGCTCAATTTAGCCGGAAAAAAGTCATAACTTACTTCTCCGCGGATGGATCGAAATGAAATTTCGCACATTCAAAGATCTAATTACAATAAAGAATCGAGCCAAAAATCAACGGATTCGGTAAATGGAAAGAGTATTTTTTTATGGAAAATATATCTACATATAATTCTTCACTCCATATAAAGTTAACGTTTATTAAAACATATTTAAATTGTATACAAAATATTAATGAAAACAGTTTAGAATTCAATTTTTTATTAATTTCTCAGAATCTTCTTCACTTTCTGATTTCACTTCCGGATTGGCCAGTGATACATCTGAAAGCAGTGACAACACATCTTTGCTTAAAGGCTCAGCACTACGATAACGATGAGAAGGGTTTGACGAAGATGATGAAATGATCGGATCCGATGAAAGCAGGAGATAGTGAAATAGGTCATACATGGTATTTTCACGAGACGTTTTGCATGCGTGACCTTCTCGTATATATCTTAAGTCATTCTAAAGCTTCTTCTGACAACATTCCAATTGGAAGTGCAGCGTGTTTAGTAATATCCGCACCGTGAATTAATATTTTGTGTACACTTGACGGCATGTAATACCATGAATATAATTTTACGTACAAATTTGCCGTATCCATCGCATACTTCCGAAATTCCTCCACATTGATAGCAAAGCCGCATCCCATAGTGCGTAAGATGACACCAAACCTTTTTATTAAATCTTCATCAACGCCAGTTATTTCTGAAGCTAGAGTTGGTTGCTGGAAAAATCGTATAGCTGTGTTTCCGTCATTCGTTGTCCCATATCCCGGTTTAGGAATATCAACCAGTAAACCCATTTCATTTCTTAGACGATCAATGATAGTTTTCTTCCTTGCCTCTTTCAAATGGAACCAAGCAAATTGAGAAGATGTGCTCATCGGTTTTGTTTTCGTTGCTTTCATTAAAAGTCTGTTTGTATCGCGAATGTCCACTGCTACCATCACATCCCCACTTATATGACAAAATAAGTTCATTACAATTATACAATTCTAATACTTCTTTTTGCAGCTTTACAAGCCTTTTTGCGGTATGGTCTACCAAATTTTGCAAATCAACTTCTGCCGATGTTTCTGAAATTTTAATGCCACTGCTGGGATACACTGAGAAAAAGGATTAGTTTCGACAACTAAAGATATTTAGTTCCCGAATTTTGACAATATTTGGGAACTGTTACCAAGGATTGGGAACTATTACCATCGATTGGTAATTATAACTAAATATATTAAAGCTTCTAATATTCATCTAGGTTGTAACAAATCGTTAATTTAGTTGAAGGGTTTGGTTAATACTAATAAATATTTCTTTGAAGCATATTTCTACAAATTCCATTCAACTTAACGTATGGTTCATAAAAGGATGTTATTAAGCTCTGCTAATGCAGATAAGCTTTCTTTCAACACGTGGTTTAGTCATAGTTACCAAATCTTAGTTGAGGCAACCACGATTTGGTTTGAGAGTGGAACATATTCATGCTTGTGAGCCACCCCTAAAGAATGCTGAGCGCTCTCTGAGCACATACGAAGAGCGCCAGCTGAGCAATGCACACAGTCCCACTTATTGAATCGTTTGAATGCGCTAGTATGCCGACCATTGCATTGTACGTGGAAATCATTGCTCCGCTACCGCTGTTCGTATATGGGTGAAACACGCATGTGGTCCCAGAGCGCTCAGTAAGCTATGGCATGTCGATCGCTGCGCCATGTGTGCTATGACATGCCCATACTTGTTTGTCACAGTTTCAGTTTTGCTATCATCGCGGGTTGTTTCAGTGCGCGCATAGTTTGAAGTTTAATTAAAAATATAAAGTTTGATGCCAACCGGGGTTTTTCAGTGGATATATAATTCATGTGAATTATAATTTGAAAGTGTCTATTTAGCTAAGGAAAAAGCAAAGCAGTATACTTCCAGCAGATATTGACCTGGGTTTTCGCACGACTGTTCCTGTTTCATCGTTGTTTTTTAGGAAATTCTTACCACCATATACATATGTATTATTTACTTTAGTAACTAACTTATGTAAATATAAACGTATTTTTATGCTTAATATATGCAAATAAAAGAAGAAAGTAAACACAACAAACATCGAGTAAATTTTTATTTGTGTCAAACTGAAACTTTTTTCCCAATAATAAACGGTTAGCTGATTCAATTCACGGCAAGTTCACAAAATTAATTGAAAACTTGTATCAACCAAAGCATTGTTTATATTTGCTCAACAATGATTTTATTCAACTAACAATATTGTCCAATCAAGGTAGTCGTTTTGTAATTATTAACAAATATACATTTGTCCCAACTAGAAGTCTTAAGTAAATTGCAGACTTTCGTGAACTATATATTTATTTCGCCATATCCAACTATGCCACTTGTACACTATAACCAAATCTTGGTTATTATAACTAAACCTTTTTCTGGGTGTAGCACTCAGTCTTAGCAGCCAAAAGTTTTCCGTACGATGGATATATATTAGCATTGCGTTTTTTCCCCCCTGCTCGCATGAGGTTATAAGAGCTTTTTGTGTAATCGCCGTCGATATACAAAGCTAAAGCTTCATCATTGGAATAAGGTATTGGTCCTTTAGAAGAAGAGCACAATTGTTCTTTAATTTTTTGAGCTCTAGTTGGAGAGGAGTCAATGGATCTCATAATGTATGCAGCATTTCTTTTCCCAGATTTATTCAAACTTGTTCCAGCAGCAAAGGTCAATTCCTCCGGGGACCAATGTTCAACTAATTGTGCTACCTTCATTCTTTTCGCTCTATCGCCTTTTTCTAAAAACTGCTTAGAAGGGCGCCCACGAGACGTTGAAGGTATATCGTCATCAGAAACATTCAACGAAACTTTTTTTGGGATAATAAACATTCCTTCTAACCAACTTTTATTGTTAGCTTCAAACACTTGCTTTGTTCGATTGGCCTGCGCCCATTTCTTCCTTAAAATATATAAAAAACCACTGACAGCTCGCATCAAACTATTGAGGAAACCCTCACTTTCTCTATTCTCTACTTCAGTTTTATTATAAATATGTTCTAAAATAGCATCTTCTTTTTTATTGCTCTGCTTTTCGCCACACCAAACATTGAAAAGTTCACTCCCTTGGATCGTCATTTTTACTGAAAACGAAATAATGAGTGTTTAGGCAGATTTTGGCAGCCAATAATGAAATAACTCACAAGTTATTAACACACAGGTTACAATAAAAGTAAAACTAAAGGTTGATACGAGTGGATTACTAATTAAAACTTTAATAGAAGTTGGGAAATAAAACAAAATTTTACGATAAGGTACAATTGTACAAAAATACATTTTAGACTACAAAAAATACGATTTTTAACATATATTTTTAGTGGTATTAATTCTTAGACTTACGTTTTTCACCTTATCACCAAAGAATATTTGAAACAAAGTTTTTGTATTTTTGTACACTCAATTTACTTGCGCTGTTAAAAATCAACTATTATATGAAGATCAGCAGTTCATTTCATTTGCCTCTTTTAAAAGCAATAAATCAAAGCAACTACAACGAGTTGAGGTGAAATAATTGTACCGTTATGCACTGTGGACAATTGCAAACGTACCTCTGGCAAAATATTTTCTCCCGCTGTGCTCAAAAATTTAACTTTTTTCCGGCTAGCTTAGTGTTTCCGACCACTGTGTGGCGGTAGGCATTCATTTGTAGCTGCACTTACGTTTCATACTTACATACTTACATATGTACATTGGTATTTGTGGCAGTTGCAACTTGCCTACTTACACTTGCCTGCCTACACATGTTGCAATGTCGCCATGTTGTTGCATCCAACTCTTGTTTAGCTTGTTGTTGCTGCTGCTGCTGCTCCTTTAGTTCGCATTGTCCTCTTTCTGTTTTTGTTTTGTTTGTTTTTTTTCGTTCGAACTATTTGCTTGGCCCACCTTTTGCTTTTACACAAGACCTTGCCCATGTCTGGCCGTCTGGTCGATTGGCCGCCATGTAGTACGCAAGTTTAGTGACACCAGCTAGACATTTATGATTGTCATCATCTAAAAGGCAGCGACACACAGACGGACGGACAGACAGACAGACAGGCAGCAGCAGCAGCAAATGTTGTCTATGTAGTTGCAAAGGGTAGATCACATTAATTAATTGGTTGATAGCTATGTATGTACGAATATGACTTTTTATTTGCTTACTGCAATAAATAAAATATAAATTTTTATGCCTTTTATGGTTGAACAGCTCTACTTTTTCATTTGAAATATTTCTTAGTTTTTGCCCTTTAACGAGTGAGGTATGGGCGCCTTACAATGGCTACGAAGATTCTTTGACTAGTGCCTTAAAGGTGGCGGTCGAAAGTAGTTCGCGAGTTGGCGAGCTCCAAGGGTTCTTTTTCATGCAGCAACTCAAATTTTTCCCAATCTGCCTTTCGAGGATTTCGACCGTTTGGCACTTGCGAGGCGTTAGTTCAATGTCGAAATTCAATCAATCTTTTTGTATGAAGCTATATAATCCGGTATAACTGCGTTTGTATGCGCGGGGAAAAAGATCAGGCTATCTAAGGTAACCTCTAAGCTGTTTGGCTTTGGTGTGCCATCGACGTGAATGCCTAGTTGTACCCTGACCTCCTTCGTCCAGGTGGTGAAGAGGATCGCCGTTGATTTCATCGGCGGTTAGGCTCCGTGCAGTAAAGAAGCCAGAAAATTCCGAGAGCAAGCCGTTTACTTTCGAGCATAGGTCATTTATTCCATTATGGACGCCAATATCAATATCATATCATATTCGTCAGCGTATGACGTCAGAAGAACTCCCTTCGGGGAGAGGGTGACGTTGTTTCGGGGAAGCTTCGAGACATAGAAGTCAAACAAAAGCGGGGTTAGCACACCACCCTGTAGTACCCCTTTGTTAAGAAGTTGAATCTCGGAAGTTAACGGACGACTGCCGGCCACGAAGATAATTCGTCGATCACCATTTGAATCCATGTGGCGGAGAGGAAGCCTGAATCGAATTCGATGTGAACAAATTTTCCCCAAAATTATAAAGTACATTGATTTCAGACTTTGTTTTTGTTTTGCCTGTTAAATACCTCAACAATTTATTCACGTAAAGCGATAAGGCGGAATGCCTTCCGTTAGCGGGGAATGACAGACGTCCTTATACTAAGATCGTTCTCTCCCCGGGTCGGTTTCGGTTTAGGCCATGAGTTATCCGCGGTGGTGGTGCAATTACGGAAGCCATACTTATGCATTTCTGGTGTCAGATGACACGTAAAATACGGAAGAAGCAGAGCCACAAGCGGCTTCACTATTGAGGAAAGGAGTTATAGACCCCCCTTTGTTAGCTGGTTTACACGGTTTTAGTACTGAAAATACCCTCCCCGATTTCCACCGATCTGCAATTATGAGGGTTGCCAACCACAGATTAAAAACCTTTGTGGGATATATAAAACGAGACGAGACCATCAAATGAAATTTCACTCTCGTCTCGTCGGACTGGACAGAGACCTCACAGTTGACCAGATGCGAAATTGCTGGCCTTCCAATGCTCCTCCCACATTCTCTTTCTTTATGTTGTTTTATCAGTCCAGACGGAGTAAAGCGAGCCGCTGCATCTGTGACAAACTTACGGAACTGACGTTCGCCAACGTGTACGTTTGTGGGTGTGGGAAGGGCGGTGAAGTTGCTTTCTGTAACTTACGCAAAGCGGTAAGCGGGTCTTTCTTGAAGTTTATGTCGGTTTGGTGGACCAGGGGAGGCAAAGTCGGTGGGCTTATTGATCGAGATGACTATGGTTAGGTGGTCCGATGCGAGTGATAGGATAGTTCGAGACGTTATGCTATTTATCATACCTGCGCTAGCTTTTGTTAGATCTGGTGAGCTGCTGTAGCTAGCCACAATCCTAGTGGGGGCGTCGCGCATAGGAGGACTTCCATATAAAATAAGGCGAAAAGTACCAATTGTACTCCGATTTTACTGTAATTTTTTATACATATCGAGCCCTAACTGCAAAAAAAAAAAATCGTAAGCGACATATTTTTCAAAAAATTTCTTTTTGATGCAGAAATGCCCCTACAGCATCTATACGCAATTCTGCATCAAAAAAAAATTTTCTGAAAAAATGTCGCTTACGTTTTTTTCGCGGTTAGGGCTCGATATGTCAGCATAGAAAAATGTCAAATAACGGCCAGTTTTCGCACTTCTAAACACCAATGTTACTCACCAACTACGCCAGTGATATTTGATAAAATTCAACAAATTTGGACATGTAACAAAAATATGTGATATTGGCAACAACGCCTTATCATTATATTGGTGGACTAGCAAAATTTAATATTTCATATCTTGTATTAAATAATAGGTTAAAAATGTAGATATTTTCGGCCTTCGGCTAACTCAATAACGGTTTAGAAAAATTTTACCTCAATATAATGTTTGGAAAGCCAAAAGATTACGCTAATTAACTGAATCTTAGTTTAATTCGGTTCCTGCAAATAGCGCTTTATATAAGGACCATAAAAAATAATAATTCGACTGTTCACGTGCACGAACAGTGGCCGAAAATGGGTTAAAGCATTTTTGTTTGATGCATTCTATATATCCAGCGGACAAAATGTAGTCCAATAGTTTCTCGCCAAGAGGGTTGCACTTGGTTGGATCAAGCTGGCTAGCCTCTGCCTGGCTTCGCAGAGACTACTAGATCAATGTAACTAATCCCAGGGCCCATAAGCTTGCAGTTTTCTTGAAAAACTGATACTACTTTTTCATTTCTCTTTTGGTGGCTTTCTCTATATTTAGTAGAAAACTGATTCGCAGGATACAGACCCACAACCTACCAAGGTTTGATTGCTCGAATACAAGGATACCCACCGTCCAGAATTATTTCGAAAAACTGCTGGACCCGACGTCGTACAGACACCTTCAGTGACTCTCGCTCCATTAATGCCATTACAGGAACCCAATCATCACCAGCCATAGACAGCGAGCTTTAGCTGCCACGATATTCCCGCTCTACTCTGGCCCAGTTAAGGTCTGCAGTCGTCTGAACCTGGCCAGACTCGAGGCTTTGCCATTCCAGCATTGCCTATTTCAAGTCTTTCAAACCTGGGCTCCGCAAAGGTCTGTGGAGATTTCGGGATGTTAGCTGGCCTCTGCCTACGCGATTGACATAGGAAGGGTCTATATTCCAAACCTTTAGATGCTGGTAAGGATGGCTATTATAGCCGAGGTGGTAAAGAAATGCAACGCCTCCAAAGATTTCAAGCCCTTCAATTCATCTTCGTTTCTGAGTGCGGCCACAAGAACTGTAACTCGAAAGTTTCACCCAAGTCACAGATTTTGAAAAAAGTATATCATTGTATACACTTTTATTTAATTCTTATGTTGGCGTACAAATATATTGAATAAATTCTTATATTTGTCCAAGTTATTGAAAGTTATATTTTAAAGTATGACAAAATTGAAAAATTTGTTTCTTCTAAACTACAATAGATAGCGGTATGAAACTTGGCACTCTTGTAGATAAATATTTACACTTCATTATATAAAAATCACAACGCCTATTGTTAATTGCATTATTTTAATTTTTTGATAATGCATTTTTCTTTGCAAAAAACTGTGGCTTAGCGAAATTTTCGGGGTACAGTTCACGTGGCCGCTTTATTTATAAATTGGGCGGATTTTTTTTATCTTCATCTCAGTCATGGGATGGAAGATTGGCGGAGATGTCTTCAAAAAAGAACTCACCGTCAAACTAAATTTTTCTTAGTCTAGTTTAGAGCTCTGAATGATTGTAGTGTATTAGAATCAAAGGCAAAGCTCCTTTCAGGACTATATTCATTTATATGTAGATCGCTAGCAACTGGCCGGGGATTGTCTGACCACATTTCGGAAGCACTTAAAATCTTATCTATCACGAGCTTAGGGTTCCAAGTATTCTAACTTGGTATGATTTTGCTACGAATATGACTCCCCCCCCCCCCCCCCCCCCAAAAAAAAAAGTGACTGCAAATCCATAGGCTTCATGCTGTATGTAGTTTTGATGGAAATAAGTGCGTTATGAGTGCAATGGCAATTAATTTTGGTTGAACTACGAGTACTCACATAAATACATAGTATGTTCGCACAAATGTACTATAGTTATCCAATAATAAATTTAATTTTAAATTTATTTTTCTCCTTCATCGTGACAGGCTTAAATGCTCAAAGTAAACATACAAAACTTTTACTACACATGTGATTTGTATTAAAAGCAGGACAAGGAGGAAGGTCAGTCTTATTTATTGTGATTTATTTACTTTAAGACAAATCTCTTTATTACAATTTTAATTTGCTGATTAATAACTTCATCAACTTTCACCAAAATCAAATTAACCACCCATGGTACAAAAACGGCCTCAGGGCGAATGAAAAAAAAATGCCACCCAAAAACTTTTGATAATAATAACACTGTACAACAGACAAAAAACTCAGGCAGAGAAATAACAAAAGCAACTGGTCGGATAGTAGTGAATTTTACTCATGTTCCACCAGCATCTGGATTTCCTCACAGTGGGCAAGCTAAGTCGACATGCAATTGATAAGCAGAACCCTCTCTCGATGAACATAAACCACGCTCTACAAGTCTCTCATCGTGCCCGTTCTTTTATATGGCGCAAAAACGTGGACGATGCCGAACAAAGACGAGAAGGCTTTGGGTGCTCTCGAGGGAACTATTCTACGCCAGATCTACGGCCTAGTTGCACCGAATAATATGGAATGAGGAATCGTGTGAGCTTTTTAATGATATGGTCATACATA
This sequence comes from Rhagoletis pomonella, assembly GCF_013731165.1. Lineage (NCBI taxonomy): Eukaryota > Metazoa > Arthropoda > Insecta > Diptera > Tephritidae > Rhagoletis > Rhagoletis pomonella. The sequence continues at coordinate 50,388,999 of NW_023458560.1, forward strand.
GTTAAGCGCATAAAAATACAACGATTCCGCTGGCTTGGACTTATTTTACCTGCCCACGGATGACGAGGCGCCAGTGAAAACATCTTTCGAACCGGCACCCATGCAAAAAGGACCTGTCTGCATTCGGCATGAACAATTTGCGAAAATTTGCAAGTTATAGAGGCGATTGGAGAATTTTTTGGTCTCCAAAGTTCGCATTCTCCTCTGATGTTCTTCACTTCCTCACGTCTCGCCTTGGATCAGGGTGTATAGTCGCAAGCTGTAAGACGCTCAAGCCGTGGAGGTCTTGGCTGTTTTAGCCTATAAGTACATTGAGATCCCGTTGGGACCGAACGCCTAAAGCCTTGTTTACGGCGGCCTAAGCCACTTCTCTAGTAAGAAAAATCCATGGCGTATTTGGAGGCATGCCGCCGGAACGTGCCGTTTTTTGAAGTGAATGGAAGTGTACATCGCTTCTTACTTTCCTCTTCTTACTTTCGAAACGTGCTATGGAGCTGCTTAAGGTTAACATTAACATTTAAGATTGAGATTAAGATTAAAATTGAAATTAAGATTGCGGTTAAGACTAGGGATTCGGGTGAAGATTAAGATTGCAATTAAGACTGAGATTAAGATTGAGATAAAGATACAGATCAAGAAGGGATTCAGTTCAAGATTAATATTAAGAGTTAATTTAAGACTAGGGTTAAGATTAAGATTAAGGTTACGATTAAGGTTAAGATTAAGGCTAGGATTATGATTGAGATTAATCTTAAGAATAAAATTCATATTAAGACAAGCTTGAGATTAAGATTAAGATTACAGATAAGATCTAAATTAAGATTTATATCAAGGATAACATTTAGATTAAGATTAAGACTAGGAATAAGATTACGATTAAGATAAGGATTAAGGCTATGATTGAGATCAAGCTTAAGATTAATTTTAGGATTAAGTCGAGATTAAGATTTCGATTAAGATTAATATTGGAAAAAGTTGAGATTAAGATTATAATAGGATTGAAATTAAGATTTTGATAAGGATTAAAATTAAGTTTAAGATTAATTGTAAATTAGGATAAGATTGAGATAAAGATTAAGACTAAGGCTAAGAGACTAAGATTTAGATTAAGATTAAGATTAAGATTATAGATGATATTAAGTTTAAGATTTAAATTAAGAATAAGATGGAGATTTAGATTAAGAATATAGACAAGATGAAATTAAGATTTACATGAAGATTAACATATAGAGTGAAATAAAGATTACGATTAAGACTAAGATTGAGATTAAGATTAAGATTATATATAAAATTGAGATTAAGATACAGATTAAGACTACCATTTAGAAAAACATTAAAATTAATATTAGGTTTAAGACGAAGATAAATATGAAGATTAAGAATAAGATTTAGATATACATTTTAGGATTAAATTAAGGTTTAAGACAGAATCGAGAGAAGTTCCATTTTTACAGTGTGATCCAGGCTCATTCATTTTTTTTTTATTCGCTCAAAGGACACTTCTTTTTGCTATAACCCCAAAAGTTCAAAGAAGTGTTTTTTCACAATAGCGGAAAGCTATTTATCCGACCTCTCTAGTGAGCAGCAAATACGAAGAT
>NW_023458560.1:50390696-50393822 GCF_013731165.1 Rhagoletis pomonella
AGGCACGATTTTTTTTTAATTCGAAAAAATGTAAATATTTCAAAAACAGTGACACTTTTACCTGAAAATTTTTTGTTTATCAAGGAGCTCACCCCCCACCTACCTTCCCCTAAAGTTTGGCACGTTACTTCTGGGACACCCTGTATATGTATGTAGCTTGTGCGCTCATAAATATTTGTACTGTATCTCAACTGGCATCACATTGAAACGTAATATGCATTAAAAAAAGTCCCCTTATACCAATAGCTGCATATATTTTTGGTGCACTCGTACAAAATTTCTAAGTTTTTTTTTTCCTTTCGCTTTAACTGTGTCAGTACAGTTAGTATATCAAGCAGTCGGAGTTTCTATATTTAATATTTATCTAAGAAGAAAAAACAAAAGAAAAGCAGTTAGCACAAGAGTAAACAACTAGCGAAACTCATAGGGGCCATAGACAAAATATTTAAGCTACGAGACTTTTCTCACGTATCACAAATAATATTTGCTACACGGGCGCTCTAGCCGAGTGTATTTGTGCGTGTGCAAAGAGCTTTTATACTTGGGTTCAAAATTTAGAATATAAAAAGAACCTACATTTAAGCGAAACTGCTCTCTGATTATACTCTACATGCTGTGGATATACTTATTAACTATGCAAGGCATACACTTATATAGGAGTACATATGTACATAAATTCATTCAATCAGTTAGACTCTAACTGTTAGAGGATACTTTTGGGCTCATAAAAAGTGCGCATATTCACTTCAAAAACCATGAAATGCGACCCTGGTAATTAGTCGATACAAAACAAATATAATTTTGCAAGTATGAATGTACTTAAACTGAAACTTCCAGCTGCGCACGTCACATGATACCACTCAGTAGTGCTGAACAATGTGTACACACATCTGTATTTGTATAAGCTAATATTTTCGTTTAAATATTTTGTGTCAAATTTATTAGAAGTCTGTCTAAATAATTAAAATTTGCAGCAAATATTTGTGGCTTTATGTCTGGTAACTCTCTCCAACCTCTCCGCGGACACACATTCTTGCATTACTTTACCAAAAACGCAAATTCATCTACATAGATGGCTCCGTAATAGAAAACTGTTTCAGTATTGGTATCTGTATTAGAAAACCTTTCCATAGCTCTACTATTCGGAAACAGACGAAAAGGATTTTTTTTTTGTTTCAAAGAAACGGATTTCAAATAAAGGAAGAATTGGAGCAAGCGTATCGCGGAGTGTATGTAACAAAGTTAAATTAGTGCTGCGTCGAGCACGGAGGGCCTTTCGCAAGAGAGCAGAAAAAATCGTCTTAAGGCCGACCGGGAACCTTTGCGCAAAACAATTTAAAAACCAATTTAATGGCTACCGTCTAGTGAAAGAAGGCGGAAGTGAAGTCCACGCAGGCCAAGCTCAGTAAGCTACAAGGACTGGCCTGCGTGGGCGTCGAGGTGCTTCTTGACCTGCTTCTTCTACAAAATGTTATCAAGAAAGAGGCTCTACTGGTTACAGCAAAGCTCATCTCAGTGTAGAATGTAGAGGACAAGAGGCTTATACACCCTTCCACCCTCAGGCTATAGAACAAAAAGGCGAGCTGCACATTACCTTTGTGGACCTGCAACTTCCGAGGTTTAACTTTACACAAAACTTCAAGGTATTTTTCTCCGATAGGAGCAACTTGGACAACGAACGACCTAAGCGCCGGAAGGACAGCCACTTCTGTCATACTGATGGCTCCAGGAGTGACCACGGCGTCGGAGCAGGAGTTTACGGCATGCAAACCAGTCGGCTCTTTTTCACCAGCAAGGGGCAAGGTAACGCTGTCTTTCAGGCCGAGGTCAGCGAGGGCGGTCCTCACTCTTAAAACACATGAGGTCACCTCAAAGTTGGCTGTCATTTAATACTTATCGCCTCCAGGAAACGGGTATACTTTTTATGGGTACCGGGACCCATTGGACTCATGGGAAAGAAGTGGCCGATATTCTCGCCAGAAAAGCGGCTGCACAGGGATTCATAGGCCCAAGACCCTTTACTGGTCTGCCATGGAGCTCTGTTAGGCGAAACTACTACATCTGGATGAAGAACAGAACGCAACATTATTAGACAAATACGGAAGGTAACAGATAGGCTAAGTCTCTCATTTCGTATATATCAACAAGAATAGTTCCTCTAACCTAAACAAACCTTGATATACTCAAGCGATCCTTCAGAGGATGACTTATAAAAAGCCTGCAGAGTTAAACTCAAAAGAGAGAGAATAAAGGAAGAACTCGAACACTATTTGCCTAATCCTCCTCAGGTCACTTAAGCAATGATGTCGATGGATCCGTTGCCTAATAAGAAAACTTTTGGTAACACAAGCCCACATTATGTGAGGACGTACTCATTTCCCAAACTTTCTCCCGCAGCTACCACTGATCAGCGCTCATCGACGTTGAATTATTTTATAAACAATTTTCCTCGCTTACAAATCATTGACCCCCGGCCTTTTTGTAAGCGCTTATTTCTCACTTCGCGTTGCTCTTTTTTCGATTGTCAAAATCAATTTAGCGTTTTTTGACGTGTGAATTGACAACAGTCAACAGCTTGTAACAAACCACCATTCGAGGAGAGTAACAGCCAAAGTAGCATAGCAGCAAAAACGCAGCCAAAGCTTTAGACATCCACAGCAGCAGGGTTAGGGGGATGTGCTGCACCAAGCCGTCGTGTAGAATTCTCAAAGATTGCAATTGACAATTTGAAAAATTTTAAATTGAAATGCGTAAATTGGTAGCTACTTTACAGTAGCTGCATTGCATTGCCAGCCAGCCAGCCAGTCAACTATTGCTGCAGTTTAACCCTTGGCAGCATTATTGATTACTTATGTAGCTACACAACATACATAGACGGCAGATCAATTGCGTGCACGTTGATCTTACTATATAGCGATTGCTGATGTGTGAACCTGTTGTTATCGTCGAATGGCCACCGTCCACCGTCCGCCATCCGTCGTTCGTCTTTCGCTCGATTGTTGCCAATCAACGCCAAATGCGCGTAGAACATGAAATACTAAAAGTGCTGAAATTTTTGCGCCGCATTGTACACCCCAAATTAAAGGTGGAGAAAAGAACAAACGCGCACGGCACACACGCGCGCAC
>NW_023458560.1:50393922-50395849 GCF_013731165.1 Rhagoletis pomonella
ATTTACTGTCCGGCCTCCCGCTTTCGACCCTGCTCCTACCGCTTTTAATGAACTGCGCCTCCCGCTTTTGTTGGAAAACACCTGGCAATGCTGACTGTAACTGAAATTTTAAATAATAATGGGAAAAGTGGAAATTTGAAGACGTAGAGAAAGATCAGTTTCGCAACCAAGCGACCCAGCAGAAAATCTGTAATTTTTCATTACAAACATTCTATGTTTACTGCTGTTGTAAGTGGTTTTTGTATCTGTTAAGAGAATTCCACAACGCAAATATAACCGTCTACAACTTTTCTTTTCATAGTTTTAGGCATAAATATTCTCTACAGTAGTGTATCGATATAAAGCAGGGCAAAAATTTAAAACTAAGTTGGCTCTTTTGTGCCTATCAATCGGTTCGATTTTCGTGAAAAAGTCCTGAAAGTGGTGGAACTACCTGCTGGGAAGCCCTGATCCTCCCCTCGTTGCTTAAGTTTAATACACAAAATTGAAAAACAAATAACCTTTTACATACTTTTTCACCTTTTCGTTTGACACATAGATCGATTAAGCTACCAATTTTGGCTATCCATAAACTAAAAAAAAATAATTCAGCTGATTATGGTGTGTACGAGTGACAGAAAAAAATGTCACCATTTGATGAATGACGTGCGATATTTGTCAAAAATCTCATAGACTTATTGCTAAATTTGCTGACCAAAATTAGGCACAAATCAGCGATTAGATATGTACGTGAATACATGTGGATTTGTTGAGTTGTCGCTTTTGTTGTTGTTGCTTATTACATACTTTGCCGTACACGTACAAAGCTGCACTGAGACCATATTTGTTGCGAGTAATTAAATACTTGTTAAATGTTGAAATGCTAAGAATTATTTTGCGGTGTTGTGGTGGAGTTTTTAAAAAAAAAAAAGTTGTAAGTAATAAAAAGTCGATTGAAGTATAGAATATGTATATGTAGAAGAACTATGAAGAATTCAAGGAGCGCTGTAATCCTACCAAGTAATAATTTAAATTCGAACGTTGGATGGACCTATTTCAATGAAATTTGGCACAGAGAGAGTTGCTACCTTTTTCTAAACTTAAAAATCTATGAATTAAAAAGTTAAGTGAAATAGCACAACAGTGTGGCTATCAAACGATAGAACGATTAATTTTCGAAGGTTACCACCTGGTTTGAAACTCGACGGAAAGGTTGGAAGAGGCGTTTTCTCTCTTCTAAGTTTCTGGACTACTGCAGCATATTCCAAGCTGAAGTTTCAGCTATCATGGAGACTGCTGAGAATCTTGGAACCGAATTGATGGGAAGAGACGACATCAATTTTAGTGATAGCCAGGCTGCAATCAAAGCTCTGAGATCATCTACAGGAGATGACTAAGTAGAACTGATTTCACCTCACTTGGATCCCTGATCATAGGGATATAGAGGAAAACTGAATCACAGATGAACTCACAAGCAGGGTTTCCACTTAAAAAAAAATCGACCAAATCTGGAAAATATCTACCAATATTTCTTTAGTTATTTTAATAAAAACTATAGTCTTGTTATTTCCTTAGTTATTTCAATAAGAATTAAAATTCTTTTTAAGGATCTTTTCATTTGACTAATTAGGTATTGGTATTTGAGATCATATCAACGACATCTTCTCAATTCAGGCAGATTCTTCTTGGTAAAGAACGCAATGGTGTGCTTTTGCCACTTGCAAGCTGCTACTTAGTGAATTTGTATACAAACAATCTGAAGAAAGATGGTATCAAAGTACGACTTGTAGAATTTCCAGGCATAAATGGGATCGGAAGCGGTCACGAAGGGTATACTATCCTAGAATAGAGGGCTCTAACCAGGCACTGTCTAATAGGTAAGCATTAGAACGGCTCGCCGTGTAAAGATAAAGATAAAGATAAAGATAAAGATAAAGATAAAGATAAA
>NW_023458560.1:50395949-50397982 GCF_013731165.1 Rhagoletis pomonella
TTTATCTTTATCTTTATCTTTATCTTTATCTTTATTTTTATCTTTATATTTACACGGCTAGCCTTTCTAATGCTTACCTATTAGACACTGCCTGGTTAGAGCCTTCTCTTCTAGGAGAGTATACCCTTCGTGACCGCTTCCGATCCCATTTATGCCTGGAAATTCGACAAGTCGTACTTTGATACCATCTTTCTTCAGATTGTTTGTATACAAATTCACTAAGTAGCAGCTTGCAAGTGGCAAAAGCACACCAATGCGTTCTTTACCAAGAAGAATCGGCCTGAACTGAGAAGATGTCATTAATATGATCTCAAATACCGTATACATAATTAGTCAAATAAAAAGATCCTTAAAAAGAATTTTAATTCTTATTGAAATAACTAAGGAAATAACAAGACTATAGTTTTTATTAAAATAACTAAAGAAATATTGGTAGATATTTTCCAGATTTGGTCGATTTTTTTTTTAAGTGGAAACCCTGCTTGTGAGTTCATCTGTCATTCAGTTTCCCTCTATGTCCCTATGACCAGGGATCCAAGTGAGCTGAAATCAGTTCTACTTAGTCATCTCCTGTAGATGATCTCAAAGCTTTTATTGCAGCCTGGCCATTACTAAAAATGATGTCGTCTCTTCGCATCAATTCGGTTCCAAGATTCTCAGCAGTCTCCATGATAGCTGAAACTTCAGCTTGGAATATGCTGCAGTAGTCTGGAAACTTGGAAGAGAGAAAACGCCTCTTCCAACCTTTCCGTCGAGTTTCGAGCCAGGTGGTAACCCTCGAAAATTAATCGTTCTTTCGTTTGACATCCACACTGTTGTACTACTTCACTTAACTTTTTAATTCATAGATTTTTAAATTTTGAAAAAGGTAGGAACTGTCTCCGTGCCAAATTTCATTGAAATAGGTCCATCCAACGTTCGAATTTAAATTATTACTTGGTAGGATTACAGCGCTCTTTGAATTCTTCATAGTTCTTCTATATACATATATTCCATACTTCAATTGACTTTTTATTGCTTACAACTGAAAATGCAGCCCCAATCAGATATTCTCTTACACATGTAAAAAATCAAAAGCTCATACTAACTCGAATATCAAAAGCAAAAATTCGACTCGTTTTTTTTTTTTTTTTTTTTTTGAAAAACTCCACCACAACACCGCAAAATAATTCTTAGCATTTCAACATTTAACAAGTATTTAATTACTCGCCACAAATATGGTCTCAGTGCAGCTTTGTACGTGTACGGCAAAGTATGTAATAAGCAACAACAACAAAAGCGACAACTCAACAAATCCACATGGATTCACGTACATATCTAATCGCTGATTTGTGCCTAATTTTGGTCAGCAAATTTAGCAATAAGTCTATGAGATTTTTGACAAATATCGCACGTCATTCATCAAATGGTGACATTTTTTCTGTTGTCACTCGTACACACCATAATCAGCTGAATTATTTTTGTTTAGTTTATGGATAGCCAAAATTGGTAGCTTTATCGATCTTTGTGTCAAACGAAAAGGTGAAAAAGTATGTAAAAGGTTATTTGTTTTTCAATTTTGTGAATTAAACTTAAGCAATGAGGGGAGAGGATCAGGGCATCCCAGCAGGTAGTTCCACTACTTTCAGGACTTTTTCAACGAAAAATCAAACCTATTGATAGGCATAAAAGAGCCAACTTAGTTTTAAATTTTGGCCCTGCTTTATATCAATACACTACTGTAGAGAATATTTATGCCTAAAACTATGAAAAGAAAAGTTGTAGACGGTTATATTTGCGTAGTGGAATTCTCTTAACAGATACTAAACAGCAGTAAACACAGAATGTTTGTAATGAAAAATTACAGATTTTCTGCTGGGTCGCTTGGTTGCGAAACTGATCTTTCTCAACGTCTTCAAATTTCCACTTTTCCCATTATTATTTAAAATTTCAGTTACAGTCAGCATTGCCAGGTGTTTTCCAATAAAAGCGGGAGGCGCAGCTCAGTAAAAGCGGTAGGAGCAGGGTCGAAAGCGGGAGGCCGGACAGTAAAT
>NW_023458560.1:50398082-50401730 GCF_013731165.1 Rhagoletis pomonella
TCAAAAATTTAAATTTACCTTCATCTACAACTTTGTCTTTACATATAGTTATTTATTTTTATCTCTATTTTCATATTAGGCTTTATGCTCTCCTTATCTTAAACCGCTCCTTTACACGCTTCTTTTATACAGTATTGATATTAAATCAAACAATTAAGAGTCATTTCCGCCCCCAACCATCTGCCACTTGCTGCTGCTACCACATTGCTACCGCTACTGCTGCGGTTTTTCTGCTGCTTCTTCCTTTTCTTTTGCTTCGTTTTGTTGCCATTTGCGGCACACAGCTGGAATATTGATAAGGCTGTGGCGGCTAATCGCTGGAAATGTGTAATTTTTTGTACGGATTTTTCGTTAGTTTTGAATCTTGTTTTTTTCAACGACCATTTTCATGCACACACAGCTCGCTGCTGGCTTTGTTGCGGCAACAAGCGCAGAGTAAGAAGCTATTTAACAAGTTGTTTTTTGGTGTTGTTGTTGTTGCATTTTTGCTGTGTTGTTCTTTGGTGCGAATGCATTTGTTACAATTCTGTTGCTGTGGCACGCATGCGCAGTGTTTGTTTTTGTTGTTGTTTGCTGCTATGTATTTTTTGGTCACTTGTTCTTTTTTGCAGCATTTGCGATTTTGTTGTTTATTGCCAACTCTTATTGTTGTTGTTGTTGCCACGCATTCCTCAACGTTTGTTGTGCTGAAGGTGATTTTAAATGACAGCAGCGACAATTGGCTGCTTAAATAAAAAAAATAAAAATAAAATAAATATACAAACAAATAAATTCAATAACAGTTCGCTTCTTCTGAATGCAACTGTTTTTGTTATAACACGCATTTTCTTTTCATCCAAATATTTAACGCAAGTATACTAAAGATTCGTGGAAATTCTTTAAGGCTGCTTGGAGTCGAATTTTTGATTTCTACGTGTACTCATCTTTCTTTCTAAATTTTTATCCACTTCAAATTTGTTTTCGACTCGATCCGTTTGAAAATTCTTGGTAAACTAATAATTGGTCTATCTGAAAATGGGGTTTCTACACAAAAAACATCAAACATAGAAAAAAATGGTTAGTTGGAAAAAGTGAACTAAATATTTTTTTCCTACTAAATATATATTCCGAAAATATAAAGATCCGTTTGTAAATAAATATGTATAAATATGTATATGGGTTGAGTTGAGTTGAGGAACGTAACATGGCATAACATATTTTATAAACCAATTCTGGTAACTGTCTTTCAACTACGCATAGTCTTTTGTAAGACAATTGTCTATATATCGAAAGACTAACTGAAAGGTCGGCTAACGAGGAGATCTTATCGTTATTCTATTTGCCTTTTAGCAATAATCTTTTGATTGTTTTTTGAGCTCTAGGCCGAGGGTAAATAAAACAATTGGATGTCTTATATTCCGTTTTGTTTATTACTGTCGATATTTCGCCTTTAATCTACAGGCATCTTCAGGAAATCTTGGCTTTGCCTGGTCAAAAGAATACAATAAACGGCCAGAAAACAAAACCTAGCCTTTTAGCAATAATTTTTCTAAAAATTAAATGAAATTAAAAAAATATGTGTGTAAAATTTTCGTTTTAAAATAATAGAAATTAAAAGAATAGTAAGATAAAAAAGCATTAAATTAAAAACAGAGGAAATATAAAATAAGTTTCTAAAATTAAATGGAATTAAAAACAATTTTTTTTTAAAACAAAATATAAAAATGCAAATCAAATTTAATAAATAAAAGCAAACAGCAAATTAAAAAAAGTTTTAAAAATTTAAATTTAAAAAATCCCTTTTAAAACAACCAGATCTAAAAATGAAAGGAAAATTTTCAATAAAACTTTTTAAAATTTAATTGAAAAAACAAGAAAAAATAAGTTCCTAAATATGATTTTTTTAAGACAATAAAATCTAAAAATGAAATGAGAAAATACAAAAAAGGTTCTAAGAGTTAAAAGAAATCATATAAAAATGTAAATCAAATTTAATAAAAAAACATCAATTTAAAAAATTAAATTAAAAAAAGTTCCTGAAACTTAAATGAAATTTAAAAAAATATTTTATGTTAAAAAAAAATTTTTCTAAGAATAAATATATATAGTTTTAGTTAAAAAAGAACTTAAAATTAAATCCATAATATCCATCCATAAATAAATATAAATAAAAAGAAAGATAAAATAAAATAAGTCCCTAAAACTCAAATGGAATTTAAAAAAATATTTCCTTTAAGGCAATAAACCTTTAAAAAGGTGAAAACGCCAATTTATAAGGCTCTTAGGATATTAAAATGAGTTGTGCACTGCGACCTTGCGATCTAGAAGGCTGCTATAAAGCTGCTTTATTTTTTACGAATAAGGCAATAAAAATGCAAAGCAATTTTAATCAAAAAAAAAAAGAAAATCAACCTAAAATTAAAAAATAAAATCTTTTTTAACATCAAATTAAAAAAAAAACAATTGGTTTTTAAAAATCAACTGAATTAAAAAAATAAATAAATAAAACAATCGGCTTTAAAAATAGAGAATTTATAAAAGGGTATTGAACAAAAGAAGAAAAAATAAGTTTCTAAAAATTAATGGCAATTAAATAAAAACTATTTTTCTTTTTGAAATAATGAAATCAAAAAAAATAAATAAAAAAGTTTCTAAGAGCCGAATGAAATTAAAATATATGATGCTTTCCATTTCCAGACAACCGGTCAGGTACGAGCATGATTTTTAATTTCGACCAAACTCAAATACATTGTTTGTTGGTCCAAATAATGAGACACGTATTTTTTCTTTTGGTTCGGAAAACTTTTTCGGCCGAATTAAACGCGATTTTGTTTTTCAGGCAAAAATCGATTATTCGAATTGACAGTGAGAATGTTTTTTTAAAATGCCCATAACTTTGTCAAAATTTAATAGATTCCAACAATGTTTTTAATCAAATGTCAGTAATTCTTGTCACTTCAAGATAGAATGATATAATTATTGATTTTCATTATTTAAAATTTTTTATTTAACAATAAACAAAAAGTGCATATTTTTTTTAATTTAATTTCTCAAAAAGTGTATTTTTTTTTTCTCAAACTTTTTTACCGGGAAAGAGACACTTTGAACTACAATCAACCCAAATCTCTAATAGCGAAGATTTTTTTTCTGAGTTATGATTTTTTATAGAAAATATACGTTTTTGTGGTACATACTACAATATTCTTATATTGTTTAACTAAATGGAACATATGTATGTAATATATCAGCAAAAAGTACAGCCGTGATAATTTTTTGTGTATCAAATAGATATTAGAACACACTTTCCACCATACAGTTTCGAAATACAAAATCACATTTTCCCGCTTTTATATATATATATGTATATATATAGGCTATATATATATTTTCTTCTTTTTAAAATAATAAGCTAAAGATTAAATCAAAAGAGCCAAAAAAATTAATAAAGAAAGAAAATTCCGATGCCCGAGAATGCGGATCTCAAAATTCGGTTCTCTTGAATGGTACGCCAGTGCTTTGCTCACTCCGGTATTGCAGCTTTGATATATTCTTTATCCTTATTTTTATGTTTATCTTTAACCTTATGTTGGGGTTCGTCTACATATTCACCATTATCCTTATATCAAAAATTTAAATTTACCTTCATCTACAACTTTGTCTTTACATATA
>NW_023458560.1:50401830-50403065 GCF_013731165.1 Rhagoletis pomonella
AGTTTTTATTAAAAACCGCCTCAAGCACAATAAAAAAATGTTGAATGTAATTAAAAAGAAAATCTTTCTATTTTTAAAACAAAACAATCTAAAAGGTAAATTAAAAAACTAAAAAAAAAATTATTTATTAAAATAAATTACTAAAAATTAAATGAGATATATAAAAATTATATATTTTTCTTTCTTACAGGAATAAAATCTAAAAATTAAAAGAAAACATAGAGCCACATACGCCTTCTCATGATGCTGGACTATGTTCTCCTTCAAGTTCACAGTTTTCTATAGAGAATGTAGCCTAATGTAGGGATCAGACGATTTGTACCTTTTACAGAGAGGTGTTGTTTACAAAATTGTTATTGGGCTGAACTCATTCTCGGCAAAAGTTTTTAGACAACACCACTCAGTGGCTGCCAAATGTGCAAACTTACAAATCGTGGGATCCCTGCTTAAGAGTTTTGCTTTATTCGTAAAGCTTAAATAAAAGGCGTATTCTTGCAGTCAGTAGTACATATGCTATTCCTGCTGCTCATTTAAGGTGATTATCTGCAAAGATGGTGTTCTACTATTTCCTGGTAGTTTTTTGAATAAGCGCTCCTAGCTCCGCAATGTCAGCTCAGGGTTTTTCTAACAAGTTGTGTGTTTTTATGTTGTTATATAGGGGGTGATATGAATATGAAAGCCTTCCACCAGATTAAAAAAGATTTTGTAGACAAATTTCCCTGTGGGTGGTACCAATTAGGGGGTAAAATGCGGTCTTCCATTGAGGCCAATGGAGGGCCCTCAATGGATAACTCACCAGTAGCACTATTTCCTGGAATCTTACTACGACTAGCCACTAAAATTATATCTACTTCGGATTGACTAATCAGCTGCACCTGTAAAAGACGCAAGAGGCACTCGGCTATTCCAAAAGTGGCGATCCGCTCGCCTTGACGATGGCGTAAACCACATACTACGTTCTAAAAGACGACAGCCTTCAGCGGTAAAAAAGTTTCTGCTGGAAAGCACTTGCAAGTTCAGGCAGATGGACTCATCTTCTCCAGCTACAACTTAGTCTTCCATTTCGAAGCTATCGTTACACAGACGATCTAGCCAGGCGGAGGTATCAACTCCCCTTTCCACTCAGCTCTCAACGGGAGAAGCCCCACGAAGGGTATATTCGGTGCCCAGTTTTATGTAGCGTTTGAGGCCTTAGCCGTGAATAGAGTGAATGCCAACGACCTTTTACTTTATTA
>NW_023458560.1:50403165-50406613 GCF_013731165.1 Rhagoletis pomonella
ACTTTGGAGATTCTCCATGTTAAATTTTAGAAAATTTTTCGAAACTTTTCGTTTCATTAATTTTAAGTATCGATTTCTTCGCCATCCTTCGGAATTTCTTTGGTTTTGTGCAGGACTGTTGCGGGACTTTGCGGAATTCTTGTTTTAAAATTATCGGCATCTTTCAGAATTTTTGCGATAATTTTAGTTTTTCTGGGACTTTTCGAGATTCTTCATGTTAAGCTTTAAAGCTTTTTTTCGATATTTTTCAGAAACTTCCCTAACTTTTTATGGACTTCTTCGTAGTTTTTGGGTAAATATCGAGAACTTTCGCCACTTTTTGGATTTAATCGAGACCTTTCAGTTTTCTCCATTTATTCTTGATTTTTTATTTCACTGTTTTCAAGATCTTGCGATATTATGTAAGGACATTCAGTATTCTTTTTGTTTAATTTTAGTAGTTTCCAGAATTTCTTCGCAAAGGTTTGGAGTTTTCTCGATAGCTTAAGGACCTTTTTGGGATTTCTTTTTCGTGATATTTCGGCGTACTCGTGACTTTTTCAGTTTTCTTAGTGTTTAATTTTTAGAGTTATTTCCAGAAATTTTAGGGAATTCGTGTTTTACATGACTGTTCAAGAATTCTTCGTAATTAGATATGTTTTCGGGATTATTTTACGATTTTTCTTGTTTAATTTTAGATTTGTAAAGCTCTTGCGATAGAGAATTTAGGAAAAGTAATTTTGTTGGATAAACAAGTTAACTTGATATTTCAAATGACCTTCAAAAGTAGGGGGTTTCGGTTTTTTTTTTTGATTTGAAAACAGTAATGCAGTGCGCTTTTTATAAAACATTTTGAACCCATGTTTTTGTTGTCCTTGTATCAAAAATATATTTCCATGGCCGCAGGGATCGAAAAACGCATACTTTTTTTTTAACGGGGCATTAAATGCTGTTTTTAGGTCAAAATCATACATAAAAAAAAATTATAATTTTGATAATCCTTTTGAAGGTTAAGGTAGCTTCATATCCAATGTGATCCTCAAAATGACCTCCAGGAGTAACATTTTCGAGGTTTTGTCTGTTTTTGGCCCAAAACAAAAAGTGATGAACTGTTAAAAACAATTTTAAATGCGCTTTTTGAATTCTTGTGACAATGGAAATCGATTCTTCTATACAAGAGCAGCAAAAATATGTGCTTAAAATCATTTAAAAATTTCACTGCATACTTTTTTCTGGTCAAAACATGGAAAAAAATCTGTCTTTGAAGGCTGTATAAAATGTCAAGGCTTTTTTTAGCGATCGAAATTATTTTTCCTATTTTTCCTTAATTCTCTTTTTTTTTGGGGAGCTTTAAAATGCTGTTAAATTTATTTCTTTAGCTGTTTTCATTCTCGAAATATTATATTTTGTTAGGAAAAATTTTAAAATTACACACTGTATGGCGTGTCGGACACTGCGCTTGTCAACGCGTTTTCCGCTCTTCAAATTTTTTTATTTTTTTTGGTGTTTTGTCTTCTGTTTACCATATGCATATTAATATGCCATAACATACCTACCTGCATACATAGTATATACAAATAAATATGTATGTATAGTGATTTTTTAATGCCTGTTCTCACACATAAAAATGTCATAATTTAATTTGATGTATGAGCTGCCAGCAATGCCAAACGTCCGCATGCCGTTTCCACTAAATTGGCTACTGACCGCCACCTCTTCCGATCGCTGTCGTTCGACCATTGTCCACAAAACTCGCGTTATTGCTTTGGCGGGTTCGGCCTGTTTGCCCGCCCACTGTCATCACTCCACGGCTGGTTATGCTTTTAATTGTTTTTTTGTTTGTTTTTTTTTCTTCCGATTGCTAACAATTTAATAAATGTCAATTTACGTGCTTGAAATTTGAAAATTTCCTTGACGTTATTACATTTTTTTTTCCATCATAAAACTTTATAATTTTTATACTAATAAATATGTACTTTGTGTGTGCTGTGTTGTAGACATTTGTACTTCATTCACTAATCTTTTCGGCTGTGGGGCTAGATTGAAATAAATTATCGCTGATTTGTGTTTTTGTGTGTTACTTTAAGTGTTAATTTAAATGTTATTTTGATGAAATTTTGTATAAAGATAATGTTTCGCATTTTCAGGTTATTTTGATAGATAATATCTCTGCGAATACTAATATAAGGTTTCCACCTAGTCTAAATTACCTATAAATTCAATTATACACAAATGAGTTTTCCGGCTGGCGAAATAATCAGTTACGCTGTTACAGTGAACGATGAACATTATCGTGACATGACAACAACCTTTTTATGGCCTGAATTAGATGAGATTTACACTGGCGGCAGAAATAATGGACTCGCCTTACGTTGGCTATATTTCTTTCGTTTATTCTATGTTTAATATTTTTTTTTTATAAAAGCCTACAACAAACACCATATAAGTCCGCTTTTCAAACTTTGTACAAAAATTGTAAGAATTCGATAAGTTTTCACCAAATTTTCAAACTTTTTATTCACAATTTTAAGTAAAATTTTTGGTATGCAGGATTTTTTGTATTTTTGTATTTTTTCTGGATTCTGACTAATCATGTACTTCTTTAAACCGTTATATCTCGGGTTCTACTCATCGTAGAGAGTTCGAGAAGATGGCAAAAAGTCAACATTGTTTCGAATTTGAGCAGAAAATCTCTTTGTTAGCAGCATTTGTTCCGCAATATAGATGTTCCGCCGAAATCCGTAACAAAATTTACATTTTTGCAAAAGGAAATTTTTAACACCTTGATAAATCCTTAAGTCATCCTTAGTTTTCGAAAACAAATAACAAAAAATTTTTGACTCTCACAAAATAAAACATATCGTCATCAAGAAAAAAAATATTTCGAAAATAGTTGCTGGGAAACCCCCATTTTCTAAAAACATAATTTTTATAGATAATTTACGGGTCTTCACTATGCATATAAATCAACTTCAAAAAGTTCAACTGTTTATAGCTAAGACAGATTTAACCCCCGTTTCTTTAGTTTTAAAACGACGTTAAGATGAACTCTCTACGAAGAGCAGAACCCGCGATACAACGATCACGAAAAAATCGAAACTTTGACATATCATATCTCCGAAGAAAAAATCCTCGAATATGTGATAACTTATTTCATGTATAGAACCCATACGAAAATTTGAAGAGAATCCGAGACACGACATTATTTTTTTACGAAATCCGTTCTCTGGGTGTACAAAACTGTATATATATACCGAAATAAATTGACGAAATGTTTAGGTGCGGTGTGTGTTAAATGTATAAAATTTATTTTCAATAGCAGCAATCATTTTGCATTTTATATAGATACATATAACTGTCAGAATTTCGTCGAAATGAAGATAATTACAGTGTCACTTTAATTGCTAAATATTTAATCAGGTGATCTATTAGTTTTATTTATGCATAATTCATGAAATGGCATTTTTTT
>NW_023458560.1:50406713-50411349 GCF_013731165.1 Rhagoletis pomonella
AATCTCCAGTAGTTACTAAAATATCGCAGTTTTCGTATTTCTGAAAACTACCGTTATATGGGAAGTGGGCGTGGTTAAAGTCCGATTTCGCCCATTTTCAATACCAACCTACCTTGGATTAAGGGAAACCTACATACCAAATTTCGTTGAGATATGTCAATTTTTGGTCGAGTTATCGTGTGCACGGACAGACGGACAGACGGACGGACAGACAGACATGGCTTAATCGATTTCTTTTTTCATCCTGATCATTTATGTATACATTTGTCTATATCTATCTCGATTCGTTTGGGCTGTTACAAACAACCGTTATGTGAACAAAATTAATATACCCTTGTGCACAAGTGCGCTCGGGTATAAAAAATTATTGTAGAAAACGAACAAACCATTAGGTGAAAAATATTTTTCTAGAACCGAACCCCATTCCATTTACATACATATATGAATGTACATATATGTAAGTGCTCGCATTGTCTCGCACTTCATATAACTCGCCCCCTCCGTCACCCAATTCCAATTCCAAGACAAATCAGTGCAATTCAGCTCAAAAACAAACAACAACAGACCAAAACAAACAACAATAAATATAAAACAAAAACAAAAAATGTTTACTAGTATTAACCGCAACCGAAGCGAGGAGACACCTGTTGGGGTAGAGAACGTTAAGCAACGATCGGGTCAGTGAACTTAGCCGCCGTTGGCGAAGCGGCCGCTATACAAATAGACACCTCAATTTGCGATATGTATGTATGTAAGTAGGTAAGTGTACTGTCGAGATGAGAAGTAAATGTGGATTTCCTGCAACTTCGCCTTTGGCGTGAGTAAGCTATGGTCGACCGTAAGGTCGAGTTTAAACTCGACGAATCGCGGTGACAGGGTAAAAATCACATTCTGTGATGGAGCTTTCTCAGACCCAAAGAAATGTTTGAGATATTTTAGACGACCGTTCACACTGCATCCATTGGCGGATAAGGACAAACGCCGAGTGACCTGAAGGCTACATAAACTCAGAAAAGCTAGAGTGGTTCTTATTTTCACCAGTCGGTGCACTACTAAAACGCGGAAATCCAACCAGAAAGAGGACAGTCTTAACGACCAACGGCTCTCCTTTCGCCAGTGATGAAGACACGTGATTCCTTACTAATCCTGTACTTCGTGTGCATTCTGGCAATCAAAATAGGTCTTTGGTAAAATGTGGGTTCGATCTCGTAGAGGAATGCATGGATTTACGCCTCTGTGATAACAATTCATTATCAGCTATACATCGCTTGTGTTGTGGTACAGACTCTCAATCAATAAATAGCGGGGGTAACTTTGCCAAACTTCAAAGTAGGACCGCCATGTGATGTATGGCAGCTTTTCCTACTGTTACTTAATGTCTTCATCCGCAGGGAAACCACTTTTAGGCTCTAGTGAAATAGGGAAGAGGAGGCAACTTCTGGAGGAATGAGATGTTAATGTCTTTTCTATGCAACATAATAGTACGCAACTGTTCCCTTTGCTAAAGAGATACGACAATGGTGAGCTCCCTGGGGGTATGTGCTGGCTTAACCCCTATACTGAGTTCGGGCTTTCACATTTTATTTGGGATCTTTACAGATGACGTTAAAACCGACACAGGCTCAGGATTTGGAGTATATGTATATCCACGGCAATGGAGACCACCTGGGCAACCTTTACAACCCAGTAGTAAGTGATCCAGGAATTGGACGGCCCTCTAGCTAATTCCGAACTAGTTTGGCAATTCAAGTCTCGACTAAATTGTGTTGGAAAACATAGAAAACTTGTTTTAGTCTTGTTCATTCGGGGATCAAGCGCTTAAACTAGGTATTTTTTTAGTCCGAAATCAGTTAAAGCATCGCGCCATCGAGGGGCTGAAGGTGGACAAAATTCATGTTTGCTCATACTTTCGTTGAGCAGATGGGATTAGAGAGAACTTGCGGGACAGGTGGCTGCTCACTTTTCGTGGCATAAACACCTGACCGTGATCGGTATATAATACAAACTTTTTGGGCACCTGCCTCGAAGAGGATGAGACGTTGGAAAATTTGTAAGGTCTGGGAGAGGCTTTGGCAGCAATACGTTGAGAAACGAAGACCTCAGCTCTTTAAAGATCTGCATTGATTGATACAACACAAGCAATTGGTACTATGTATTAAAAAAATATCGTAAAGGCTTACCTGTATTTTGTAATCTAAATTACAGCAGATTCGGTAACTTAGGCAATTCATTCATCGTTTTGAATTCATTTTCTGTTTTTGATGCAATTTCTAAGTTTGGTGATTCACATAGTACTTAGTTTACATAATAGGTGGTGATTAGTGATTTAGTCTGATTTGAAGCGGAAATCTGAAATGAAATAACAAAACAGGAAGAATTTTAGCTTTGTTTGGAAATATGCTGATTACTTTATATGTACCGGCAAAGGAAACGAATGCACTGGAATACACAGAATTGTTTTGGTTTTTTTTTCTTCTAGGAAAATTACACTGTGCGATAATTTTATGACAGTTCAAGCCAGCTCGGACTTTGCTAATATTTTCTGTAAGTATACACAACCAGTAATAAAACACACGGTGGATTTGAAAAAGTTAGCTCGTATTTTTATTTCATGGCCTACTAAAGGTTCCACTTTTCCACTTTTTTGAAAACTACTTCGGCCGAGACGTGAAAACTTAAGTAAGCCATAAAATAAAAATACGATCTAACTTTTGCAAATCCACCGAGTGTTTCGGCTGTCGCACAGTGTTATCATCATTTATAAACAATACTTTGATGATTAATGATGATCTTTTGAATGAATTAGCTGGTGGAAGTATTTGAGAGAAGTGAGAACACTATAATATTCAACAGCATACAAGCTACTAGCGGAGATTTCGAAAATTTTTCAGATAAGTATTTTCAAATCTGTGCGTTTCAACAAAGACCCGAAATTGTTCCAAAGTCAACCAAAAGCAGTTTTAAAAAAAAAAAAAGTACACTAAAACTTTTGACAATTTACGATCACCATCACGAAAGCTCATCAAAAATTAATGAAATAAATTTTGGGTGCGCATTAAAAATGCAACAGCACTAATTTATATTCCGCATACGCAATCAAAAACCGGGATCCCTTTTTGCACATACACTTATGCATACATACATACATACACATTTATGCACTAACACGGGGCGGCAAGAAGTAGGCAACAAAATAAAACGTGCAACCGCAAACGCATCACTGCATTGCTGATATTAATAAGATTTATTTGCAACATTAAGCAATTTTTACTGCCGATTTCACTGTCACTGCCACCACTGCACATCACATGTGATGATGATACACAGACAGTGCTGCTACAGAAAGGAATGACGATTCTGTCTGCATTGTCGTTTGACTGCGGCTGCTGTAGAGAATGTGGTGAATGGGATCATAAACAAAAAATGTTGCGCGCAGGCGCAGTAAAAATGTCGAAAATCATCAAGGCAACAAGCATGAAAAAGTCAATATGAAATGCAGCGAAAGAAAGAAAAGTTATCGGAGAAGAGAACTGACTGAATTGCAAATACATGGTCATGGCATTTTGTTTACAAAAATGTATATACATTATCTTAATTTTTTTCTGTGTCTGTAACTTTATGCTGATCTTTATCTTCATCTTCATTTTCTTGTTTATATTTGCCTTTATCTTCATCGTCATATTTACCTCCATTTTGATCTATTTCTGTATATTAATATTTTTCTGTATATTGACCTTTATGATAATCTTTGTCTTTATCTTCATCGTCATATTTACCTCCATTTTGATCTGTTTCTGTATATTAATATTTTTTTGTATATTGACCTTTATGATAATCTTTGTCTTTATCATCATCTTCATCCCTAATTTCACTTTATGTTTTTTATCTTGACCTTCTTTATGATAATCTTTATCTTTTGTTTGTTTTCATTTTTACTTTTATCATTATCGTTTTTATCTCAATCTTCATCTTGATCTGTATCTTCGTTTTTAACTGTAGATTTAACTTTATGCTTATCTTTACCTTCACCTTTGTCTTTATCTTTACTTCAACTTTATCATTTTCTTCATATACATATTTACGATTACATTTATCTTCACCTTTTTCTTTAACTTTATCTTTACCTTTATTTTCATCTTTATCTTTACCTTTATTTTCATCTTCATCTTTACCTTTATTTTCATCTTCATCTTTATATTTACCTTCATCTTTGTCTATATCTTTAAGTTCATTTATATCTGTTTCTTTAAATTTATGCTTATATTTATCTTTATCTTCCCCTTCTTCTTCATCTTTTTATTTATACTTGTCTTAACATTTTTCTACACCTGCTTTTTTAACTATATGCTTATCTTTACCTTCATATTCATCTTTATATTTATCTTCATTTGTACATCTGTTTCTTCATTTTTGCTTTTTATCGTAATATTTTTCATCTTTCTCTCCGTTTATCCTTCTCTCATTGTATTCATTTATAAGCTTAACTTAACTTAATCTTTACATTTTAAAAATCTTTAATATTTTTCTAAGTGTACGACCTCAAAAGGTTTGTAGATTTCACACATTATTGTTATAAGTATTATTGTCCATATACATACATACATGTGTATTTATTTCGTTTTGCTAATGAAAAAAA
>NW_023458560.1:50411449-50415219 GCF_013731165.1 Rhagoletis pomonella
TTTTAGACGAAAAATAAGAATATTATAAATTTTTGGAAAATGGGCGTAGCCACGCCCACTTATGGTTACATGTGTATATCTTGGTAACCGCTGCACCAATTTCTTCCAAACTTGGCACAGTTGTTGGCCTTGGTACAGCATAAAAAACCGCCGAAACATTTTAAAATCGGACAATAACCACGCCAACATCCCATATAACGGTAATTTAGAGAAATACAAAATCTTCGATAAATCATTAAATATTGAAGCTAATTTATTCAAAATTGATGCTTGCAACAACTCTTTACCAAGAAATACGTTTATGGTAAAATTTTGGAAAATGGGCGTGGCACCGCCCACTTATGATCACATATAAGTATATCGGTAACCGTTCTACCAATTTGTACCAAACTCGGTATGGTTATTGTACTTGCCACGTGTAAGCAAAACGTTGAAAATTATTGAAATCGGACTAAAATAACGGCCGATTCTCATATAACGGTAAATTTAAGAAATGCTTGAAACTTCCATATTTCGAAATTGAAGGACGCTAATTTACTCAAAATTGATACACCTCGGCTTACCATCTAGCGGAAGGTTTCGGAAGGGTGAAAAAACATGTATTTAATACTTGCGCCGGGTATTTAATGTTCGGCTCCGCCCGAACTTAGACTTTCTTACTTGTTTTTTATTGAAACTTTTTGGTCCAATAATTTCACCAACAATTCACGTTTACGATTTTGATTGGCACATTCATCTGCTAAAATGATGGTTCGGTAGTCATTTGCCGCTTTAAATAACCTATCGAAAGTGTTATGTCCGTGAAGAAGTTTTTGAAATTCTCCAATGATCTGGCGTTTCAGAGCACGGTTAATTGCACAACGAAGTAAATTTGAAGAATTTTTTCCTCTTCACTACCTGGCGGCAACAATGACCCGGTTCTATAGTGAATCTGTGCTAGAAGCTTTATGATATAGTTGATGGTAGTTTCAAAATGAATGCGTATCCTTGTCCAACAGAAATGCAATATACATATCGCTAGCTTAGAGTGAAAAGTTGCTAAGTCCACTTTTTATGAAAACTCATATTTTGATATAGGAGGCTAGAGAAATTGAACACGCATCGTTTAGAAAATTATAAAAGTACTTGTTTTATTTTTTCCTCTTCATAAGCAATAAAAGGAAAATTTGCTAAGTCCAAAAGAAGCGCCAGAAATTCGATAAGGCCAAAATAATACGACATCTTTTAATAAATATCGAATCCTTCTGATTCTTATGGAGTTTTGCTTTGCTTTAAACGCGCAAAATGTTTGATTCAAAGTCTTGCGAAATAGTTAAAGAAAATCGCTATAGGAAGATTTTTTCCTCTCCTGTAAAATTTTTAAATTGGGACTTAGCAACTTTTCTTTCTAAGCTAGCGATATACTTATTTCAGACAAAATACCTTAAAAGCTGGAACGCATAATAATATTGGAAAATCAGATCCATTGTGCCAGTCGTAACACAGAAGAGTTCGATATACTCAATGGTGCAAAAGGTCGATTTAATCTGACATTCATGGTACCTTTTCTCACTTGGCGATTTTTAGTAATAGCTCGACTCCAGCGCCACCTGGCAGCACTTTTTTGTAATAGTATTGCTCTTACCGCTACCAATACATATTTAAAATATTAACCAAATCGGACAATAAATAACACTTTTAGTAATAACTCAACTACAGCGCCAACTGGCGGGTTGAATAGTGAAACTGAACCATCCAGAGACCCACTCAAACACACAAAAAAAAAATTCGTTAAAATCCGGACACCCATTTAGGAGCATTTCCTTCACAAACACACCTACAGTGGAATTATAAATACATTCAAAGGTAGATAAAAGTCTATACGTGGCCCTACGCCCCATGGTTTTTTCCCTAAAAAAAAGAAATAAAGCCGGCGGGCTTTATTGCCTTTTGCCGGTGGGCATTATATCCCTTTCGAAATGGCAATAACGCCCCGTGCTTCATTCCTGGCAGAAAAAAACACAGTTACACTCTGTTGGGTGCCGGGTCACTTTGGAATAAAAGGCAATAAGGCCCTTGACGAGCTGTGGTCTTAGTTGGTCCTCTTCGCGAAACATAACTACTAAGTTGGTACACTCTGAACGCAGTAAGTACTGGGAGGCGGTGGGAGGCCGTACACAGGCCAAGCTCTTTGGCTACACTTTCAATAGATCGGATGTTAGGCAATTAGGTCGGGGCTGTTGTCCTTTAATATTTCACTGCACTGATAGACAAAGAAGGTTCCTGATCTAAGGGCTTGAAGTGCATATATTTTCAACAAAGCTAGGAGAAGTCGGTTAGACACCGGCATCTAATTGTATATGATTATACCTGTAATCCGAGAGTAGAATAGTAGATGGCATGGAAGAACTACTGCGAAAACATGGAAAGCAACCATGAAGCATCGAGATTTAGGCAATTTCACTCTAGAAATTCTGTTTCTCTGAAGTATCTGAAAAAACGAGGCGATTCCTTAACTTATTACTCTCCAAGTAACGCCAAATCAGCATGAAATCTGTTGGCCGAGAGTCATCAAGGAATCTAAAGGCCACGAAAACTTAAGGATATTGAGCGAGTATCCTCTGCTACAAGAGTTTTCAGAGGTTCTATGTCCGTATAATTCCCCTATTAAGCGAGCTCGTTACACTGTGGGTACGTCTCAAATCGTTTCTTTTAAATACCCTTGAAATATTGATTGAGCTGAACATCAGAATGAGGATTCATAAGGAGCGCTTCTGCTTAAATCAGCACGTCTACTGCAAGGGCAGATCGGTGGAATCAGCCCTACAGGTGGATGTGGGGAAGCGAGTTTTTCTTGTTAAGAAAAAACTAAAAAATCTTCGAAGCCACTAAAAAAAGTTCTCATCTAGATCGAAACACAGGCTTATAAGATCAAATACAAATCACAGAAATCTCATAGAAACGCAATCTCTGTAATCGCCTTCAATCTCGACCCAACCACACCCAAACACATATTTTCACGCATGTCACCCCTCCCAGCTATATGCTCTATGGCGCCATGCTCCTTGAATTTGCTTCGATATTTTTTTTTTTTTTCAATTAACGTATCGTATTTCCGCATATTGCAATTGAACAAGAAAATTACATCAGTTCATTCATGCATAGCCAGTGCGCATGTTGTTGCAACTAATTGTTAGTCCATCAACTGCCACTTGTAGAAAATGCAACTGTAACAATAAAAAGATAAAAGATAACAACAACTATTCTTATACAAGTCATAACTATTCGAGTGACCGAACAAAAATCGAGCAGGTGTTCTCAAGCGATCGATTGAGAATTAATTCGTTATTTGTTGTTGCTGTTTTTGTTTATTTGCATTTTGATTGTGTTGTGTTCTAGATTCGCCCACTTCAGAATGACGCAGAGAGCAATTGTAAACGCAAGTGGGTAATGCATTGTATGAAGACTGGAGGTGGAGGACTGGGACAGACAGGTGGGTGGGTAGTGCTAGTGCGCCATATGGCTAAGGTAACAAGCGGCAAAGACTGCGTTAAAAGGTTAAAATTATTTACAATGTTGCATGTAAACAGATATGTAAATATGAACGAACGAATACATATATCGTCACCTCAAATGCAAAACAACGTAACAAACATCATCGTTGAAACGCAAAAAGTCATAACTAATAAAACTTTTTGATTTGTGACGATACGTATGTTTTTACATTTAATTTCATTTTGAAAGATTTACTTTTGCAGGGCAGTTCTGGCAACTGTCTTTGAACTCATCAT
>NW_023458560.1:50415319-50431829 GCF_013731165.1 Rhagoletis pomonella
ACGTCCGCATGCCGTTTCCACTAAATTGGCTACTGACCGCCACCTCTGCCGATCGCTGTCGTTCGACCATTGTCCACAGAACTCGCGTTATTGCTTTGGCGGGTTCGGCCTGTTTGCCCGCCCACTGTCATCACTCCACGGCTGGTTATGCTTTTACTTGTTGTTTTTTTCTTCCGATTGCTCACAATTTAATAAATTTCAATTTCCTCTACGTGCTTGAAATTTAAAAATTTCATTGATTTTATTAATTTTTTTTTCAATCATAAAACTTTATAATTTTTATACTAATAAATATGTACTTTGTGTGTGCTGTGTTGTAGACATTTGTACTTCATTCACTAATCTTTTCGGCTGTGGGGCTGGATTGAAATAAATTATCGCTGATTTGTGTTTTTGTGTGTTACTTTAAATGTTATTTTGATGAAATTTTTTATAAAGATAATGTTTCGCATTTTCAGGTTATTTTGATAGATACTATCTCCGCGAATACTAATATTTATAAGATTTCCACCTAGTCTAAATTACCTACAAATTCAATTATACACAAATGAGTTTTCCGGCTGGCGGAATAATCGGTTACGCTGTTACAGTGAACGATGAACGTTATCGTGACATGACAACAAACTTTTTATGGCCTGAATTAGATGAGATTTACACTGGCGGCAGAAATAATGGACTCGTCTTATGTTGGCTATATTTCTTTCGTTTATTCTATGTTTAATATTTTTTTTTTATAAAAGCCTACAACAAACACCAAATAAGTCCGCTTTTCAAACTTTGTACAAAAATTGTAAGAATTCGATAAATTTTCACCAAATTTTCAAACTTTTTATTCACAATTTTTAGTAAAATTTTTGGTATGCAGTTTTGTAGCCCATCCAGTAATATAATAAATTGCCAGTTTCATTTAGCTTCGAAATACCGAAAATTTTAAGTTTTTTTTTTTATTGACAGCATCACGTATTTTTCCCCAAACAAAATATGCAT
The DNA here is from genome assembly GCF_013731165.1 of Rhagoletis pomonella. Lineage (NCBI taxonomy): Eukaryota > Metazoa > Arthropoda > Insecta > Diptera > Tephritidae > Rhagoletis > Rhagoletis pomonella. The sequence continues at coordinate 50,416,307 of NW_023458560.1, forward strand.
CGTAAACAAAAAAAATTGTCAAAAATCAACCGTATTTTCTAACCAATTGAAAGTTGCATTTTATTTCACTAAAATTTAATGAGCTACAAAACTGCATACTAAAAATTTTTCTTAAAATTCTGAATAAAAAGTTTGAAAATTTGGTGATAATTTGTCGAATTTTTATAATTTTTGTACAAAGTTTGAAAAAGGGATTTATATGGTTTTGTTGTATAACTACCCAGGCTTTTCTAACAAAATATTAAACATAAAATAAACCAAAGAAATATAATCAAAACTCTTCAAAGTAAGGCGAGTCTATTATTTCTGCCGCCAGTGTACTTGGACAATATGTGGTTTCAATAGTATGGTGCCACATGCCACACAGCGCATGAAACAATGGCCCTATTACGAACATCTGCGATCTTATTGAATCACCCTATATATAAAATATTGTAAAATCGGTGAAGCTGGTGATAAGGAGATAGCTGTTTTTCTTAAACTTAGAGCATGTGAGGCATTCTTTTTCGTATCGGACACCAAAGTTGGTGTCACATTTTCGATTGGCTGAAAATTTGCTTATGGGTTCTATGTATATGTGAAAGAATCTAACACGTATTCGAGGATTTTTTTTCGGAGATATGATCTGCCAAAGTTTGTATTTTTTCTGGATTCTGACTAATCATGTACTTCTTCAAATCGTTATATCTCGGGTTCTACTCATCGTAGAGAGTTCGAGAAGATGGCAAAAAGCAAACATTGTTTCGAATTTGAGCAGGAAATCTCTTTGTTAGCAGCATTTGTTCCGCAATAAAGATGTTCCGCCGAAATCCCCAATCGGAATCCATAACAAAATTTACATTTTTTGCAAAAAGAAATTTTTAACACCTTGATAAATCCTTAAGTCATCCTTAGTTTTCGAAAACAAATAACAAAAAATTGTTGACTCTCACAAAATAAAACATATCGTCATCAAGAAAAAAATATTTCGAAAATAGTTGTTGGAAAATCCCCATTTTCTAAAAACATAATTTTTATAGATAATTTACGGGTCTTCACTATGCATATAAATCAACTTCAAAAAGTTCAACTGTTTATAGCTAAGACAGCTTTAACCCCCGTTTCTTTAGTTTTAAAACGACGTTAAGATGAACTCTCTACGATGGGTCTACAAAAGGTACAACTCAAACGTACTTGTGTAGGTAACTAGATGCCGAAATAAATTGACGAAATGTTTAGGTGCGGTGTGTTTTAAATGTATAAAACTTATTTTCAATGGCAGCAATCATTTTGCATTTTATATAGATACATATAACTGTCAGAATTTCGTCGAAATGAAGATAATTACAGTGTCACTTTAATTGCTAAATATTTAATCAGGTGATCTAATAGTTTTATTTATGCATAATTCATGAAATGGAATTTTTTTCATTAGCAAAACGAAGTAAATACATATGTATGTATATGGACAATAATACTTATAACAATAATGTGTGAAATCTACAAACCTTTTGAGGTCGTACACTTAGAAAAATATTAAAGATTTTTATAAATGTAAAGATTAAGTTAAGTTAAGCTTATAAATGAATACAATGAGAGAAGGATAAACGCTGGAGAGAAGGATGAAAAATATTACGATAAAAAGTCAAAAATGAAGAAACAGATGTACAAATGAAGATAAATATAAAGATGAATATGAAGGTAAAGATAAGCATATAGTTAAAAATAAAGATGTAGAAAAATGTTAAGACAAGTATAAACATAAAGATGAAGAAGAAGGTGAAGACGAAGATAAAGATAAGCATAAATTTATAGAAACAGATATAAATGAACTTAAAGATATAGACAAAGATGAAGATTAATATAAAGATGAAGATGGAAATAAAGGTAAAGATAAAGATGAAGTTAAAGAAAAAGGTGAAGATAAATGTAAACGTAAAGATGAAGATGAAGAAAATGATAAAGTTGAAGTAAAGATAAAGACAAAGGTGAAGGTAAAGATAAGCATAAAGTTAAATCTGCGGTTAAAAACGAAGATACAGATCAAGATGAAGATTGAGATAAAAACTATAAAGATAAAAGTAAAAATGAAGATAAACACGTAAGGGCATAGATAAAGATTATCATAAAGAAGGTCAAGATAACAAACATAAAGTGAAATTAGGGATGAAGGTGATGATAAGGACAAAGATTATCATAAAGGTCAATATACAGAAATAGATCAAAATGGAGGTAAATATAACGATGAAGATAAAGGCAAAGATAAACAAGAAAATGAAGATGAAGATAAAGATCAGCATAAAGTTATAGACATGGATAAAAATTAAGAAAATGTATATAAATTTTTGTAAACAAAATGCCATGACCGTCTGTTACAATTCAGTCCGTTCTCTTCTCCGATAACTTTTCTTTCTTTCGCTGCATTACATATTGACCTTTTCATGCTTATTGCTTTGATGATTTTCGTCATTTTTACTGCGCCTGCGCGCAACATTTTTTTTGTTTATGATCCCATTCGCCACATTCTCTACAGCAGCCGCAGTCGAAACGACAATGCAGCCAGAATTGTGATTCCTTTCTGTAGCAGCACTGTCTGTGTATCATCAGCACATGTGCTGTGCAGTGGTGGCAGTGACAGTGAAATCGGCAGTAAAAATTGCTTAATGTTGCAAATAAATCTTATTAATATCAGCAATGCAGTGATGCGTTTGCGGTTGCACGTTTTATTTTGTTGCCTACTTCTTGCCGCCCCGTGTTAGTGCATAAATGTGTATGTATGTATGTATGTATGCATAAGTGTATGTTCACAAAGGGATCCCGGTTTTTGATTGCGTATGCGGAATATAAATTAGTGCTGTTGCATTTTTAATGCGCACCCAAAATTTATTTCATTAATTTTTGATGAGCTTTCGTGACGGTGATCGTAAATTGTCAAAAGTTTTAGTGTACTTTTTTTTTTTTTAAATCACTGCTTTTGGTTGACTTTGGAACAATTTGGGTTCTTTGTTGAAGCGCACAGATTTGAAAATACCCTTCTAAAAAAATTTCGAAATCTCCGTTAGTAGCTTGTATGCTGTTGAATATACTGTTGAGTATACTCACTTCTCCCTAATATTGGTATTAACACACGGCCATAAATATATGAATATCAAATACTTCCACCAGCTAATTTAAAAGATCATCATTAATCATCAAAGTATTGTTTATAAATGTTGATAATACTGTGCGACAACCGAAACACTCGGTGGATTTGCAAAGCTCGTATTTTTATATTATGGCCTACTTAAGTTTTCATGTCTCGTCCGAAGTGGTTTTCAAAAAAGTGGAAATGTGGTTAAAATAAATATATAAGCGAAATTTAAGATTAAAACATATATAGTAAAATTGTATGGGAAATATTTTCGTAGAATATTTTAACCCATTAGCTCCCACCTGAAAGGGTGCAAGAAGCAAATTTGGAAGGTCGATAGAGGATTGAAATAGTCTAGAAAATTATTCTTCGGAAAATTTTACTAGGGGTCTTCTCAGGCAAAAACTTCATGCCACCAACGTAAAAGTCTATAAAATTAAAACAAAAAATCTATGCCCAAGAAGAAATAACAGTCAAACTCAATTAAATTTTTTTGTTTTTAAACCAATTCTCTTTTGCTAATTTTATAAGCTTTCATTCAAAAAAAATTTATCAAGAAAAATGAAGGTTCCAGTGAATTATGAACAGTAAATTCCAGTTTTTAACCACTGTACAGCGGCACACAGCGCTACCAAATTTTTTGTAGCAAAAAGCCAAGTTTTTTTTATATATTTTATATATGTAAGTAACTACTTGCGAAAAATTCATGTCTTAATTAAGTTAAACATAGGCTATAATCTTGATATAATAATTGGTAGTTTTCAATCAAAACAATATAAGCATAACTAATAACCTAGTATTCAGCCCAATACTGCTTGCTTACAGCCGGTTTCACCAGCAATTATTATTTTTTTTTAATTAAGTGTGGCTGTTATTTCTTCTTGGCATATACTTTTTTTTATTTTTTAGAGAATTTTGCGTTAGTGGCATGAAGTGTTTGCCTGAGAAGACCCCCAGCAATATTTTCCCAAGAATAATTTTTTATAAAATGTATATCAATTCTCTAACGAACTTCCAAATTTGCTTTTACCGTGGCTTCTTGAAGTAAGGGTCGAAAGGACCTTTTCAGGCGAGAATTAGTGGGTTAAAATGTTCAACGAAAATGTTTTCCATGAAATTTTTCCATATACATATGTCTTAACCTTTAATTTCACTGAGACATTTATTTTAACCATTTTTTCCACTTTTTTGAAAACTATTTAGGCCGGGACATGGAACCTTTAGTGGGCCATAAAATAAAAATACGAGCTAACTTTTTCAAATCCACCCAGTGCTTTATTACTGGTTGTGTATACTTACAGAAAATATTAGCAAAGTCCGAGCTGGCTTGAATTGTCATAAAATTGTCGCACAGTTTAATTTTTCTAGAAAAAAAAGAACAAAATATATTTGTGTATTCCAGTGCATTCGTTTCCTTTGCCGGCACATATAAAGTAATCAGCATATTTCCAAACAAAGCTAAAATTCTTCATGTTTTGTTATTTCATTTCAGATTTCCGCTTCAAATCAGACTAAATCGCTAATCACCACCTATTATGTAAACTAAGTACTATGTGAATCACCAAACTTAGAAATTGCATCAAAAACAGAAAATGAATTCAAAACGAATGAATGAATTGCCTAAGTTACCGAATCTGCTGTAATTTCGATTACAAAATACAGGTAAGCCTTTACGAAATTTTGTTATTACATAGTACAGATCGTTAAAGAGCTGAGGTCTTCGTTTCTCAACGTATTGCTGCCAAAGCCTCTCCCAGACCTTACCAATTTTCCATCGTCTCATCCTCTTCGAGGCAGGTGCCCAAAAAGTTTGTATTATATACCGATCACGGTCAGGTGTTTATGCCACGAAAAGTGACCAGCCACCTGTCCCGCAAGTTCTCTCTAATCCCATCTGCTCAACGAAAGTTATGAGCAAACATGAATTTTGTCCACCTTCAGCCCCTCGATGCCTCCCAGTCAGTGCTGAGCGAAAAATTCACACAGTTTCTAACGAGGGATTTGATAGCTGAAGGCGCGATTTCGGACTAAAAAAAATACCTCGGTTAAGCGCTTGCTCCCCGAATGAACAAGACTAAAACAAGTTTTCTATGTTTTCCAACACAATTTAGTCGAGACTTGAATTGCCAAACTAGTTCGGAATTAGCTAGAGGACCGTCCAATACCTGGATCACTTACTACTGGGTTGTAAAGGTTGCCCAGATGGTCTCCATTGCCGTGGATATATACTCCAAATCCTGAGCCTGTGTCGGTTTTAAAGTCATCTCTAAAGATCCCAAATAAAATGTGAAAACCCGAACTCAGTATAGGGGTTAAGCCAGCACATACTCCCAGGGGAGCTCCCGCCATTGTCGTATCTCTTTAGCAAAGGGAACAGTTGCGTACTATTATGTTGCATAGAAAAGACATTAACATCTCATTCCTCCAGAAGTTGCCTCCTCTTCCCTATTTCACTAGAGCCTAAAATTGGTTTCACTGCGGATGAAAACATTAAGTAACAGTAGGAAAAGCTGCCATACATCACATGGCGGTCCTACTTTGAAGTTTGGCAAAGTTTCCCCCGCTATTTATTGATTGAGAGTCTGTACCACAACAGAAGCGATGTATAGCTGCTAATGAATTGTTATCACAGAGGCGTAAATCCATGCATTCCTCTACGAGATCGAACCCACATTTTACCAAAGACCTATTTTGATTGCCAGAATGCACACGAAGTACAGGATTAGTAAGGAATCACGTGTCTTCATCACTGGCGAAAGGAGAGCCGTTGGTCGTTAAGACTGTCATCTTTCTGGTTGGATTTCCGCGTTTTAGTAGTGCACCGACTGGTGAAAATAAGAACCGCTCTAGCTTTTCTGAGTTTATGTAGCCTTCAGGTCACTCGGCGTTTGTCCTTATCCGCCAATGGATCCAGTGTGAACGGTCGTCTAAAATATCTCAAACATTTCATTGGGTCTGAGAAAGCTCCTTGACAGAATGTGATTTTTACCCTGTCCCCGCGATTCGTCGAGTTTAAACTCGACCTTACGGTTGACCATAGCTTACTCACGCCAAAGGCGAAGTTGCAGGAAATGCACATTTGCTTCTCATCTCGACACCAGAGTCCCCTTTTCCAAGCCGATAAGTGTAACCTCAATAAAATACCATCCTGCATTTCATTCATATAGATGTGCTACAGGAGCCAAATAGTGGTAAATAGTAGTTCACCCGCGATCAGATACATAATCTTAAGATCACATGGACATACCAAAAGACTGGTGCTATTTACTTCTAAAGGCGTTGGAGTTGTTGACACAAAATATTGCCTATTGCCAACCTAGATTGTTCTGTTTTTGAAAACGGTCAATCTCAACCAGCGACGCTTACACTTCATAATTTATTCGTAGAAACATACATATGTACAAATTATAGGTTTGTGGTATTGCAGCTGTTCTGCCTATATCAGCAAGCATTGAGCTGCTTGTCGATCAGTGCATTAGCCTCGCGCGTGTGCGCTGTGGGCCAGTGTTAATCCGCGCTTGAAAAGCCTCCCCACAGACTGCTTGCCTACTTGCTTTTCAAATGGGCCCTTGCTGCGCCACCTCTAATCTGTCAGCTGTCGGAGGCGCCTAGTAGTATTTGGGGCGTTCATCAATGGCTGCTTATAAACGAATAAGAAAAATTTAATTAAGTAGAAAATCGAAGCAGCTCCCTTGACCTTCCCCCTCATTCCATTAAACTTGTGGTGATTCTTTTTTGTATTCTGATATTTTTTTGCATATAATTAGCTGATGTAATTAGTTGTATTTATTGCGTTGGATTTTTATTATTAATTAATTTGTTTATTTATTATTCAATGGAAAATTGTTCGAGTGCAACTGTTGCGCTGCCAGTTCCATTATTGTGGTTGTTGTTGCCATTGTTGCTACCATTGCACTTGAGTAGTGTCATTAAAAGCGCACAGTTATTGCAATTTCATTTCCATTTTATTAATGCACTTTTTGTTCGGTTTTTATTTTATTCTGTCACTATGTATGTATACATTTTCATACATATATTACATTAGGATGCATCACTCTCCCTACACAAAAAAAGTCGATATTGTTTTTCCATCTGTATTATAAAATCTATTATATTTTAAGATCTCCGCCAAAATGGTATGGAAAAATATTAAGATTTACATGAGCTTGGCCGAATTGAAAATATCTTAAAAATCGAGTTTTTCTATAAACGAAATTAGTTTTTAAACTTTTTTTTCCAAAAATTACCTCACATGAGAGAAAGTTTAAGCTTCAAAGGTTTGCAAGAAAATATTTAATTTATTTTTTATTTATTTTATCAACGGAATCAAAATGATGAGATTTTTGGATTATAGTCAGAGATTTAGGATCAAAATTCAGATGATATTGTTTGCAAATTATGTTTATTTATTTATTTTTAATAATTTTCATTTTCAAATTTAACGAAAATTAAATTGTAGCCCATTCAATTTTAATAAAGTACAGGTTCGAAGTCACTAAAAATTATCGTTAATTTTTTAGAGTATTTTTTGTGGAGGGTGTCGCGCATTTTCTTCCATATAAAAAACAATAGATTTTAATCGTGCACAACGCTCTCTACAAAAAAAAAAAATCTAAAAAATCAACGATAATTTTTACCGACAAGAAACTTGTACTTTATTAGACTAAAACTGAATGGACTACAAAACTGCATACTCGAAAATTTCCTAAGGATTCTGATTAAAAAGTTTCAATTTTTGGTGACAATATTTTGGAGTCTAATTAATTTTGGAAATGTGTGCTAGCTTTGAAACTTTTATTCATGTGACTTCCGTTATAGATTGAATTATATCTTAAACGAAAATTATAAAAAATAAATAAACATAATTTGTAAACAATATCATTTTGAATTTTGGTGCTAAATTAGCGACCATACCTGTACTACTTTCAAATCGGTTCATCTCACGTAAATCCCATGAAAACATGCCACTTTCTTGGTGAGTCACCCTAATATAGATACATATATATTTACATTAGACAATACCAGAAAAAATGTATATTTGCAGGCCATTTCAAAAAGTTTTTTTCTTACATTTTTGTGTCATATCTTCGGCAATTACCGTCGATTTTTTGCCTCGAGAAGAAATTGTTTGTTTGTTTCAAAGTTCATTGGCCTCAAGTACCCCGTTTAAATACTTACCCACCAGATCTATGTATGTACTTATCACCTTAACATACCACCCTAATGTCTGTAAATTAAAGATCGCCATGAATCAATAAACTCTTGTGCTAAGGAAATATTTCGATTCGAAAACAATTTCGAACTGTTTTTGGCCGAACGTAGGGATCGCCTTTTTAAATTTTTCGTCATATCGTCGGCATTTACAGTCAGATTTTGAAGTATGATACATCAATATTCTTGTCTCCAGGAGACTTGTTTTGTACTAAACCTGTTTGACCTCAAGTACCCTGTTCAAGTACAATTCTCAGTTCTTATTACTTTAACGTACCACCCTAATGCCAGTCAATTAAATATTGCTAAATAATAATTCCAGTAGAACTATTTAAAAATAATAATTTTTAAGTGAGAAAAATATAAAAAGGCGACCCCTAGGTTCGACCAAAAAATATTTTCTTTCGAAATAGTCTAGCAAAAATACTTTAAACTCAGGGGTGTATGACGAATTTTGTTTTGATTACTTGTAAGGTGATACGGTCTAATATGGGTACATACGTATGTATATGTATGTATGTCTGTATACTTGTGCATAATTTTTAATTTCATGTCATGACATTCTATTTTGACAGCAAGTACGGTAATTACCTAGTATGGACACATGTATATATTTACCTATGTATGTATGTATTTGTGTATGTATGTTTGTAAGTATGTCATAAAAATAAATGCAGCACGAGTAAAATTATTGCTGCTATGCCAGCAAATACCTACTTACGAGTACTTGCACTTGCACACCACTTAAGTGCACTTACCTACTTACATACATACATACATACATATCGCAAATTGAGGTGTCTATTTGTATAGCGGCCGCTTCGCCAACGGCGGCTAAGTTCACTGACCCGATCGTTGCTTAACGTTCTCTACCCTCTGTTGTCAACGCCAACAGGTGTCTCCTCGCTTCGATTGCGGTTAATACTAGTAAACATTTTTTTGTTTTTGTTTTATATTTATTGTTGTTTGTTTTGGTCTGTTGTTGTTTGTTTTTGAGCTGAATTGCACTGATTTGTCTTGGAATTGGAATTGGGTGACGGAGCGGGCGAGTTATATGAAGTGCGAGACAATGCGAGCACTTATATGTACATTCATATATGTATGTAAATGGAATGGGGTTCGGTTCTAGAAAAATATTTTTCACCTAATGGTTTGTTCGTTTTCTACATTTATTTTCAACTAGCAGACCCGGCGAACTTTGTACAGCGCAAAATTATTATTTTTTTATTGTTGAAACTTTTTGGTCCAATAATTTCACCAACAATTCACGTTTACGATTTTCATTGGCACATTCATCTGCTAAAATGATGGTTCGGTGGTCATTTGCCGCTTTAAATAACCTATCGAAAGTATTATGTCCGTGAAGAAGTTTTTGAAATTCTCCCATGATCTGGCGTTTCAGAGCACGGTTAATTGCACAACGAAGTAAATTTGAAGAATTTTTCCTCTTCTTTACCTGGCGGCAACAATTGACCCGGTTCTATAGTGAATCTGTGCTAGAAGCTTTATAGTATAGTTGATGGTAGTTTCAAAATGAGTGCGTATCCTTGTTCAATAGAAATGCAATATACATATACTTATTTCAGACGAAATACCTTAAAAGCTGGAACGCATAATAATATTGGAAAATCAGATCCATTGTGCCAGTCGTAACACAGAAAAGTTCGATATACTCAATGGTGCAAAAGGTCGATTTAATCTGACATTCACGGTACCTTTTCTCACTTGGCGATTTTTAGTAATAGCTCGACTCCAGCGCCACCTGGCAGCACTTTTTTGCAATAGTATTGCTCTTACCGCTACCAATACATATTTAAAATATTAACCAAATCGGACAATAAATAACACTTTTAGTAATAGCTCAACTACAGCGCCAACTGGCGGGTTGAATAGTGAAACTGAACCATCCAGAGACCCACTCAAACACACAAAAAAAAATTTCGTTAAAATCCGGACACCCATTTAGGAGCATTTCCCTCAGAAACACACCTACAGTGGAATTATAAATACATTCAAAGATAGCTAAAAGTCTATACGTTTATAGGCCCTACGTCCCATGGCTTTATTTCCAAAAAAAAAAAGAAATAAAGCCGGCTGGCTTTATTGCCTTTTGCCGGTGGGCATTATATCCCTTTCGAAATGGCAATAACGCCCGCGTGCTTCATTTCTGGCAGGAAAAAACACAGTTACACTCTGTTGGGTGCCGGGTCACTTTGGATTAAAAGGCAACAAGGCCCTTGACGAGCTGTGGCCTTAGTTGGCCCTCTTCGCGAAACATAACTACTAAGTTGGTACACTCTGAACGCAGTAAGTACTGGGAGGCGGTGGGAGGCCGTACACAGGCCAAGCTTTTTGGCTACACTTTCAATAGATCGGATGTTAGGCAATTACATAAACAGAAATAACGGCGCTGCGTTGAGGTTGAGGAAACTTTCGAACACATTCCTTGTTACTGACCAGCATAGGCTAGATAAAGATCCACTTACTTCAAAGCTCCAGAAATGAGGACCAACTCCGGAAAATACGGAATCGGACTACCAAAGTACTTTTAGGATTCATTTGGAAAGCCAAGAGTGTCCTGGGCATCCCAGTTAGCGACACTTTTTAGCGATGCAAAATACATTTCCGGTCGCAGTGTCTCTTATTCTGACATATCCGTGCATTTATCTATGGTTTCGATGATTGTTGCTTTGCATCTCCGGCTGAAGCATACTAAACGTTCACTTCTTCTTCTTCTTGAAAGCTGATCTGTTATCCAAAAACATGCCTTACGGAAATCTGCGGAGGATGAACTGTTGAGTTTCTTGCAGGAAGCTGAAAAAAAAAATCGCCCGGGGCGGCCGTTGGGGACCTGAATGTTTCTTAACAATCGAATCACGAATTACATAGTCGGGGCTGTTGTCCTTTAATATTTCACTGCACTGATAGACAAAGAAGCTTCCTGATCTAAGGGCTTGAAGTGCATATATTTTCAACAAAGCTAGAAGAAGTCGGTTAGACACCGGCATCTAATTGTATATGATTATACCTGTAATCCGAGAGTAGAATAGTAGATGGCATGGAAGAACTACTACGAAAACATGGAAAGCAACCATGAAGCATCGAGATTTAGGCAATTTCACTCTAGAAATTCTGTTTCTCTGAAGTATCTGAAAAAACGAGGCGATTCCTTGACTTATTACTCTCCAAGTAACGCAAAATCAGCATGAAATCTGTTGGCCGAGAGTCATCAAGGAATATAAAGGCCACGCGAAAACTTAAGGATATTGAGCGAGTATCCTCTGCTACAAGAGTTTGCAGAGGTTCTATGTCCGTATAAATCCCCTATCAAGCGAGCTCGTTACACTGTGGGTACGTCTCAAATCTTTGGAGGATGGTCAGAGCTACGCTCATCGTTTCTTTTAAATACCCTTGAAAGATTGATTGAGCTGAACATCAGAATGGGGATGCCTAAGGAGCGCTTCTGCTTAGATCAGCACGTCTACTGCAAGGGCAGATCGGTAGAATCAGCCCTACAGGTGGATGTGGGAAAGCGAGTTCTCATCTAGATCGAAACACCGTCTTATAAGATCAAATACAAATCACAGAAATCTCATAGAAACGCAATCTCTGTAACCGCCTTCAATCTCAACCCAACCACACCCAAACACATATTTTCACGCAAGTCACCCCTCCCAGCTTTCCGCCCAAAACACTACTATACTCTATGGCGCCATGCTCCTTGAATTTGCTTCGATATTTTTTTTTATATTTTTATTTTTTAATTTTTTTTTCTTAACGTATCGTATTTCCGCATATTGCAATTGGACAAGAAAATTACATCAGTTCATTCATGCATAGCGAGTGCGCATATTGTTGCAACTAATTGTTAATCAATCAACTGCCACTTTTAGAAAATGCAACTGTAACAATAAAAAAAGATAAAAGATAACAACAACTATTCTTATACAAAACATAACTACTCGAGTGAGCGATCAAAAATCGAGCAGGTGTTCTCAAGCGATCGATTGAGAATTAATTCGTTATTTGTTGTTGTTGCTGTTGTTGTTTTTGCTGTTTTGCATTTTGATTGTGTTGTGTTCTAGATTCGCCCACTTCAGAATGACGCAGAAAGCAATTGTAAACGCAAGTGGGTAATGCATTGTATGAAGACTGGAGGTGGAGGACCGGGACAGACAGACAGGTGGGTGGGTAGTGCTCGTGCGCCATATGGCTAAGGTAACAAGCGGCAATGACTGCGTTAAAAGGTTAAAATTATTTACATTGTTGCATGTAAACAGATATGTAAATATGAACGAACGAATACATACATATATCGTCACCTGAAATGCAAAACAACTTAACAAACATCATCGTTGAAATGCAAAAAGTCATAACTAATAAAACTTTTTGATTTATATGATGGATTTCATCAATTTACAACGCCCCACATAATTTTTTGTAAAAAAAAAAATAAAATATTAATCACTACTTTTTCCATTTCATTTACGATGTTACGTCTTTTTGCCTTTCAGGTGACGATACGTATGTTTTTACATTTAATTTCATTTTGAAAAATTTACTTTTGCAGGGCAGTTCTGGCAACTGTCTTTGAACTCATCATAGTCTTTCGAAAGACCAAAGTAAGACAATATCGAATACTCGCAACTGTCTTGTAAGCTGTCTTTCGAGAGTCTAATGAATGATCTGCAAACTAAGGGATCTTAGCGTTTTAAATAATATCTAGAAATTGAAACAAGTAATTTTTAAGCATAAAACATAACCGATTAAATTTTAATATAAACATTTAAGAGTACCGTTAATTTCTTCATGATCCAAAAATCGCATCTAAACCAAATTACTATGGGACCAGCTCTGAGGCACCACCCTTCCTTTGAATTATAGAAATCGGTGAACGTGGTCCAAAGTTATGCGGTAACATACATAAAAAATATATTCCGACGAATTGATAACCTCCTCCTTTTTTTGGAAGTCGGTTAAAAATAGAGAAAATAAAATTAAAAAAAAAAAGTTCCTAATGTGTCCCTTTTTCTGTGGTTATGATTTTCTATACGCATTTGTTGTTGGAAAAATAATTTACAGAAAATTTTTGAAGAGGGAAATCATTTTTTTTTTTTTAATTTAAAAGTTCGAAAAAAATGATTGAGTTCTTCGTCTTATTTTTAAATGTAATAACTATATAATGCATAGTATTATTAACAGAAAAGACCCAAATATTTTTTTGTTTAAAGCCATAACATCTGAAGATTAAAAGAAAATTAACTTAATAAAGAAAATAAAAACTAAGTGATATTAAAAAATGTGTTTCTTTTTAGAACAATAAAATCTGAAAATTAAATTTAAAAAGAAAAAACTAAGAAAGAGTAAAATATTAATAAAAAAATAAAAAAAAAAATAAAAAGCTGCGAAAAAATTAAATGTTAACAAATAAAAAATATTTTGCTCTTTAAGCAAAACACTCTAAAAATTAGAAGCAAAGTAAAAAAAAATACAATTAATAAAATAAGTATGTACATACTTATAAGTAAAATCTAAGTAAAAAAGGTTTGTTTTTAAAACAATGAAATCTAAAAATTAAATGAAACGTAAATAAAAATAATAATTAAAGCAATTAATATTTATATAATAATTAAATTATTTCCCGAAAATTAAATAAAATTAACTAAAACATATTTCGCCTTTAAAAATATTAAAATCTAAAAATCAAAAACATTTAAATAAAAATAATAATAATTGCATTAAAAAGAAGAAAAATATAACTTTAATTAAATGTAGATAAAAAATTGTTCAATATAATTGTTATAAGGCCATAAATAACAAAAACAAATAACTTAAGGACGAGCACACCTAAAAGTTAAACATTTTAAAAATAGAAATATTAGCAAAAACCAAGAAAACTTGATTGTCGTTGGCTTAACAAATGAAAAAAGTGGGAAAAAAGCAACAAGAATTTACAAGGCGAACTTAGCACGGTGCGTAGGCAACTGGCTGAGTCAGCTGGCGTCGTTGGATCGAAACCCACTGAAAGAAGTTTGATGAAGAAATTTCCGAATAGCTATCACTTCAAATTATTGTTGTTTTTCCACAACAGTTTTTATTAAAAACGGCCTCAAGCACAATAAAAAAATGTTGAATGTAATTAAAAAGAAAATCTTTCTATTTTTAAAACAAAACAATCTAAAAGGTAAATTAAAAAACTTAAAAAAAAAATTATTTATTAAAATAAATTTCGAAAAATTAAATGAAATACATAAAAATTATATATTTTTCTTTCTTAAAGGAATAAAATCTAAAAATTAAAAGAAAACATAGAGCCACATACGCCTTCTCATGATGCTGGACTATGTTCTCCTTCAAGTTCACAGTTTTCTATAGAGAATGTAGCCTAAAGCGCAGGGATCACACGATTTGTACATTTTACAGAGAGGTGTTGTTTACAAAATTGTTATTGAGCTGAACTCATTCTCGGCAAAAGTTTTTAGACAACACCACTCTGTCGCTGCCAAATGTGCAAACTTACAAATCGTGGGATCCCTGCTTAAGAGTTTAGCTTTATTCGTAAAGCTTAAAAGGCGTATTCTTGCAGTCAGTAGTACATATGCTATACCTGTTGCTCATTTAAGGTGATTATCTGCAAAGATGGTGTTCTACTATTTCCAGTTAGTTTTTTTTTAATAAGCGCTCCTAGCTCCGCAATGTCAGCTCAGGGTTTCTCTAACAAGTGGTGTGTTTTTATGTTGTTATATAGGGGTGATATGAATATGAAAGCCTGCCACCAGATTTAAAAAGATTGTGTAAACAAATTTCCTTGTGGGTGGTACCAATTAGGGGGTAAAATGCGAACTTCCATTGAGGCCAATGTAGAGCCTTCAATAGATAACTCTAGATTACTCATCAGCAGCCCTATTTCAGGGAATTTGACGACGAGTAGCCACTAAAATTATATCTACTTCGGACTGACTAATCAGCTTCACCTGTAAAAGACGCAAGAGCCACTCGGCTGTTCCAAAAGTGGCGATCCGCTCGCCTTGACGATGGCGTAAACCATATACTACGTTCTAAAAGACGACAGCCTTTAGGTTTATCAAATGTTTCTCCTGGAAAGCACTTGCAAGTTCAGGCAGATGCATTCATCTTCTCCAGCTACAACTTCTTCGTCTTCCATTTCGAAGCTATCGTTACACAGACGATCTAGCCAGGCGG
>NW_023458560.1:50441829-50464792 GCF_013731165.1 Rhagoletis pomonella
AGCCAGTACAGCTGTACCTACTAAATAATGTGTAATCGAAGTTTTGTTATCAAGGCGAAAGTGTTTTTGTGTATTCACTTGTCTAGTAATTAGTTTTGTGGGCTTAAATAACCAACTTGTTCAATAACATATGCTCTGGTACAGGTGTTCTTTCATATCTCTGGCTCATGTACATATGTACATATGTAGGTGTCTTTATCAGCATTGAAATTTTTCAACCTTATGTGGGCATATTGCCTTGGTTGGTTATCAACCACGCGAAACGTGGCCAATCTATTTGCTGTCATTTTACGTGAATCTCCACATAACTTTTGTATTTCCATACGTATGTATATGTATGTATGGATACTTTTCAATCGATAAGATAATTTTTAGCATTTTTGCAATAGAGGCAGTGGCCGTAGCTAAGTTCATTCGCACTGAATAGTGAATTTCCAAATGACTCATTATGTCACTGTTTACACGCGCTTTTAATTGCTGAATATATACCAATTTTTTCTGAGGAGGAACATAAATCGCACTATACCTCCTACCGTCCTGGTAGCGTTCCAGTTGTGTTTAGTCAATGCTGGCAAATCTAGCCTTTAATACAACTTAGAGGCATAAGAAAATCTCTACCCTGTTCGGGATAGCTCGTCATTTCGTTTTTATGCCTGCGTTGGAGCCAGGCCTAGTTATAGCTGCCTTTCTGTTCGAAAAAATGACTGTAGTAAAGGCAGCTGCCTCACGAATAGTAAAAACGTTAGACTGGAAAACACATGCGGAGAGAGGCATATAGTTTTATATTTGAAGATCACTAGAAAAAAGTTGCGCTCCAATTTTTAAATAGTTCACGGCAAACATATTTACAAATTAAGTTCGATAACTGAATTATTGAAGAACTGCGTCGATTATGTTAGGTTGCCGATGGGCAACGCCACTGAAAATATATATTATGAATAGCAACTACATTTAAGTACTATAGAATTTTAAAGTGCCAGCAACTAAGGCTCGAGTATGAATAAGCTGAAGAAATAGTTGAAAAAATAAATAAATTATATGAATTAAAATTTCGGCGGAAGCCACAAAAATGCTGTTGCCAATATACCGGCTCAGTTGCCAACTTTCAATTGCCAGCCATCTTTAATACCATTTCAGCAACTTGCAACGCAGCTAAAGTTCGGTTTCCAACCCCAATCGACCCATAAGTTTCAGTCTAGAATAAGTTGGAATGGTTGGAGCGTACATTTAATATCAGCGACGACCAGATACAGCTTTTAAGCTGCTCGCATCCATTTGCTGGTACAGACTAAAAGCTATTTCTGGCCAATACAGTAAACATGCCCGTTCATATTCAGGGTAAAGCTTTTTCTGGACAACACTGTTTTACTGCGGTTTTTATATATAAGCGACGACCAGAAAGAGCTTTTACTCGGTGTGCGTCCATATGCGTCCGCTGTCCTACAGATCTGGCCAAACATTTCTACAGTGATTAAAGACGTCGGTTTTAAGCATTCCACAACTTTTATATAGGAGCTTTTACCCTAAGCTCGTAAAAAGGGTAAAAGCTCTCTCTGCTCATTATATTTCATATGACAGTTCATCAGTTCGCTCGCTTGATTAGATTATTTATGCCCGTTCATAAGGTAAAAGCTCTCTTTCAATACATTTTCACAGTGATTAAAACGTGGTTTTTAAGCTTTCCATAATTTTTATATAGGAGCTTTTACCCTTTGCTCGTCTATATGCGGACACAGGGTAAACCGCGCTCTGGTCAAAACATTTCATATGACAGTTCAGCTAAAAGCTTGCTTTGGTCCATACTTTTCTTAGCTGTGAGTAAAAAAGCTCACTGTTGTCGCATCTCAGTGCGGAAGATTCGTAAATAGTTTTTTTTTCGCTGCCAACAGTATCACTCTGTCCCTTCCTCCACAAAAAATAAGACACAAGTATTTTAAATTTTCAATATTTGTAAACACCATAAAGTGTAGCCTTGAACTTTATTTTCATAGTTTTTTTTTTGTGTTTGCTTTTGTTTCATTGAAGTTCTTTCAGTTGCTTTTTTGTTTTTAATTTTTTTTTCAACGCATTTTATGGCACTTCACCTTAACAATTAAAAACAATGAGATTACAATTAAATATTAATTATAAGCATACGTTTTCTTTGTATCTTAAGTATTTAGAAAAAATAGTAGCAATAGGAAATTTCTCTTTGAATTTATATATATATACAATGCCTAGAGGGGTTAAGTTAGCTAGACAAATTTTGCATAATAAATAGAGTGAATATACATAGTGCAATTAAATATGTAGTAGGATTTGATTGATGCATTTCCCATGCCGTTCCATGCACTTTTTACAAATAATTTGTACAAAGAGCGAGAGATATTTTTTGAAATTTTTAAGTTTTAATTTTTATTTTTTTTTTTTACATATTAACTGGAGTTTTGAAAGTGGTATGAGGCTTAATTTTAGAGAAAATTTGTAATTCGTAATTATTTTTTATTTATAATTTAATTATTGTCATTTCGGTTTTAGTCAATGTGTTGATTTTTTTTTTCATTGAAGAGTAAAAAATTTAAAATTTGTGTGCTATTTTTTCGCTTAAATTTACGATTATTGTCTTGAGTAATGCGATTTTTGTTGCATTGTTGCTTTGAATACGTCCATAAAGCAAGCAAAAAATATGTTTTTGAATGAGAATTTTTTTATTGATTTTTTATCGATCATTTACTTGCAGTTTTTATCGAACTTTGTGAAAGCTTTATCGATCATTTACTTGCGATGTTATCGAAATTTGTGAAAACTTTATTTTTTCAAATACTGTTGCCTAATTTTTGGTTTGTTTTATTTTACCTTCTTTTTACAAATCGTATGAATTTTTTTTTATTATTTCTTTCCCTTTTTTTGCTTGCTTTAATCTTTGTGTATTCTACAAATTTTTGTACTGTTTCAATAACTTGGCTCTTAATGCGTTCATTAACCTCTTCCTAAGTACTTTTTGTTTGTAAATAAATTTACAAGTTTTTTCATTTAAAGGAAATTTTCTTTAAATCACTCTCTTGCGTAGTGACATCACATCTTTCTTACTAGCGTAATTACGTATACTTCTTAGATAATATCATCAAACAAAAAAAAAAATTGAGCTTTCACGCGTGCTTTCACCAGCAAAAGCTTTTTCATTTTTTTTTATTTGCTGCTGATCGTTTTTTGTAAGCCATATCAACGCTTTTAAAGCTTTTTATTACTCATTTTACTCCTCTTCTAGCACGCTTGCGCGTGAATGCTTCTATTTCACTTTTCTAGATAAAAGCTTCCTTCCAACACTCTTAAGCGCTTGCGTGTGAAAGCATTCATTTCACATTACTTTGTAAAAGTTTTTGACGTTTTTAAGCGTCTTGCGCTCGCGCTCAAGCTTCTGTCACAATAAATATATTTTTTCTTACTTTACGCTCTTAACTCAACAAATTAAAAACCAAACTAATAAGTCTTAAGTGCTACGCGCAACGCTGAAACCATCCGATTCGCACGCATGCTGCTACAACCCAACACAACCGAGCGTTGTTTTCCTTCTCAACCTCAAGCTCAGCCTTACTCATCCTTCTTCTTCCTGATCTTGCCCTCAGTCTGTATTGTCTCTGTGACCGCATCAAAGCAGTCGGCAATCGATGGTTCCGACCCATCCGCGCTGTAATCATGACCCGCCATGCGACTCAGCGTCAGTATGTAGGAACAAGCAATACGCAGCACAGAGAGCTTTGAAAGCTTCTGCGCATTCGAGTAGGAAGGCACCGAACGCCGCAGCGTCTCGTAAGCGGCGGAGATGGTATGGACGCGCGTGCGCTCACGCGCATTGGCCTCAATGCGACGTTCGCGTGTCATATTCTTGTAGTTGCGTTGCTGTGGACGCGCACTACCGCTGCCAGTGCTGCCGCCACTACCACTAGCGCCGCTGCCACAAGGCGCCTCTTCAGCGCTGCTGGGTTTGTACTGCTCTATGGCGGAAGCGGCGGCGACGGCGCCGGCGCCTGATGCGTGCATCTCTTCAAAGCCTGACGCGTTTGCGTTCGCGACATCCGCTGCAGCTAAGCTAGTTGCGCGCGCCGTTAACGATAGAGGGACGGAGGACTCTGCGGTGTTGGCATGGAACTTGAGATGACTGTTTGCGGCGGTTGCCGCTTGCTGTTTCTTCGGCACATAAACGGACGTTGTTGCTGATGCATTATCGGACGGCGCATGCGCGTACAAATGCGCTGCTTGTTCACTTTCCCTGCTGTTCGCTGGTTTCTTCGCCACCAACGCCAGCGGTTCCAGTTGTTCCTCTACTGTGGCGGCGGGTATGCGATGTAGCGTTGTCACGCCCGGATGTCGGACAAACACTTGCGCGGGATTGGGCATCAATTCATGAGGTAGCACTTGACTAGGGTCCCAGATGCCATGCGGCAGTAGTGGCGGCGTGGCAAGCGCGGGTGGTGTCAGCACCACAGCCGAATCTGTGGTCGAGGTATAGCGGATACGTTTCTTCAGCGGTGCTGTGGCAAGCGCGTTGGCGTGCGCGCCCTCCGCGGCTGCCGCCGCCGCCGACGCTGCCGCACTTAGGCTGGCATCGACTACTTTGGAGGGTTCGGAACTTTTGCGTTTGTTACGTACGAGCGCAATGGGTGTGACCTTAACCTCGACGGAATCTTCAGAGGCCTCTGTCGTCGCATCAGTGGGGCTGGTTGGAGAGCTGGACTCAAGGCGGGCGTGTTCGATGCGATCAAGATCGTCGCCTCCCTCAGAGCTGCCGGAACAGAAGCCAGCATCGCGATCATTGGAGTTGGGAGAGCCTGCAAGGAGAAGAAGAAGGAAAAGAAAGAGTTAGTAAAATCAAGGTGTGTACAAAGTCAGTGGTTGTCAGTCTTAAACGCTAAAAACTATGAATATTATTTATGTGTAATAAGGGGCAGCAAAGAGCGGACACAAGTCACCACACTTCAACGCTTAAGGTTTGTCTATTGTTAGCGCAGCGCCCTCCCATTCCATTTAATTGAAACGATTTGTTTCTTATGCAAATTCATTGTTGTGTATCTTGTTGGAATTGGTGGCTAATTTGCATAACCAAATTATTTAGTCATTAATACAAGCCACGACACAAAAAAGTGAAACTGTGTTCAGCGCAAAATAAGTAATAAAAATATTCCGCTTAAACCAGTCTGCGCCGCCTACGCGTCTGCGCACAGATGGTTTTCAAAGCGACCGCGGTGCGCGCCGATGCGATAGCTACCTGTGTATTGGCTAATGCTTGTTGTGGTGGCACAGCTGGCGGCAGCTAAAAGCCAGAAGAAGAAAAATACAAATCACCAATAAAAGCAGCAAACTTTAATCGTTTCAAGACTAGCCAAATGCGAAGTAAATGTTTTGTGATTTCAGGGCTTGGCCATGACTCAAAGCCGTCACTGACACCCGCTTAACCAGGTATGTATGTAAATAGCTGACGGTCGGTTCGTCTACAAGATTGGCTCAATGGGCCATTAACAACCGTTGGCTGCTGGCTGCCAGTGAGCAGTTAATGCGTTTTAAGCGCTGCTAAACATTCGAGCTTAGCAGGTGACAGCTCATTTAGGAGCTGACGCGTCAAGCGGGCGAGAGTGTGTAGATAATTTATTGCAGTTGTTTTGAGATAAAATGTTTTTATGTTTTAACCATTTTTGATGTCGCTTAATCGAAATGAAAATGTAGTTTTAAAATAAGCGGCAAAGAAGTCGTGTTTCAATTAAAATTGTTAAATTAAGTTTTTATATTTTCTCTAATCTTATATAATCTGATAATCACTTGCAGCATAGTCTTAGCATTAAAATACTATTCTCTTCAAGCTAAATTACACGTGCTCAAGCCTTAAAAGCTGGCCAAGTTGGGCTTTATTTTTCCTGTTGTCTGCTGGTCATCAGGAAATTGTGGGTTGTCATTTCCGCCACTCAAAATCGGCTTCAAAGTCTATTGCAGAGACTTAAGATTAAGTCAAACGTAGATTGTTAATAAATAAATTTATGCAAATTAAATTTGGACTACTTGGGGAAAAAGTAAATTGCCTTCAAAATTGAATTGACTTATTTGGCGCACTATATTGCACAAAAGTTGTTCAGAAATCTACATATTACTTGACTCCACAAAAATTCGTATTTATTTACTCATTTTAAACAGCCACGAACACCAAAACGCAATAACCGTTTCAGAACCGTTTCAACCGATTTGAACCGTTTCACTTCTGAATGTAATTTGAATGCCAAAAATGTAAAAATCAACAGCTTAAGGGAATACATCAAATCTAAATTAAAATTTGGCACAGTTTACAAAGTAACGAAACTTTAAGAACATGAAAACCTCAAACTTCATGCTAATCCTTTAACCCGTTTCAAAACCGATTCGAACCATTTCACTTCCGAATAAAATTTTGCGAAATATATTAGTTTTGTCGAATTATTAAAGTTTCATCGGATTTTTTACCTACATAATAAGGGTACCTAAAAGACAAGAAAAACCACGAATTTGCTGCTATTTCTTTCTAATTTACTTTATTTCATATAAATTTCTTCAAGCCGACCTAATACAAGTAGCACCGAGACAAAAAACGCGCCAAAAATTTTCATAACGGTTTTAGAACATATTCTTCTAATCTAACCGTTTCAATTCTAAACGCTAGGTTAAAGCTGAAAAATACATAACTTGGAGTTTTATGGAACCTTTTAAACTTAAGTTGATATTTTTGCTGCAAGTAACACAGTAACGTTACTCAAAATACATTAAAATTCTCAAATATTTTGCTAGTTTTTTTTGATATCGCTTTATTTCATATAAATTACTAAGATAATGGTTAGTTCGACTAGCTTTAAACTAAAAAAAATCAATAACCGTTTCAAAACCGTTTCTTTTCTACCAGTAATTTTGAGCCGGCAAATGTAAAAAAATCAAGTTTTATCGAAACTTCCCCGAACTAGCTTCCCATGAAAATTTTCAGCAACCATTTCAAAACCGGTTCGGCCGGTTATAACCCATTAAAGTGTAGAAAATTTACATATTCTTAGCTTCAAACTATAAATTGTTACGTTATTTTGTTATTTAATCTACTGTCCCTAAAAAAAAATATTAAAAAAAGATCTCGTGCCCTACAGCCTTTCGCTTTAACTCCGCTGCTAAAAACTCATAACTCAAAAAGAAACATTTCAACGATAAGGTAGATGTCAAAGTGTCATACAGGGCGATATTTTCAAGTTCACCCCAAGAAAGGCAACAACCTCACCAAAAAAAATTCGCGGAATCGCACAATTGAAAGTGGCTCGAAGGCGTACAGCAAGTAGAGCGAGAACAGTGAAGAATGAAGCGAAACAAGTGCCTAAAAAATTCATAAATTCGCAAGCACTGTGCATTCTAAAAACCTCAAAACTTGTTCCAGCAAAACGTAGCAAGTGCGTACTTTGGCCACCACATGCGGCTCATCGGCAATTAAGGATAATGTGTTTGGTATGCAAATTAATCGTATTTTGCGATTCGAAAATATTCTACTCACTGCGCTTGGAGCTTGCAAGCTGAATCATTGAGTGGCGGGTAAAAATTGGGAGAAAATGCTAAAAACAGAAAAATAAAATAACGAGATTTTTAATGAAAATGAAAGGGCAGCAGTAAGTAGTGAAGGGTTTTTTTCGACGTATGAGTATTTTGCGCAATTTTGTTTTTTTTTTTACTCAACGCAAACAGGTGCAACCTGCTACGGTTTGTCGTATGGACAGCTGTGTTCACTCTGGCAGCTAAGCGAGCTAAGGAACGTAAGCCTACTGAATTTTTATTTTACTAATTGCGCTGGCTACAAGCAAATTAAGCAGCCACTTGACGAGCTAGTTAATTGACTCGTTAAAATAAATTAGCCTTTTCGTTTTTAATTTTACAACGCAATAAATTTCCGATAAAAATAAATTTCTAGTGAAGTTTTTAGCGTTTTTTGAAATAAATTTTAATTCTCTGACTTGTTTATCATTATTTTTGCATTTTTTGGAGCTAAAGATACGAAAACCGTTTCATAACCGATTCAACCGGTTTGGACCGATTCGAACTAATTCCTTCTAATTTTGCGCATGACGCACACAAAACTACAATTTTGCTTCAAAACGAAAAATATATATAGATTTTCAAGGGTTCCTCTGGGTTTTCTACGCCATTTTTGTATCCACTGCGATTTATTTATTTAATTTTTAACTACTCATGCAATTTTAAGCCTAAAACGGCAGTATCGTGTCAAAACCGATTTAACCGGTTCAAACCGTTTCGAACAGATTGTTTGTAATTTCAAAAGTGACGGACGCAGAAGAGATTTTAGCTGCAGAACTGTCTTTTTTTTCATTTTTTGTGATAATTTTCTAAACGATATTAGCATACAAATTTTATTGATATATAGGAAAAATTTTTGCTTCATTTGCGTAATACTCGTGTCATTTTAGTAAGTCGCAGTTGCAACGTTTACCCGAAAAAAAAAACACTCCAAATAACTCCAAACCGCAAAGTTTCAAAACCAGCGCCTGACAAACAGGCTGCCTACCGTCAAAGCAACGACCCACCTTCAGCAGTATGTCAGTGTGCTAAGCAGCTAATCAGCACAAAAACAAAATTGCATAAAATTTTGTATAAAAAGGTGAATAAAATTAAATATTTATTAATGCAAAAACATGGAATTAAAAAAAAAAATATGAAATGCGCTGACGCATGCGCCACATTTTGCAACAATGTATGTACACAATCACTTACATATGTACAGCCATGCATGCACCCCAAACGCCGAGCACATTTGCTTAAGTGGCAAATTACAACTTTGAGGCAATGACCAAAGGCGTCGCCAGCGATCGTCACAACCACTCAACTCGACAGACGCTTGGCGACAAAATGAGTATTTGCACAACTGTTAAGTGAGGTGGTGGTATGGTAGGTGTAGTTTGAAAAAATATGTAAAAAAAAACAAGCTGGGTGAAGTGCAAGTAGGCTTATAAAAACAACGGCAGGAAGGAAGGCCCACATTAAAACAGCCGTGTTCTACGAATTACTTAGCCGTTGCCGCTTTAATGTATAACATTTTGTTTTCTTGCACCACACTCCTCAACTTCTCTCTATCTATAACAGCTCATTGCATATTTTCCAATCAATTAGCGTCATATAAAAATCCAGATTAGCTTCAAGCTTGTTGGTATCCGCAACGAGCCTACCCCCCTTCGATCAACATCCGATGAGCAGCCGTGCTGGGCAGCGCTTAGCACAATGCTACATTAAATTGCTACCTTTATAATTGATATGCTTATAATTGCTTTTCTATTTTAAATAAAATTTTAATAGCACAGCTGTTTTAATTCTTTTCTGGCTTACTCATTTGCTTTTAATTGCTGACTATTTGTTTTTATTTCTTAATGCAAAAAAGCTGTTTTGCTCAACGAAATTAAGCGAGAAAATACTTGATAAAGTTTGGTGTGTGTGTGATTTGTGATAAATTTTGTAATTTCGAAAAAATAAAAATAATAATTTCCAGAAAAACAGGACTTCGGAATTTGGTATATCCACCACTGACTTGAATAATTTGTGCAATTATAAATGTTGTTAAAAGTACAAATTTAATTTAAGTTTTTTTTTTGAATACTTGAAATATTTTTTGGAAAATATGCAAATTTTTTAATTAACATATTAATTACACCGTTTACGTTTTTACGTATAAAATTTAATTAGAATGTAATTGTTTTTGAATCTTTTTTTGGCATCTTTTTTGAATGAGTCACCCCAGCTGCTCGAAAACTGATCACGCAAAGCTAAAATCTGTCTTATCACCTGAAAATTTTTATTCCGCACATAGTAAATAAATGAAAACTAAAAGCAAAAAGTGAACCGGTTCAGGGAAAATGAAACTCGATAAGGCTGAATATAAAATATTCTTCCTTATCCTGAGTTTCTCCCGAAAAAAAGTTCACCCGAAAATATTTATTCCTCCCATAGTAAATATTTGGAAACCAGAAATGAAAAGTGAACCGGTTCGGGGAAAATGAAACTCATGATAAGGCTGATTAATGCATATAGGTTCTATAAGAATATTTTTCTATACACTTTACAAAACAGGGAGTTACAGAAACGTTTTAAAACTGCACCAAAATCAATTTAAACCCAATTCAATCGATTCTAAAAACCAAACTCTTAGCAAGCTGAGTAAATTTCTCATTGTATTGATTACATACATATGTACATGCATGTATCAACATGCATATGTATGTACATTAGACTGCATCACTCCCCATACAAAAAGTAATCGGTACTATTTTTCCATTGGAATTATGAAATCTATTATATTTTAAGACGTCCACCAAAATATTTCGGAAAAATATTAAGATTTAAGTGAGCTGGACCGATTTGAAAATACCTCCAAAAATGGAGTTTTTTATGAATAAAAATAGTTCCTTAAAGATTTTTTTTTTTTTAAATCCCCTCAACCACAACTATTTTTTGGTGATGCAGTCTAATCTACATATCTGTTAACAACTTTATAATACGGTTCATAACCGTTACGAAAAATTTTTGAAAATTAAAAAAAAAATAAAACTAAATTCCTCGCTTATGCCTTAATACTTGCCAAAACATTAAAACCGTTCATAACCGTTTCAAAACTTTTTAAGAACTTTCAAAAAAAAAATTAAAAATTGAATTTTTATTTCTAAGGATTGAGAGAATTTGTCGATTTAAATATTGTACTTGTCAAACACTAAAACCAATTCATAATCGTTTCGAAAAACTTTGAAAATTTTCAAAGGAAAAGTAACATTGAATGTTTATCATTTAGCTTTTAGTAAATTTCTCGATTTTATGTTTGTACTTGTAAAAACTGCCAAACCCGTTTTATAACCGTTTTAAAAAATTTTTAAAATTAAAAACAAAACATGAATTTGCATACATACATCTATCAGTAGTGAGTAAAAAGTAACTCCATTGTGCTTGTATTCGTCCAAGCTGCATTAACCGCTTTTAAAGTTTTCGAAAAATTTTCAAAACTTCATGATGTAATTTTTATACTTGTAAAAACTTAAAACCCTTGTGCATTACTTCTTCGAATTTTTAAAAGTAAAAAAAAAATTATGCATGGAGTAAAATTCTCGATTTCATGTTTGTGCATGTCAAAACCTTCAAAAAGCGGTTCATTACTGTTTTGGAAAACTTTTAAAATAAAAATATTAAATACTAATTTTTCAACTGTTTTTCAACCCTTATATTATGTCTCCATTAAGAGATTTATCCATTAAGATTTAATAAATCCAGTTGCTAAATCACAACCGTCTCCATTACCATTACGAGATATGTTTGACGTTCACATTTTTAAATATTTGACGTTTGCTTATGTATGATTTTACAAATACAGTTGCGGACATTGATATACAGACAGATAAAAGGAAGGTACCAAGCGGAATTTCATTATATGAATTCTGAATATTATTGGCTTCTTATTCGTGCTAAATATGTATGTATAATATATAGTTTGGAAAGTGTAAAGAATGGTTCCATATTCCGAATCATTTTCCCGAATTTAAGAAAAATTATCAAAACGGTAAAAAACATTTGCGGAAAGAAAAATTTTTGTAGAACTCTCTTATTCATAGGAGGGACCCGAAAATCCAATCGTGGACCTTTGGCATATCATGAATACGAACTGAGTTCTAGAGGATGTTCGGTGCAATGTTATCGAAGCAGAACCATTACCGAAATTTATAAATTTTTTGTCGCAGCGCGTAAATGACTTATATGCGGAGAAGACTCTGCATGATATTACTATAAAACATTTCTTCTAAATTTTTAGTTTTTAAAATAATATTTTCTTAATTTATTACAACCAAAGTTATGTAAATATGTATTACTAATTTTCCTCCCAAACTAACAAAAAAATATAAAAATCCCTAAAAATACGAAAATTCATGTTTTTATGATAGGCTAGATTTCAATGTCCTCAACTGTATATTGAAAACACAAATGTCATTTGACTTATGGCATGTGAATTTGTGGTTGCCACATCCAACAAATTGTACTTATTGATCAATATTATTGAAGATTTGACGAAGATTTAACTTAAATCTACTGCCTTTCGAGATTTAATTTTATATGATAAATCTCAAAAGATTTAACGTCAAATCTCGTCAGAGGGCTAAATCTTCATTAAATCTCACAATGGAGACATAGTATTACGAAAAATTTTTAAATTTTTCAAAAAATTTAAACATTAAATGAAGCTACATTTGAAGTTCTTTGAAAATTATAGAAAAGCTTTGCTCAGATTTGATCTTTGAGTAAAATTTTCGATTTCATGTTTCTGCATGCCGAAACTCCAAAGCACTGCGGTGGGTACCTCGAGTTGAATAAGCGTTTAAATAAAATTTCAAATTTTTCAGAAAATTTTAAGAATTAAAAAAAGTTGTTCAGCGAAACCGGGTTGTATCCAAATCAAATTTGACAAGAGATGACGGAGAATCGTTTTACAATACATCATATATTGTAAAATATTTTAAAAACCGTTTCATAACCGATTTGAACCGACTCGTTTTTTTTTTTAAAATACTTAAATCGCTAATATTGCCCTCCGCCATTGTCTGTTTTTAAAAATCATTTCTGAACCGATTCAACCGATTCGATTTTTTTTAAGACAAAAGACAACTGCTGCAAACCGCTCGCCCTATTGTTCACCGATATCGAGAGAATTATTTTTAGGTTCTATTTTATTCTTGTGGACTTAAACACAATTGTATATAAACAAGTACATACATACATATCTATGTACATACATTAGACTTCTTCTTCTTCTTATTTGGCGCTGTAACCGCCTAAGCGATTTTGGCCGAGTCCAAAACAGCACGCCAGTCATTTCTCTTCTGTGCTAACTGACGCCAATTGAAAATGCCAAGTGAAGCCAAGTCCTTCTCCACCTGGTCTTTCCAACGCAGAGGAGGCCTTCCTCTTCCTCTGTTACCAGCATCGCGGCTGCGTTGAATATTTTCAGAGCAGGAGCGTTTCTGTCCATCCGAACGACATGGCCAAGCCAGCGGAGCCGCTGAATTTTAATTCGCTGCACTATGTCTATATCGTTGTAAAGCTCATACAGCTCATCGTTAAATCGTCTGCGATATTCGCCATCACCAACGCGTAAAGGTCCGTAAATCTTTCGCAGAATCTTTCTCTCGAAAACTCCAAGAGCCGCCTCATCAGATGCTTTCATTGTCCATGCTTCCGCGCCATACACCAGCACAGGCATGATGAGTGACTTATAGAGTGTGATCTTTGTACGACGAGAGAGGACTTTACTTCTCAATTGCCTACTCAGCCCAAAGTAGCACTTGTTGGCAAGAGTGATTCTCCGTTGGATTTCAAGGCTGACATTATTATTGGTGTTAATGCTGGTTCCCAAATAAACGAAGTCGTCTACTTTTTCAAACTTGTAACTGTCAACAGTGACGTGGGTGCCAAGACGCGTATGCTCTGACTGTTTGTGTGCTGACAGGAGATACTTCGTTTTGTCCTCGTTCACCACCAGACCCATTCGCTTTGCTTCTCTATCCAATCCCGAGAAGGCAGAACAGACGTAGCCCTTGTTTTTACCGATAATATCGATGTCGTCGGCATACGCCAGCAATTGTACGCTCTTATAAAGTATTGTGCCTGAGTGGTTCAGTTCTGCGGCTCTTATTATCTTCTCCAACATAAGATTAAAGAAATCACACGAAAGGGAGTCCCCTTGTCTGAAACCTCGTTTGGTATCAAACGGCTCGGAGAGGTCCTTCCCTATTCTGACGGAGCTGGTGGTATTGCTCAACGTCATTTTACACAGCCGTATTAGTTTCGCGGGGATACCAAATTCAGACATCGCGGCATAAAGGCAACTTCTCTTCGTGCTGTCGAAAGCGGCTTTGAAATCGACAAATAGATGGTGTGTGTCGATCCTATTCTCGCGGGTCTTTTCCAAGATTTGACGTATTGTGAATACCTGATCTATGGTGGATTTTCCAGGCCTAAAGCCACACTGATAAGGTCCAATCAGCTCGTTGACGGTGGGCTTCAGTCTTTCGCACAATACGCTCGATAAGACCTTGTAACCTATGCTTAGAAGGCTAATTCCGCGGTAGTTGGCGCGTATGGCGGGGTCGCCTTTCTTGTGGATTGGGCAGAGCACACTTAAATTCCAGTCGTCGGGCATGCGTTCATCTGACCATATTCTGCATACGAGCTGATGCATGCACCATCAGCTCCTCGCCGCCGTACTTGAATAGCTCGGCTGGCAGGCCGTCAGCTCCAGCAGCTTTGTTGTTTTTCAGCCGCGTAATCGCTATTCGTACCTCGTCATAGTCAGGCGGTGGGACAGCTACTCCATCATCATCGACTGGGGACTAGGGTTCGTCTTCCTCACTACTTTCAGCGCTGCTACCATTCAGTAGGTTATAAAAGTGTTCCCAGCCGCGCTCACTCAATCTCTCCACTCACTGCAGCTTTCATTCATAAGAATACAATTAGCGCAGCTACTAAAGGCAAGTGGCAACTGGCAACTGATAAGCGGGATGCTCAATAGTAATTAGCGAAATCTATGCAATTGCGTGTTTACAAGTGTAGCAGCAAAAAAAAACTCAAAAAAAAAAGTTTAATAAAAATGTTGCTCTATCAGTCACGACTGGGACGTGCGTCTAAATCCACTCCTCGTAATCTCATTAAAAGACATATGATTAGCCGCACTCAACCTAGTACTCATACTATGCGCTGATAACCTATTGGCCAGGAACTGTGCGCAGAATGTGCGGGAAAATCACCAAGTACCTACTTGCTGTTGTGACTAAAACTGGCTTAAACGGACTGGTGATTAAAATTAAAGACACCATGCGCAACTATTTATTATATTAAATAAAAAAGAAAATACAAATTTTTTTATTTTTTTGGGATGCGCGGCAAAATATTTTTTTTTTTCTTTACATTAAAAAATATTTCTGCGCTCTCCGATTTAGAAAAAGCGATAAACTTTTTATGGCTCGTTCGGTTATGTGATGTGGCGACGACATTTAAATGATAATTCAAATCATTTTGTTGTTCGATTTAATTAGTAAGGAAATAAATTTGTTGTTTGCTGCTGGAAAGAGACAGGAAATTCGTTTTTTTATTTGATTAATGAGCGCGAAAAAATCAAATTTGGAGTCCACTAGCAAGCTGTGCAACTTTAAAAATCTCTAATTTCTAAAATTTCCAGTTTTCTTGACTCCAAGCTTTACTTTTCATGTTTTTAGCTAAATTCCATAGCTACCTATTACATTTTAAGAAATTTAAAGCGCATTTTGCTTGAGTAAACTTGTAAATTTTTAGCTATTTTTTTATACCCGTTTCATTACCGATTCAACCGACCCGCTTCTTTTGCAATACAAATTTTTAAAATCGCCTAAAACCGCTATTATTAAACTAATAGTGCTATAAAATTTGCAAAAACCGTTTCACAACCGATTCGTCTTTTAAAAAAAAAGTTCAAAATCGCCTAAACCGCTATTCAGCACTCAAGTGAATTTCTTCAAAAATATAATAAAATCACTTCATAACCATTTAAACCGATTCGATTTTTTTCCATAAAAATGCTTTAAATCGCTTATATTGCTATTTGGCACTGATGCCCAGCGTAAATGCACATACTTTCTTTTACTGTTGTCAAAAGCTTCGAAAAAATTAATACAATGGGCCTTATGAATAACAACTAAGCAATTGCTTTTTCTTAAAATGTTAGACCTTTTACTTAAATTTATTTGAATAAATCGAGTAAAAGGTCTGAAATTTTAAGAAAAATCAATTGCTTAGTTTTTATTCATAAGGCCCAGTATGGCTTGCGAGCTTTCTAGTAAAAATTTTGTAAAGTTCTGACTACTGGTATTTATTAGCCCTTAAATTGCAAATACTTTTGAATTTTCAACGAGAATTACCGAACGTCTATTTTCTGCTGTTTCTAGCTGGTTTTCTGTCTTAATTTTATAATTTTTTGAATCCCAAAGCTTGTTATAACCCAATTAAGCTCAAAATAAAGTAAAACCTCAAAACCCGTTTCATAACCGATTCAACCGGTTTGAACTGTTTCTAACCGGTTCATGGAAATTTCACTTCTGAAGCAATAAAGAATTTTTTTCCTACAAAAAATCCTATTTTGCTAAATATTTCCCATTTCGAGTTTTCGAATAAAAGTGCTTAATATGCTATTGGCTGAATTTCTTTATTCATTCTGAACGTTTGGAATAAACTTTTTTGTTTATTTATTCTTTAGAACGTTCCTGATGATATGTTGACGTATATTTCAAACGCATTCTGTTTATTCCGGCTGTGAAATGGGATTATCCGGAATGTATAAAGAAACGCAGCCATTAATTGCTTTCTATTTCAAATTCTGGATACTCTGAAATTCAGAGCTGAATCATATAATTCGGAATTAGGTTTTGAGCATAAAAATAATCTATTGAAAATTTGAATGCAGCACAGTAACTTTTTCATATTCAAATTTTTTATTTTTTATTTATAAAAAGAAAATATCCGATCTTGATTGTATAGGTATACATATGTACAGATTTATGTATCTGGAACTTTGAGCGCCTTAAACCTTAAAAACAAACATTTTTTTGCGAAAATAAGAAGTAGCACTTTGAAACCAGCATTAAAAATCGACTGTTTTCATAAAAAAATATCGTAATCCACCATATGAATGCGTGCGTGTATTTATATACATATGTGAGTTACAAAGAAAAAAAAACAGAGTGTGAACGAGTCAAGTCCAGCGTAAAAGCCAGCTCAAAGTGCGGCAAGGTATCCTCAGTCTCAAAACCAATACGTCTTATGTGAGACTGTGTACATATGAGCGTACACACATATGTACATGTGTATGTAGAGATGTGTCAGTCGAAGGTGCCCTGGATGGGGTACAGCGGCAGGTAAAACAAAGCAGACAGCCACCTTTTAGCGCACACATGTGTTTCAATAACGCGCAGCAAAGGTAAGCGTGCAGCAGGCAGCGGCTAAAAGCAGCACTTGTTTCACAATTTGTTTGCTTTCATGTCACATAAATACACACATAGTATATGTATGCATGTTTGTCTGCCACGTCGATTTATCTGTCTGTCTGGCTGTCTGCACATGTGTGTAATTTCCAAGGTAAGAGTTTTTCCCCCTATTAGCCAAAGGTCGCCACTGGGTTTTCCTATGCTCGAAGCTGATTGTCTGAAAATATTTTGGATTTACTTAGTGTAGTCACACAGCTGCATGGCAAAAAGAGAAATTCCTTTGAAAACGCGCAACTCAAATGCGTTTCAAAATGCTTTGATTTGTTGTATGCCTTTATTTTCCTTTCACGTTGTCATTATTTTGAGAATTTCATCTGTAGGTGTTTGGGGTTGTTGCTTAACTACTAAATACAATCGCGCGTAGTATGTTTTTATTCATTGGAAATTCTTGCATCGCCGCGACACACATTGTGTAATTATTATTATTTTTCTATTTTTTTTATGGACTTTCTTTCGTTTTTTATACGCTTTAGCATTTTTTTTAGCGTATTTTTCTTTTCTTTTGTATTAAAATTTTGATTGGTGTGACACAAGCAGTTACTTTCACATTACGTATGGGATATGCGTTGAATTCTTTGAAACTGAAAATCAGTTTACGCTCCCCCTCGTGGTAGGATTTGTGTAGCCTTGCAACGGGTATACCAACGTCACTTTTTATCCCCTACAGGTGTTTTTACGCAACGCCATATTTTAGAATTTTGTTCAAACAATACAACATTTCACCCCAATGGAATTAAGTCTGGAAAGATTATTCATACTCTAAAAAAACAAAACAGATTTTTTTCTCATTTTCCAGAAATACCAACATTTTTTAAATTTATTACACTTGTTGTTGCATTGTTGCCGCGTTGCTGGTAGCGTGATTGTGTCGCCTTGATAAGCCAACACAAACATTTTGTTTGACTTTACGATGCAGTCGTGCAGTGATCCTTAACGCTTTTCAAAATATTAGTCAATTCGCTTCTTTGCTGCCCTCCAAAGTAATCAAAGATATGCCCTAAAAACCAGTTTTAATCTTTTTATGTATTTCACTTTTTTTCAAACATTTTTCTTGTTTGTTTCAAAATTGTTTCGGAAATCAGCGCACTCATAAATTATGGCCACGACTAAACGTGACCCCTTTTAGCGATCTCTATCGCCAACTGTTGCGCGCATGAGCCGTCCGTGCTATTGAAGAACAGTCGCAGATACATGCATCCATACATACATACATACATATGCATGTGCATGCATCCCTGCACTACTGAAAACACTTGCATGCCTTTTTGCTGGTGTTTTTCAGCGTTACAGTTTAGCCCTCAAGCAGCGAGCATAACCTGCTTCTGACTTCAACTTTAGAGCACTTGTGCGCCTAGGCCGTTAATTTTTTGCTCCTTTTGCAGCATCAGAAACTAAATGATTGAAGATTTGTACATACATATGTATGTATGTTTGTATGTCCTCGCTCTTTTTAACGTTGCAGGCTTAACGAATTTGTTTTTATTACTTTTAATATTTTTTTTTTTTTGGAATGCATGAAATGTGAGCGCAAATGAATTGATGCAGAGCCGACATATTTACATCACTTTGGAGACAAAAAAAAAAAAAACAAAAACCAGTACCGGGATTAAGTTAAGTGCGAAGTGAAAAGTGAAAATAAAGACCAATGTTATTCAAGGGGTGCTGATATAAAAAACGTTAAAAAATTTAAAACTGTGCGACCTTCGCATTGTGGCAGCTCCGAGAATTCTAACTTGTGAGACAGAAACGAATTTTGAGAAAATTGTGGTGAAAGTTATTACTTGTTTGTATGTTAATTATTATAATGCCTTCATTAAATTTTCATAAAAAAAAAATTGGCGCATTTTTTTGTTTTAAAATTTTAGAAAATTGAAAGTATTGCAATTTTTTTTTCAAAAACACCGAAATTTTTAAAAATTTTAAAACTTTTTTTTGTTATTTTAAAAAGCTTTCGAGTTTATATTTTTTTCCTTCATGGGCAATTTTGTGTGCTTTTAATATTAAATTCAACAATTTTTTTTATAATTTTTTTATGTTTTTATTGTTTTTAAGATACTATGAGAACTACAATTTTTAGTTCAGTTAAAATAGATTTTTTATGTTTTTTTTAGCTTCGTACCACCATTTGTTTGTCAGAAAAGATGGAAAAAAATAACAAAGTCGAAGTGGTAGAAGTTATAGCTGCTATTTCGGATTTTTTACTTTTTTGGAATTTTTTTACTTGTTTTTGTTTCAATAAAAAATTTTAAAATATGTATCTACTTGGTTTCTTCAGCTATCTGAAATAAGATTAACTTTTAAACACTCTTTAAATTTTTTTGTTATTGTACAATTTTTTGCAGTTTTTTTTCCTTTCTTCATGGACAATTATGGTTTGTTTTCAATATTAAATTCAACAAATTTTGCTTTAAAAATTTAAGATACTATGAGAAATAAAATTATATAAAAAAATATTATTAAGCTAAAAATAATTTTTTTTACTTTTTTAGATATTTTTTCTGCGTTTTACATTTATCTGAATTAAGTTTTTGACTGAGTTTTTTTTTAATTTTTAGAGCTTTTTTTAATAATTTAAAGATTTTTTGATTCTTTAAATTTTTCTATTTTTGTCTACAGAATTTTTTTTTAAAATTTGTAGTTAAGCTAAAAAAAAATAGTTTTTTGATTGTTATCCTTTTATTTTATTACTATTTTGCTTATTGATTCTCAATTCAAGTTTTAAGAAATATATTTTTTTAATTGTTCTATATTTTTACTTTTTTTGATTTAATTCATTTTCATAGTTTTTCTCATTTTTAAATATATTTCTTACTCAATTAAAATAACTAGATTATTAAAATTTATTTTTGAATTTGTCCAGATTTTTAGCATTTTTTCCAAACTAAATGCCGAGTTTTAGCAAATTGTTTACAAGAATTATCAACGTCAGGTAATTATGGTTTTTTTGCTTTGATTAAAAAAAATGAGTTAGTTTTTAAATGAAATTTGTTTAACTAATAGAAATGTTTACTTTTTCTAAATTTTTTAGAACATTAGTATTTAAGTTTTTTTGCATTTTTTTTTTTAAATTATGCATTAGTTTTGAAATAAATCTTTTTTTAGACCCGAAAAAATTGTATTCTTAACTCTTTTTAGAAGATTCCTATTTATAATATTTGTATTTTTTTTTATTACACACTAGTTTTGAAATAAAAAATTTTCCACTTAAGAAAATAGTTATTTTCTTTAACACAGTTTTGGAATATTAGCGTTGCTTACGGTTTTTCATAATGAAAAAATGTAATACATATTCTAAAAAAATTTTTTTTTTCTGAAAATTATTTTTGTCTGTAATTTTTTTCAAATATAAACAAATATGAATAAATACACATATGTATAAATATGCATGTATTAATGCAACATTTGTCAATTGCTAATTGAGCTATTGCAAAATTTTCACAAAACCAATCGATTTCAACGGAACACGCATAAATTACAATTGGCGCCAGCGTCATTGACAGCCTTCAATTGTCGCAAAAGCAACCAACTCTCGATGACAAGTAAATGTGTACAAGCATACATATAAAACACAACAAAAGTATGCCAACAAAAATTAAGCCACAAGAAAAGCATTAAAAAAAGTGAAAAGAAAACACGCAATATTTAAAAGAAAAATATTTTTTTTTCTACCAGATACTTTGCTTGTAAACATTTTCTAACCGCCTGCGTCAACAAATCCAACGAACAGATCAATCATAAAAATATTTTTTTCTGCATTATTGGCAAATCGAAAAAATAACGGCATACAAATAAAAAAAAACCCCGCACAAAACATGAAGATAATCCAGCAAACAAAACAGACTAACAAAAAAAAACGCCAAGTTAGAATACAGAAATATTTTGTGGGCAGAAATAAAAAAAATAAAGGAGATTATGTGGCCCACGAGTGGTCTCTGCCGCATCTCTTTCACGCAAGTGTGAAAATCTGTACCGTAAATTTTAGTTCGACTCAAAATTTTGCACATCTGTTCTGTAGAGAAATAATGGCGGACGGAGGACAGCAGTAACCGCAATGAAGGTTAAAACTGATTGCCTCAACCAGCGCAGCTTCTTGTGGTGTAAGTTGCAAGAATGAAAGAAAAAAACAAATTAAATAAAAAATATACAAGTAAAAAACAAACAAACAAACAAACAACTTCATCAACAACTAGCACGCTAGCAAAAATGCATTTGTCTGCATGGCAAAAAAAAAAAAAGACACTGACGGACTGGCGAACTGAAGAACGGCACGGCCTGCCTACACACACACACACACACGGCTGATCGACTGCGGTAATATCCAATTCACTGACTGACTGCTTGTTTAAATATTGAACTATCTGTCTACCTTTCTGTCTGTCTGTCTGTCTGTCTGTATGCGTAAATGATTGTCTGTTGGCCTGCGTTGGCCGCCCAGCTGTTACCATGCCGCCGCGCCCTTGCTTTTGAGTTTTCTTCGCAACGCACGTCTGTCATATGATCGTGTTTTTCTGATTTCTTGATCAGCGATCGACAATTGAAACAACCAAATGCACTCACACACACACACCATTCAAAGTGAAGGAATGTGCCGAAATGAAAGGAAAATGCCAACGAATATTTAAATTAAGGTGCGGAACCGCATGCGGCCGGCTGGCTGGCTAACCGTCTGGCTGGTGGCTGGTGGTTTTTGGCTGCTGATCTCGGCTAAACGGCGTGTATCAAGAAAGAGATTATACAATTTTCATATTGCTACAGATGCAAATGTACTTG
Organism: Rhagoletis pomonella; assembly: GCF_013731165.1. Lineage (NCBI taxonomy): Eukaryota > Metazoa > Arthropoda > Insecta > Diptera > Tephritidae > Rhagoletis > Rhagoletis pomonella. The sequence goes on from NW_023458560.1 coordinate 50,463,678, forward strand.
TGTACGATCTGCTTGTTTATTTATTTATTTTTATTTTATTTTTTGGCATCTGCTTGTGGTTTCCACATAGCCGCATTGCTTGAAGAGCCCCATCTGTGCACACTCTTTTTTGTTGCGAAATTTTTCAAGCAAATTGTTTCTGATTTTCTTCGTTCAAAATTCTGATGATCTTATTTTTATGAATTTATTTATTTTTATTGTTCATATCTTATTTTGCTTAATTACGAAAATGTGGCAACTAACTACTTAATATTTATGCGCAAAAATGTGCATTAATATATTCGAAATTTCAGCTGAAGTTTCTTATGTAGATACTATATATAGTATATTTGTTGCTACTTTTTTGCATACATTTGTATAATTCATTTAAAATTTATTACGAAAACTTTTTACATAAACATATATATTTTTCGCAATTAGCTTGGTTTGGAGCTGTGAAGTATATAGAGACTCGCTCTTGCTAGGGATCTTGTGCTCGGTGCCAGGATAGCGCAAAGCCAGTAGTAAATATCAACTGAGCTGAGCCTATACGACCAACTTAATGATGACGCATGTAACCTTGGACTATCTTGAAGAACAGCCAAGACATTAAATCCTTCCGTCCTGCCTCTCTTGGTCGTGTTCACATAATAAATACTAAGTAAAAAAAGGAAAATATATTTCTTATTTCCAGTGCTGTTTTTGAGTTTCTTGTTTTATTTTTATTTATTTATTTTTTTCTTAAATTTATTTATTTTTTTTTGTTTGACAATTATATTAAAATTTTATAAAAATATTTTTTTTTATTGTTTCTTTATATTTTTCACAATGATTTATTTTTTGTTTGCTTGTTTTAATATTTTCTTTATTTTAGTTTAAATGATGCTATTTTTTTATATATATTTCAAAACTTTCTGTGCCTTCTGCTAGAAACTGTATGCTTTAAATATAAACAGTTTTATAATATTTTTTAGAGTATAGAATTATTTTAGTAATTTGGAAATATTTGTTTTGCTCCAATAAATTTAGTTCCTTTATTTTATTTGAAAAATAACACAAAATATTTATGAATAAGTTTGTTTTTATATTTTTTTTTTACAAAATTTTAATTAAGTTAAAAAATTATTATTTTTTTT
>NW_023458560.1:50464892-50465957 GCF_013731165.1 Rhagoletis pomonella
ACAAAACTTCGATTACACATTATTTAGTAGGTACAGCTGTACTGGCTGGGCCGGTGCGGGTGAACTGCCAAGTATATGAAATTTATTTCATCAAAACATTTCATATTAGAAATATATAGTTAAAAAAACACAATATTGATATACTTATGTATGTGTGATCAAAATATAATTCGTTGCGCAATAAAAAAAAACACCCAAAAAAGCAACATCTCAGTGTACTATCCTCAACCTCCAAGCAAGATGTACACAGTGAGTCATCGATGTTACCTATGCTGACCGATGCAGTCTCTATGGATTACAATCCATCCTGTAATCAGGTTCAGCCTCACTTTATATTCCTCAACAATATTGAAGAGCAGCTATGCCACATACATACAAACTGAGTTCTGTCTACCAAAATCAAAACAGCGCGATTTCGGCATTTCAGCAAAAGGATGTCGTCAGGCTGTTAGGCCTGAAGCTTTTTATCAACGTATAATAAGCCTTTAATGATTGAGCAATTCAGACTAGTAACATTTTTCTAGATAGCGAGAATAAGGCCAAATGCCACACAGGCTCTCTTAAGGGTTCTTTTGAGCTGGCTTCATCCACAGTTTAGTATATTCAGATGGGTCAAAGCCATCAAAACATGTTAGTGGCTTTTACGGTTCTATATGTATATTAATTTGTAATCCGGAAAATAGATTTCCAAGAGAATTTTATAAGTGTCCAGCAGCGACAACACATCCTAGTTATCTATGTACTTAAATCAAAACAGAAGTGGCTAGATGAGCTTAATTTTGACAAAACTACAATCTAGGAAACACTAAATAAGATCTCAGGACCGAAAACGAACAGCTGCATTAAACGCCATTGGGGCGAGGAAAGACAAAGACAAAGGAGATATAAAAAACCAAAGACAAACATAGTGAAGAGAAAGACAAAGATAGTGATAATGATAAAGATGGGGATAAATAAGATAAAGATAAAGAATGCGATAAAGATAAAGGTAAAAATAAGGATAAAGATAAAGATAAAGATAAATATAAAGATAAAGACAAAGATAAAGATAAAGATAAAGATAAA
>NW_023458560.1:50466057-50467102 GCF_013731165.1 Rhagoletis pomonella
ATCTTTATCTTTATCTTTATCTTTATCTTTATCTTTATCTTTATCTTTATCTTTATCTTTATCTTTATCTTTATCTTTATCTTTATCTTTATCTTTATCTTTATCTTTATCTTTGTCTTTATCTTTATCGCATTCTTTATCTTTATCTTATTTATCCCCATCTTTATCATTATCACTATCTTTGTCTCTCCTTATCACTATCTTTGTCTTTGTCTTTCCTCGCCCCAATGGCGTTTAATGCAGCTGTTCGTTTTCGGTCCTTAGAGAAAGTACTTATGTAGTTAGTGTTTCCTAGATTGTGTTTTTGTCAAAATTAAGCTCATATAGCCATTTCTGCTTTGATTTAAGTACATAGATAACTAGGCTGTGTTGTCGCTGCTGGACACTTATAAAATTCTCTTGGAAATCTATTTTCCGGATTACAAATTAACATACATATAGAACCGTAAAAGCCACTAACATGTTTTGATGGCTTTGACTCATCTGAATATACTAAACTGTGGAAGAAGCCAGCTCAAAAGAACCATTAAGAGAGGTTGTGTGGCATTTGGCCTTATTCTCGCTATCTAGAAAAATGTTACTAGTCTGCATTGCTCAATCATTGAACGTTTATTATACGTTGATAAAAAGCTTCAGGCCTAACAGCTTGACATCCTTTGACTGAAATGCCGAAATCGCGCGGTTTTGATTTTGGTAGACAGAACTCAGTTATGTATGTATGTGGCATAGCTGCTCTTCAATATTGTTGAGGAATATAAAGTGAGGCTGAACCTGATTACGGGATACAATCCATAGAGACTGCATCGGTCAGCATAGGTAACATCGATGACTCACTGTGTACATCTTGCTTGGAGGTTGAGGATAGTACACTGAGATGTGGCTTTTTTGTGTGGTTTATTTTTTATTTTTATTTTTATTGCGCAACGAATTATATTTTGATCACACATTCCTCTGAGTATATCAATAATGTGTTTTTTACTAAATATATATTTGTTATAAGCCAGTACAGCTGTACCTACTAAATAATGTGTAATCGAAGTTTTGT
>NW_023458560.1:50467202-50469718 GCF_013731165.1 Rhagoletis pomonella
ATAAAGATAAAGATAAAGATAAAGATAAAGATAAAGATAAAGATAAAGAAATACATACATAGATGAAGATAAAGATACATATAAAATATAAAATTAAAATCAATGTTCTGATTGGCTGAAGCAGAATGCTTTCTGATACAACTCTGCGATTACCTGGTTTTCAAACGAGTTAAATGGTTTAACTGGTTGAATTTTCCAACAACAATTGCATACGATTTAACTTGTTTAGAAACACGTTTTGTTCATTTAACTGGTTCAAGCCCATTTAACATGTTTACCTCCTCAATTTGAACGTAGTGTTAGTTTCGAAAAATAAAAACAATTCCGGTTGTTTGACAGTTGTCACTTGGCTTATCAGTAGAGCAAATGAACTTTGGCGCCTTGCGTTTTTAATTCATCCGTTTTTTTTCCTGACCTTGAGCGACACGCTTTTTGCAATAGTATTTTTTCAATATTTTTACTAAGTTCATACTACGCATTTGCGCTATAGAAATATTAATTTAGTTGGATTTTTGTTCTGTTTTCAGGCAAGCGCAGCTAATTAAACCTAAAACACGCCATTTTGCACATGGAAGTTGGAAAAAAATGCAAATAATAAAACAAAATACTAAATTAATTTGCATTTATACAGCTGCTTAACAAAAGTACATGCATACATACATATGTACAATGTACATACATATATAGGGTGTATTTTCAAGCAAAACTCTGAACTGCTATACGCGCATATAAGGCGTTAAACTAGAAACAAATATTGGAAGGTTTTTTTCGATGCTCTTTTTCTGTAAATCAATATTTCGAAGCGAATGAAGGCGTTTACGCACCAACAGGCCTGTAAGCTCTTATAAGGGTTTTGCAAGAAAATTTATTTTTGTATGGAAGAAAAACTAATAACACTGCCCGCAAAAAAATCTAACTTGCACTTTTCACACTAAAATTGAATGGGCTATAAAGCTGCATATTTTTTATATAATTTTGCAATTAATTTTTCTCAGTTTCGTCAATATTTCAATTTGAAAGCTGAAAAGAAATGATCAAAAATCAACTTCAAACTTAAATTTTTTTATATCAAAATGTACAAAATAATCTCAAACAATTACAAAAAGGAATTTTGTCATTAGAGAGAAATAAAAAAGGCTGTGTGTGGTGCTACGCGCGATTATAGCGAAATTTCTTTTTCCTATTTTTCTCCATATTAATGATGAATTGCATTATTCTCAATTTCAATCCCAAACTTAGCATCAATCTCAATCTTAGTCTTAGCCATAATCTAAATCTATATCTTAATCTTAATTTTATTTTTAATCCTTAATCTGAATCTGAATCTAAATTCGAATTGAATCTCAATCTTAATTCGACATCTTAATCTAAATCTTAATGTAAATCTTAGTCACAATCTAAAAAAAAAATCCTAATCTTAAACTATTTTTTTGTTGGTTATTTATGGCCTTGTTGAACTTAATCTTAATCTTAATCTTTGTCTTAACCTTAATTTGAAACTCAATTCTAAATCCCAAACTTAATCAAAATATTAACATTAATCTTAATCTAAAGCATAATGCCAATCTCAATCTAATTGGACACCTTATCTCAATTTCAATGTAAATCTCAGTCATCATCTTAATTTTATTCTTTATTTTAATCCCAGTTTCAATTTTAATCCTAATCTCAATCTTTGTCTCAACCTTATTTTGAATCTCGATCGAAATCCTAATCTTAATCCAAATCTGAATTTAATTGGAAATTCAATCTTAATGTAAATCTTAGCCATAATCTTAATCTTAATCTTAATCTCAAATATAATCCCAAAACTTATCTTAATCCTAATCTTAACCTTAATCTTGGTCTTGACCTCAATTTAAATTTGAATCGAAATCTTAATCTTAAACTTCAACTTTATCTTAATCCCAATATTAATGTAAATCTTAGTCTTAATATTAATCATTAGCTTTATTGCAACCCCTATTTTAATCCCAATCGAAATTTTAATCTTAGTATCTACATTAATCTTAACCTTAATCTTAAAGTTCATATTAATCTTTATCTTAACCCCAATATTAAAATTTTTCTACCAAAAAATATTGCCTTCTCATTGCCCTCTGCCCACAAATACTAACTAACTCTATATAATTTTTTATTTCAAAATAAAAAATAAGGGCATATTTTTTTTGATATAGAACAATCTTAGGGGATGAGAGCATTAAAATTCCGACTTTACTTTTTTTTTAACCACCCTAATGCACAGTTTTTTTTTTTTTTGTATGGAAAAAAATGCGTCATGCAGTCAGAGAAAAAATATTAAAAATCAGCGCGATTCTTCAGCAACTTAAAACTTGCACATTATTACCCTAGAATTCTTATGGGCTATTAAACTGCATACTCAAAAAAAAATATCGAAAAAATCTGAATAAAAAGTTGAAAATTTAGCTGAAACTTTGCAGATTTTTCATTATTAACCGACTTCCAAAAAAGGAGGAGGTTATCGGTTCGTCGGAATATTTTTTTTTTGTTTTTTT
>NW_023458560.1:50469818-50470860 GCF_013731165.1 Rhagoletis pomonella
CAAAATGAAAGGTTATCGTTGTAAAGGTACTCCTTCTCGATGGGAATTTCGAAATTTGTAAATATTATGTTTTTACACTCTCTTACGACCTATTCGTGCCCCGGTAACGAAAGGCAGCCGTGCGAATTGAAATACATACACTTGTGATCAGCTGATTAAGTCATCAACATTTTGATAAATTTTGGCTACTTTTCTTTTGTTTATTTAATGTTTATTATTTTTCCATAAAAGTCTAGCTCATTATATAACAAACACCAATTTTCAAACTTTTTGCAAAAATTATGAAAAATCTGCAAAGTTTCAGCTAAATTTTCCACTTTTTATTCAGATTTTTTAGATTGTTTTCGAGTATGCGGTTTAATAGCCTAAAAAAATTTTAGGGTAATAATGTGCAAGTTTTAAGTTGCTAAAGAATCGCGGTGATTTTTAATATTTTTTCTCTGACTGCATGACGCATTTTTTTCCATACAAAAAAGAACTGTGCATTAGGGTGGTTCAAAAAAAAGTAAAGTCGGAATTTTAATGCTCTCATCCCCTAAGATTGTTCTATATCAAAAAAAATATGCCCCTATTTTTTATTTTGAAATAAAAAATTATATAGAGTTAGTTAGTATTTGTTCGCAGAGGGCAATGAGAAGGCAATATTTTTTGGTAGAAAAATTTTAATATTGGGGTTAAGATAAAGATTAATATGAACTTTAAGATTAAGGATAAGATTAATGTAAATACTAAGATTAAAATTTCGATTGAGATTAAAATAGGGGTTGCAATAAAGCTAATGATTAATATTAAGACTAAGATTTACATTAATATTGGGATTAAGATAAAGTTGAAGTTTGAGATTAAGATTTCGATTCAAATTTAAATTGTTTTTTGTAATAAAAAAAAAAAAAAAAATATTAATCACGACTTTTTCCATTTAATTTACGATGTTACGTCTTTTTGCCTTTCGGGTGACGATACGTATGTTTTTACATTTAATTTCATTTTGAAAAATTTACTTTTGCAGGGCAGTTCTGGCAACTGTCTTTGAACTCATCAT
>NW_023458560.1:50470960-50473359 GCF_013731165.1 Rhagoletis pomonella
CAGAGCAATGAGCGATTTTTAAATCGACCCGCCCTAATGTATATATAATTTATAATTAAGTTATTTATAATTTATTCAAATGTATGCTACCCGGTACTTTTAATCTATACTAATAAAGTGAGATGTCAGTCTCAAGTCAGTTGGCAAGTCCTAGCGTTCGGTAATGCAATCGAGAGCAGGAGTGTATAAAGTGTTAATGAATTGAAGGCACCGCATACTGCAGTTAATAAGGGGCCTCACCCTCCATATACATAGATACGTATTTATACACATATACAAATACGTAAAAAAAACTGATGGAGGCCATAATCAATTCTGAATACGAGCAATAAATTAATCGTGAATTTCGCAATAAAATGAAATTGCTTGAAGATTGAATAATATATGGTTATTTGTTTTCTTACTGAAAAAATCTGTAAAACTTATATCTGGTTAAAACATTTTCAACTAAATTTTTTTGACGCCAAAACCCAAAAATTTTTAAAAGTTTTATCACCTAACACGACTTTATAAAAACCATTTTAAGTAAAAGTTAAGTCTATTTAAAAATTTTGTTAACCCGAATGCTTTTTGAGCTTTACTATAAAAAATGTTTTTCACAAGAATGTCCGCCGCGAAAAAATTTTTTCGATAACATTTGTTCCAAAACTAAAAAAAAATAATGCAGAATCTTTCAATTAAAATTTTGTATCGCTTAAATTTTACCTCAAATAAACTGTGTTTTTTATAATAAAAAACAACAACAAAAAGCAACATAAAAACGAAACGAGAATTTTTTTGCCATAACATTTGTTCTAATACTAAAAAAAAAAATCATTTGATTTTAAATTTTACCTAAAATAAACTGTTTCAAATTTACGAACGGAAATTTTTTCGCCGGCCCAAAAACTAAAATAAAATTTTTTCCCAAAAAAATTAAACACAATTTTTTTCCATACACAAATTATTTATACTTTAAACAAAAAAAAATATTAAATTTTTTCAATAAGATTTTTATTTTCGACCCACAAATATTTCTAAACTAAAAAACTTGTTCAACATCAAAATCGCACGGGTTTCGTCACTTAAATTTAAAAAAAAAAATGTTATAAATTTTTTTTTTTATACCAATTTATATTTTCAACCTAAAAACTTTTTAAACACAAAAGCCTGTTCAGCGAAAAAATCTCGCGTGTTTTATTACTTAATTTTTCCAAAAGATACTTATTGGGCCAAGCTTTCGAATTATTTATCATTCGAAAATTAGTTATTATTGCTCGCAAAATTTAATGTAAAACACCATTTTTTCGAAGTTTTACTAGTAATTTTTTAATGGAAATCAAAACAAATCTTTCTTCAAAAATTATCATAAACTTTATCCTAAGTGCTTAAGTACATAAGTATTATATGTATTACAGACGCCCACGTGCGCCGGTTTGTGAAAATTTTCAATTTATTCTCCAGTATTTTTACATAATTAGCTGATTGAACTGTAATCAATTAGTGGATGCATGCAAATTTATACAAGTTGAAAGAGATAAAATAAAATAAAAGCAACAAACAATAAAAAACGCAAAGGAAACACGACCTATAATCGCAAATGAAAAAAAAAACACCACAAAAGTCATAAATATTACAATAGCAAATAAGACAACAGTCAACTACAAGCAAAAACCAACAATCAACAATACGCAATGGAAAATCGAATATTCGTGTCGACTGAAAGCGGCTGAATAATTGAGTAGACGAATAATGCATTGTAGTGATGGAAAAAATGTGTATGTTTGTAGCTAAGAAATTAATTGCAAGCGCCGCACATAATTAAGATTCGTTAAGTCCGCATTGCGTAAAAACAACATAACAACAACAGCAAACATCAGCAGGCATCAACAAATGCAATTTTACAAATTGACAATCGAAGGCTACAAGTGCAACGCAGCGCTGTGGGTTAGTTAGTTGAGATGTTGCAGCGTGCGGATTCTTTTTTTTTTAGCTATTGATGTATGCAATTATGTGTGTGTATGGTTGTGTATGTAACTGTGTACAAGTCTGTGGACATGCATTTATAAACAGTTGTAAAGCATTTTTTGGAACGCAGCGTAACTTTGACGTATGACAACATGACGGACATGTGTTTAAAATGTACGCACTGTATGTAATGTATGCAAACGGCAATGGGAGCAACAGGAAAAGAATAACAATAAAAAAACAACGTTGAATTCAATATATTTAGTAGTAATTGTGAACTCTATTTAGCAGAAACGAGGTAGAGATTGCGTAAAATGAGGGGGGAAAAAAATTTAATAAAAAATAAATAAAGCAAAACAATGTAAAAACAACCAGCAAAGTAAAGAAAACAAAACCAAATATATTAAAAAAAATAATAATTTTTTAACTTAATTAAAATTTTGTAAAAAAAA
>NW_023458560.1:50473459-50481378 GCF_013731165.1 Rhagoletis pomonella
TTTTTTTTACAAAATTTTAATTAAGTTAAAAAATTATTATTTTTTTTTAATATATATGTTTTTGTATTCTTTACTTTGCAGCTTGTTTTTACATGGTTTTGTTTTATTTATTTTTTATTAAAATTTTTTTCCCCCTCATTTTACGCAATCTCTACCTCGTTTCTGCTAAATAGAGTTCACAATTACTACTAAATATATTGAATTGAACGTTGTTTTTTTTTTATTGTTATTATTTTCGTGTTGCTCCCATTTGCCGTTTGCATACATTACATACAGTGCGTACATTTTGAACACATGTCCGTCATGTTGTCATACGTCAAAGTTACGCTGCGTTGCAAAAAATGCTTCACAACTGTTTATAAATGCATGTCCACAGACTTGCACACAGTTACATACACACATACATACATCAATAACTAAAAAAAAAAAAACATACGCACGCTGCAACATCTCAACTAATTAATCTACAGCGCTGCGTTGCACTTGCAGCCTTCGATTGTCAATTTGTAAAATTGCATTTGTTGATGCCTGCTGATGTTTGCTGTTGTTGTTATGTTGTTTTTACGCAGTTGCAGTTGCACATTTTTTACGCATTTTCGCCTTTACGCAATGCGGACTTAACGAATCTTAATTAGGTGCGGCGCTTGCAATTAATTTCTTAGCTACAAACATACACATGTTTCCCATCACTACAATGCATTATTCGTCTACTCAATTATTCAGCCGCTTTCAGTCGACACGAATATTCGATTTTCCATTGCGTATTGTTGATTGTTGGTTTTTGCTTGTAGTTCACTGTTGTCGTATTTGCTGTTGTAATATTTATGACTTTTGTGGTGTTTTTTATCTTTAGTTCATTTGCGATTATAGGTCGTGTTTCCTTTGCGTTTTTTATTGTTTGTTGCTTTTATTTTATTTTATCTCTTTCAACTTGTATAAATTTTTCGCATGCATCCACTAATTGATTACAGTTCAATCAGCTAATTGTGTAAAAATACTGGAGAATAAATTGAAAATTTTCACAAACCGGCGCACGTGGGCGGCTGTAATACATATAATACTTATGTACTTAAGCACTTAGAAGGGCTAGAGGAGAAAGTTTATGATAATTTTTGAAGAAAGATTTGTTTTGATTTCCATTAAAAAATTACTAGTAATGCTACGAAAAAATGGTGTTTAACATTAAATTTTGCGAGCAATAGTAACTTATTTTCGAATGATAAATAATTCGAAAGCGAAAAATTAAGTAATAAAACACGCGAGATTTTTTCGCTGAACAGCTTTTTGCATTTAAAAAGTTTATAGGTTGACAATAAAAGTATGTATAAAAAAAATTTGCTAACAAAATTTAAAAATTTTTTTTTGGAAAATTTAAGTGATGAAACACGCGCGATGGAAAAAAAATTGTGTTTAAACTTTTTTGTGAAAAAATTTTATTTTAGTTTTTGGGCCGGCGAAAAAATTTCCGTTCGTAAATTTGGAACAGTTAGAACATTAGAACAAATGTTATCGCAAAAAATTTCTCGTCTTGATTTTTTGTTACGCAGACATTTTTTTTATAAAAAACACAGTTTATTTGAGGTAAAATTTAAGTGATACAAAATTTTAAATGAAAGATTCTGCATTATTTTTTTTTAGTTTTGGAACAAATGTTATCGAAAAAATCTTTTCGCGGCGGACATTTTTGTGAAAAACATTTTTTATAGTAAAGCTTAAAAAGCATTCGGGTTAACAAAATTTTTAAATAGAATTAATTTTTACTTAGAATGGTTTTTATAAAGTCGTGTTAGGTGATAAAAATTTTTAAAATTTTTAGGTTTTGGCGCCAAATAAATTCAGTTTAAAAATGTTTTAACCAGATATAAGTTTTACAGATTTTTTCAATAAGAAAACAAATAACCATTATTCAATCTTCAAGCAATTTCATTTTATTGCGAAATTCAGGATTAATTTATTATTCGTATTCAGAACTGATTATGGCCTCCATCAGTTTTTTTATGAATATGTGTACGTAAGTACATACATACGTATGTATGTATCTATGTATATGGAGGGTGAGGCCCCTTATTAACTACAGTATGCGGTGCCTTCAATTCATTGACACTTTATACACTCCTGCTCTCGATTGCATTATCGAACGATAGGACTTGCCAACTGACTTGAGACTGACATCTCACTTTATTTGTATAGATCAAAAGTACCGGGTAGCATATATTTGAATAAATTATAAATAAGTTAATTATAAATTATATACATACATATAAGGCGGCAAGATATTCTACATAAGATCTTGACAAGTTTCAAAGTCATTAGTAAGACAGCGCTTCAAACTTGTTGAATAAACTGACATTTAACTATAATTAAGTTATTGTCGCAAAAGTAGTGTGGCTACTGATGAAAGATGGGTAGGAAAGGAAGCTTTTTTTCGATGTCACTTAGAGCATTTGTAATTGTCGTATCAAGTCTAGAAGCGTCACAGTTATACATATATATATATTTATCATTATTTTTTAAGAGCTAATCTACATAAACTTTTAGCAATTTTTCATCTACCAAGTGCAAAAAGTTAGAAATTGAATTAGAAAAATACTTTTTTTCTTGGTATTAAGCGTTTTCTGCCAAAAGGTATGTTCGCATGGAATCGCTTATGAAATATGTAGTTATTGATATTTTGACACTAATTGTGAGTTTCCTGCAAAAAAGCACGAATCGGGCGAATCGGTTATGAAACGTTTATTAAAATTTCGAAACCGATTGTGCGTTTTGTTCTCGAACTCACATATGTAGTTAATCTCAAGGGCTTCCTGCGAAAAAATACGAAGCGGGCGAATCGGTTATGAAACGGATATTAAAATTTCGAAACCGATTTTGCGTTTTTTCCACGAACTGACATATGAAGTTAGTTTCAAGCGCTTCCAGCGAAAAAATACGAATCGGGCGAATCGGTTATGAAACGGTTGTTGCACTTTTGACACCAATAATTTTGATATATGATTTTAAGCTAGTACTGGAGAGGGTTTACACAATAAAACATAAAAATATAAACTGGTTTGAACGAAATCCTACATTAAAAACTGCATTAGCTAAAAATATCACCAGTACTTTTCAACTTTTAATCGCCTTAAATCTCTTCAAAGCTCAAAGTAAAGTCCTTTCACTGGCAATTTCCAAGTGTTTAAAAATCACGCTAATGTAATTATTTAAATCAACGTCCCCCTTACTCCACTCACATCAAAGGCATTTCGAACCGATTCCAGACAGCTCAAAATGGTTAATTGGCAACAGGAAACGGCGGTGCGGTCCAAACAATGACAAAAGCCAAGAAAATAAATTCCAACAAATCAATGCGAACAAAGAGTAGTGCAGATATCACATCACAGATATCAGTTAACGATATGGATACACTAGGTACAAAATATAAGCAAATGGGTACAAAAGTATAGACAAACATTTATTATAGTTGGCGATAGAATAGCCGCAGACAGCTTGAAATTTTTAGCACTGAATATGGAAAAGCGAAAAATTGCAATGGAGATACATATATGAGTTTTTTTTAAATACTCATGCATGCATAGTATATACACACATAAGTTGCAATAATAATAAAAGCTTGGCATTCCAGCAAATCGAAAAATCTATCAAATTAAAATCAAAAAGAAAGAAAACTAAATAAAATAGACAGACAGATTTCAAACTGTCTTCAAATCGGCACATTTGATAGATGAGTGCTGCTGCTGGCTGACATGCTGCAAGTATATACATAGCAAGCGCATGGCTCGAGGAGCAGTAATGGCAGCAAAGTAAGCACGTGAGACCGCAATTGCGCTGGGGAGGAAGGTTGCATAGCAGCGACAGCAGCCGTCCAACCAGTCAAGGTGCATTACATGAAATGTCCATAATTACTTGCCCCATTGCCATGAGAGGTTTGCTGTGATATGTGAACGCTGCTCGCCAGTTGCATGCAACCCAAGCACGCTGACTGACACGCCAGCAAACTCAACTAAGCAAACAATCAACCAGCCGGGCAGTCGGGTCGACTGAGTTCCAAACAAACATTGCCATGTTCCAGAAATAAAATGTTTACGCTAAAGAATGTGTCCATTTGCCAATATGGTGCAGCAAGAAATTCCAAGCGCTGGCCATTCAAAAAAAGCAAACAAACAAACAGCAGCAGCTAGGAACAATGGTCGTCGTGCAAAAGTATACCCGTAAAAAAATTAAAATAAAATAAAAATCTACGCTGAGCAACATTAAAATTGCAACGCATGCCACAAGCCGAGAATAGGACAGTCCATGAAGATTATCAATAGCAATCGACGTGTATACATAGCAGCTCACAGATTGCCATAGATCGCCACTGCGCACGCTTTGCATTGCATTGCATTGCATTGCATTGTGTGTTAAGGGTCGGCAGTCAGCAGCAACTGGGCAATGGTTGCATGTTTAAGTGGCATGCGTCGTCCAGCCAGAGTGTGTAGTGCTGCCGCATGCAATATGCGCACCGGTGGTTAAGTGGCTGGCAGGTCGGCCGCCAGTCAGCAACACGAATCAACGGCTGCAGCTTTAAATTAAGCGCTAAGGCGCCAACCACAAACCAAACAGTCAACCTCCTCATCGTCATCAGCCATTGAAATCACATTCGCATTCTCCTCCGCTTTGTTACTTGAAGTAGTAGTAGCAGTGTGGCTTTTGTTACGCATATTGCACGCCGCCGCTGTTGGCTTGGCTCACGACGGCACTATTGCGCAGTCGTACCCCACCCCGTTGCAGTTGCAGTTGATCATTGTACGAGTACTGAGCAACGGGCGATAATAAATGAGCGCACCATAAATGATCGACACGATTGCGATTGATATGCCCTTACGCACATGCCTCTGGGTATATTCGTACTCGAAAAGGTGTGTGTGTGTGTGTGTATGTATTGGGAAAATTCCAATCAACCAGCATTGTTGCCATAATTGCATTGGTTTGCATTGCTGTTTTGCGTTGGACATTTCGAGGTGTGCAAACAAAGAAAAATCGTTTTCCAAGTGTTAAAAATAAATTGTCGGCCATAAAGTTTTAAAATTTTAACTGCTTTTTGTAAAAATAAATTTTTGCCAATTTTGGAATGCTGCAGAGCAATTTTATGTACTAAGCGTCGAGCTGAGGATAACTCATATTTTGAAAAAAAAAAATTGTAATCTTTCTAATTTTGAAAACTAATTTTTTTTTTTAAATTTTGAAAAATTTTGGTATTTGAAAAAATTTTGTCCACTGTGTTTGGAGTATAATTACCCTTCACTTAAAACGATTTTTTTACCTATGAAAAAATTTTATATTTAAAAAATCTGTATAGTTTGAGTGTTTTTGCAGTATAAATAATCTTCATACATAACTAAATAAAAATTAAAGTTTTTTTCTAAATCAGCAAATTTGGAAAGTTTTTTTTTAACAGAGATTTTAAGAATTTTATTTTACTTCTAAAATAAAGAAGCTTGGTTCACTAATATTTAGTTTGTAGTTAGTTAAAGTTCCTCACTAACAATTTTTGATGTAAAATTTTTATTATTTTTTTTTTAATTTGCATAAACTTATTATTTTGAAAAAAAAATAATAAATTTTGTCAGAGCAGCAGTAAAACAAAAAAAAAAATATTTTTATAAAAAAATAGTTTTTTTGTTTCGAATATAACTTTTTTTATTGTGGTTTAAGTTTAAAATTGCGTTGTTTTATTTATGGTGAAATATTCATAGATTTTTTAATTTGAAGTCTTTAAATAATATCACGACTTTATTAAAACTAGCTATAGAAAATTATAAAAAATTTTAACACATATTTTGTCAAGCAAAAATTAAATATTTGAGTTGTAATACGCGCTGTGGAAGAATTCTCGAAGAATTCGAAAATTTTTGCTGACCTGTCAAACTTTGTATGAATATTTTTGAGCTTCCCAACTTTGAAATTGTACTAAAACAAATATTTTGAAGCTAACACAATAAATTAAAAAAAAAAATATTCGAAACAAAATTTTCAATATCTGTAAAAATTGTTTTCAAAATAAAAATGTAACGCAATTAAAACTGGAAAACATTTTCTAAAATTATTTCAACTTGTTTTGTTGAAAAAAACTTTAAATTGTTAGTGGTTTGATTAAATATTTTTTTAATAGAAGGCAATATTTTATTTTTTCTTCACATTCATATTTCTACCAAGCATTAAGAAATGTTCAAGGCGTCGATAAAAAGCGCTAAAATCCTATTACAATTACAAAAACAATAACCCACATCACGACCTCACCCAAAACTCTTAAGCCAAAATACGAGTATCCATTACTTTAAACAATTCAATAGCAACCCACCCACTCATTCAGCTCGTCAAAAGTAACTCATTGCTAAAGCCATAGCTCTTATTGCGTTGCTGGTGCTTACTGCTGCTACTTCACGTAGAGACCTTTAGTGTTTTGTGTAATTTGAAAAATTATTACAAATCTCGCACTGCTGTGCGGCGTTCGTCGATGATGATGGGCGCGCTCAGTGGCGCTACTTGCGGCTGCTGCACCGCAAAGCACTTAATGGGATTTCCCTTGTGTGGCGCGCGCCTTACTGCCCGCCAGTTGCTTGGATTGCCAACTTTCTTACTTGCTTGCTGCCAGCTGCTGTCGCTA
The DNA here is from genome assembly GCF_013731165.1 of Rhagoletis pomonella. NCBI lineage: Eukaryota > Metazoa > Arthropoda > Insecta > Diptera > Tephritidae > Rhagoletis > Rhagoletis pomonella. The sequence continues at coordinate 50,480,106 of NW_023458560.1, forward strand.
AACGCCAACACAAAACTCTAAATTCTCAGCTTCACTCGACTTTCAAGTTGCATGACTGCCGGCTATCAAACGCTTTTGTGGTTGTGATATGCGTCAGCTAAGTTGCAACTTTGGTTGTTGTTGCTGTCGCTGAATTTAAATTGATGCGCGCATCAGCTGCACGCGCGCGCTGTAAGTACGTACGACACTCGCCAAAAGCAATCAATGACAAAAGTGCAGTAACACTTGGTTTGCCTCAGTCTACTTGTGTCGGCGTGGCGGCGGTTTGCCTTGTTGCCATGAGTTGGCATTTGCAACAGCAACCCTATAATAAAGCTGACTCGTCAACCAACTCACAACCACCACCGACCAGCTGTGCAACAAAGTAGCAGTTGATTTTTTTTTTTGCATTTGCTTTTATCTATTTCCATGTTTTGTTTCTATTGTTAGTTTCTATGTGTGTGTGTGTGTGTGTGTGTTTTTCTAATGTTTTATATTTTTTCTTTAATCTTCAGCCGCCCTCTTAACGCCTCTTCGTATTCTTGTCATTTCGCATGAAATAAGCCAGTCAGACAGATAGACAGCTTGCCGTACGGCAGTTGCCATTTTCGCCAACCCCCCTTTCGTTCAACCAGCGTCGATGATGCATGAGCATTTCAGTGGCTGTCAGATATTTTCATATTTTTCTATTTTTTATAGCTTAGCTTCTGCAGTTAGTCAAGTTGAGTTTGGGCGCGGGTGGGTGGCACACAGTCGGAGTTGTAAAAGTGTTATTTGTCTGGATGTGATATTTTTGAAGTCTCGTTTTGTCGGTTTTTTTTCTTTTCCTTTTGTTTGGAAGTATCTACTATTTGTCATGGACCATATAATTCTAACGCGCCACCAAGCAGCTTAACTTTATTGGCAGGAATGAGTGTGTGTGTGGCGGTGTGTGTAGAAAAGTCACTGCTGAAAAATTATTCAATAAATGAAGTTGTAGCTGGTAACCTTAACCTCAACCTTAACGTTAATTTTAACTTTTTTTAGCTTTAACCTTAGACTTTACCTTTGCTTTGACTGTGACTTTAACAACTTAGCCCAAATTAATTAAAATCAATACTTTTTTAACAAAATTTGTCAAACTCAAAAGTTATTATACCTTCACTTTTGTTTCTTTCTAGGTATGTATGATAATTAAATCCCAAAGTCACTCAAAATGTGTAGATTTTTTTCGGAAATTTTCAAAATTTTAGTTAAAAAAAAAAATTTCGAAATTAAAAAAAAATTAAAATCAGAAAGTCTAGCTGTAAAGTCG
>NW_023458560.1:50481478-50493652 GCF_013731165.1 Rhagoletis pomonella
CGACTTTACAGCTAGACTTTCTGATTTTAATTTTTTTTTAATTTCGATTTTTTTTTTTTAACTAAAATTTTGAAAATTACCGAAAAAAATCTCCACATTTTGAGTGACTTTGGGATTTAATTATCATACATACCTAGAAAGAAACAAAAGTGAATTTATAATAACTTTTGAGTTTGACAAATTTTGTTAAAAAAGTATTGATTTTAATTAATTTGGTCTAAGTTGTTAAAGTCACAGTCAAAGCAAAGGTAAAGTCTAAGGTTAAAGCTAAAAAAAGTTAAAATTAACGTTAAGGTTACCAGCCACAATATCAATCATTGAAAATTTTTTCAGCAGTGACTTTTCTACACACACAGCCACACACACACTCATTCCTGCCAATCAAGTTAAGCTGCTTGGTGGCGCGTTAGAATTATATGGTCCATGACAAATAGTAGATACTTCCAAACAAAAGGAAAAGAAAAAACCGACAAAACGAGACTTCAAAAATATCAAATCCAGACAAATAACACTTCAACAACTCCGACTGTGTTCCACCACCCGCCTCCAAACTCAACTTGACTAACTATAGCAAAGCTATAAAAAATAGAAAAATATGAAAATATCTGACAGCCACTGAAATGCTCATGCATCATCGATGCTGGTTGAACGAAAGGGGGGTTGGTGAAAATGGCAACTGCCGTACGCCAAGCTGTCTATCTGTCTGACTGGCTTATTTCATGCGAAATGGCAAGAATACGAAGAGGCGTTAAGAGGGCGGCTGAAGATTAAAGAAAAAATATAAAACATTAAAAACACACACACACACACACACAAGTAACAATAGAAACAAAATATGGAAATAGATACAAGCAAATGCAAAAAAAAAATCAACTGCTACTTTGTTGCACAGCTGGTGGTGGTTGTGAGTTGGTTGACGAGTCAGCTTTATTATAGGGTTGCTGTTGCAAATGCCAACTCATGGCAAGAAGGCAAACCGCCGCCACGCCGACACAAGTAGACTGAGACAAACCAAGTGTTACTGCACTTTTGTCATTGATTGCTTTTGCGAGTGTCGTACGTATGTATGTACGTACTTAAAACGCGCGCGTGCAGCTGATGCGCGCATCAATTTAAATTCAGCGACAGCAACAACAAGAACAACAACCAAAGTTGCAACTAAGCTGACGCATATCAACCACAAAAGCGTTTGCTAGCCGGCAGTCATGCAACTTGAAAGTCGAGTGAAGCTGAGGATTTACAGGCTAACCTAATATTCGCGGCTTGTCTTTTGGTACGCATGCCGTCGAATTTGGTTTTTTGCGTCACCCGAAATTGACTTGCATGCGTTTGCATTTGATTTCATTGAGCGAAACGTCAAATCAAAATGTCACGCAGAACAAAAATTGGAAATTGAGTTAGCTTCATACGCACGCCGTTCAATTTCGGTTGATCTCATACAAGATGCATGTGCATGAGAAATTTTTGACAATAAATTGGCGGCGTGCGTGAATATTAGGTTAGCCTGTTAGAGTTTTGTGTTGGCGTTTAGTGACAGCAGCTGGCAGCAAGCAAGTAAGAAAGTTGGCAATCCAAGCAACTGGCGGGCAGTAGGGCGCGCGCCTAACAAGGGAAATCCCATTAAGTGCTTTGGGGTGCAGCAGCCGCAAGTAGCGCCACTGAGCGCGCCCATCATCATCGACGAACGCCGCACAGCAGTGCGAGATTTGTAATAATTTTTCAAATTACACAAAGCACTAAAGGTCTCTATGTGAAGCAGCAGCAGTAAGCACCAGCAACGCAATAAGAGCTATGGCTTTAGCAATGAGTTACTTTTGACGAGCTGAATGAGTGGGTGGGTTGCTATTGAATTGTTTAAAGTAATGGATACTCGTATTTTGGTTTAAGAGTTTTGGGTGAGGTCGTGTTGTGGGTTATTGTTTTTGTTAATGTAATAAAGTTTAGCGTTTGTTAGCTTTTTATCGACGATTTGAAGATTTCTTAATGCTGGGTAGGAATTTAAATATGAAATAATAATAAAATACCTTATTCTATTAAAAAATATCAATTTTTTAATAAAAAAATTTTAAATGTATTTTTATTTTTTTCAAAATAAAGTATGAAAATTAAAAAAAATAAAAATTTTACATCAAAAATATTTAGTGAGTAACTTTACTATAGATAGAATATTCAGTCAAAGTCTGAAATAACCATTGTTGTTTATTAATATTTTCTACAGATATTTTCTACTGAACTGTAATTTAAAACACTTTGGCTTGAATAGGGTGAAATGGTTAGGCGGTTAAGAGTTTTTATATATAATTCCTGCGAACTAAATAACAGTAAACCAAGGTTCTTTATTTTAGAAGTAAACTAAAATTCTAAAAATCTCTGGTAAAAAAAAACTTCCAAATTTGCTGATTTAGAAAAGAACTATAGATTTTATTTAGTTATTTATGAAGATTAATTATACTGCAAAGACACTCAAACTTTACGGATTTTTTGAATATCAAAATTTGTTCAAAGGTAAAAAAATCGTTTTAAGTGAAGAGTAATTATACTTCAAATACCATAATTTTTCAAATATGAAATTTTTCAAAATTAAAAAAAAATAAGTTCAAAATTAGAAAGTTTTTTAATTTTTTTTTTTAATTACAGCGGTCGGACAGCAAGCTAAAAAAATCGAGTTATCTAAAGCTCGACGCTTAGTACATAAACTTGCTCTGGAGCATTCCAAAATTGGCAAAAATTTATTTTTACAAAAAGCAGCAAAAATTTTAAAACTTAATGGCCGACAATTTATTTTTAACACTTGGAAAACGATTTTTCTTTGTTTGCACACCTCGAAATGTCCAACGCAAAATAGCAATGCAAACCAATGCAATTATGGCAACAATACTGGTTGAATGGAATTTTCCCAATACATACACACACACACACCTTTTAGAGTACAAATATACCCAGAGGCATGTGCGTAAGGGCATATCAATCGCAATCGTGTCGATCATTTATGGTGCGCTCATTTATTATCGCCCATTACAGAGTACTCGTACAATGATCGACTGAACTGCAACTGCAACTGCAACGGGGTGGGGTACGACTGCGCAATAGTGCCGTCGTGAGCCAAGCCAACAGCGGCGTGCAATATGCGTAACAAAAACCACACTGCTACTACTACTTCAAGTAACAAAGCGGAGGAGAATGCGAATGTGATGTGTGACGATGAGGAGGTTGACTGTTTGGTTTGTGGTTGGGGCCTTAGCGCTTAATTTAAAGCTGCAGCCGTTGATTCGTGTTGCTGACTGGCGGGCGACCTGCCAGCCACTTAACCACCGGTGCGCATATAGCATGCGGCAGCACTACACACTCTGGCTGGACGACGCATGCCACTTAAACATGCAACCATTGCCCAGTTGCTGCTGACTGCCGACCATTGTGGAAGAATACAAGTGAGATATCTTAGGGTTGACAGATAGTTGACAGGGTGTTCAATATGGCGATGACAGTGTGAACAATATGGCAGCCAATATGGCATACAACACCGAATGGCCCGAAGTTGCAAAACTACGACCCGAATGAAACGCTTCGTGAAAATCCAGGGTTGCGAAGTGGTATTTTGTTGGAAAATATAAACGCCAGGATTTTGTGCAGCGCCGAATTTTAACAAAAGAGGGTTTTGTGTTCTCAAGATGAACAGAAAAGGGTTGCTGTGCTGTTTCGTTTTAAGCTTGTTTTAATCTAAAGGTATCTAATTAAATATTAAAAGGATACAAAAATTAAAGCAAAAATTTAAAATATATGTACATATCTGAAAATTAAAAAAAATATATATATATTTTCACGAGAGACAAATTAAATAAAATGGGTTAACTTTAGGGGAAATATACTTATCAGAATGGGTCAGATAGGGCCTTTACGTTATAAATAAAAATAATTCCTACTTAAATTTTATATAATTTTGGTGACGTATTTCTAAGCTGGCCGTGAGATCTGTGAAATAATACATATTTATGTGCATATATTGTGTTGATTATGCTCTAAATCGCTAAATAATTCTTGCAGCAATCAGCATCATTGGAAAGTGAAGTGACAATAGGCTGGTTTTCTTTATACAGCCCGTTTTAAATTCGAATTATTGTTATAATAAATTACAATTATTGTTTGTTTCCATTTCGGTCAACCGCGCAAATTATTTATTAAAAAAATTTCGTTTAAAAATAGCAGATTTTGTTTACTTTTGAATAAGACTTTATCGAGTGCGGTATAAAGACACGGGTATAAATGCTGTAAAGAAATATATGTTGAGTCCAATCGGTTTTTTGCTAATACGGTTCTTGTGTAGGTATAAACAAGGTATATTAAAAAAATACCTCTCCATGAAAAAATATCGTTATTTTCGTATTTTAAATTAATCGAAATTTTATGGGGGGTTATAAAAACTGGTTTTAATCGAAACTTTGTTTTTTTCGGCTATATTTGTTATTATTTATTGGCCCAGATGTAAATATTGAATGAACTAACATATTTTAAATATTTACGGAACTACCATTTGTATGCAACCCTGCCTATCCTATATTCAAGTAGATGTAATTCGAAAAATTTAAACGGATTTCTTCAAATCAACCTGAGCTGCGGACATATTGCGAATTCATTTTTAAACATTAACCACTACATTATGTTAGTATTAAATACTTTCAATTAAGAAACAATTCTTATTAGAAAATAAATATGAATCGTTTTATTTTAAATATTCCAATGTATATTTTTTGTTAATGCAGATAGTGCGGATTTAACGTATTTTATATCCGTTACATGGGGATCATAAATTTAAGGCAGATTGCTATTAACAATTTTTACACAATTTACGATTGCAATCAATTTCTTTCAAAACTATAATCTAAATGATTGCAAGTTGTACGATCAAAACAGATTCCAATATTAGGTATATTATGGAAATGCAATCCAATTTGATTTGAGTTATTCAGTTTTAGATACATTTATATTTCTGTGTTCGTATGGAATAGTAGTTTATGTCGGGAAGCTGGCTTTATTATTTACAACACAAGGAATTTTTTGATGACCCTTAACAAGAATATGGGCGTGCTAGTATCGGAACTATTTCTTGCACGTTTATTTGCCAAAATTTCTTCAACGGCTCGGCGCCAGTGAGGGTATGCTGCGAATGCCGCATTATACTAAAACCAGCCTTTTGACATAAGCTATTCCATATGAGTGGGGCACGTGCGAAATGCGGATTTGCAGTACTGCAGTATCTCGACACCTTCCTCACCAACAGCTCTGTCCTCTATGAGCTTCTTAATGTAAATGCAAATAAAAGATGGAAATTTAAGAAAAATTACATCACAGCGTTTCACTCTTGTAGTTTATTGGCTATCAAGCACCAGAAAATTTCCATCACGCATTCCATATGCCACCGATTGTCGTGGATCAATTAAAATACTGTCATCACAGCTTTTTGGTACTGCAGCAACTGGTGTGTGTGTCTATGTCGGAGTTATGTGGAGCTGTTGCATGACTAAAATCAATTTGGACTCTTTGAGAGCTGGCTTGCTTGTTGCGAGAGCTATTGGCATCAAATGTATGCAAATTAGATTTCCAAACGAGCAACTGTTGAATACAGGAAAAAATATATATTATGTGGTTCCGCTAAAGTGCACTACTACCGTGTATAAATTGGTCGACCTTCTAATAAATCAAGCAATCTTATTGTATCGTCATCGCCGCCAGTCACCAAGAAATTTCCACTTGGGTGAAATGCAACATCATTCTCCGGCGACGAATGCACTGTATTAGCTCGCCTTCAGCTATGTCAAATATCTTAAAGCGGTTACAACTTAATGCTAAAGCCACCAGATTACCGTCTAGATGCCATGTCAGCTGTCGTCCCATACCTCTTCCCACGGTGAACGTTCGCACACATTCACCTGAAAATGTATCGCAAATTCTTAACTTGTCATCGCCGCGCGATGAAATTAACTTACCATTAGGGCTGAATTTTGCGGCGCGCACCCATTTGTGTGTCCAGTGAAAGATGTGTAATTTTAATCAGTATTTTGATGGCTGTTCGCCATTTTTCTAGTCTGCAAACGAATAAGCTGACGAAGATGCAAACAAATTCAAGCACATTGTTGCATTCTACCGTATTTTTAAAAAGCTTTAAAATCTTAAAACATATGTGAAAAACTTTTATAATCTGAATATTTCTAATGTCGCAATCAAAACGAAATTTTGTAAATAGCATTTTTAAAAAGCAATCATTTAATATTTTTCAAGTTTTTGGGCATATATGTTACCATTTGAACAACAAATACTACCAAGTTTTAAGAGACTATTTAATGCAACTCAGGTCAAAAAGAGCAGTTTAGACCAAGATAAGCAACTCTAAAAAACAGATGATCGCAGCTGTGGCCCAGGATGACGTCTATTGCTAAGATATCTCACTTGTATTTGTACACAATGCTGCCGACCCTTAACACACAATGCAATGCAATGCAATGCAAAGCGTGCGCAGTGGCGATCTATGGCAATCTGTGGGCTGCTATGTATACACGTCGATTGCTATTGATAATCTTCATGGACTGTCCTATTCTCGGCTTGTGGCATGCGTTGCAATTTTAATGTTGCTCAGCGTAGATTTATTTTATTTTAATTTTTTGCGGTATACTTTTGCACGACGACCATTGTTCCTAGCAGCTGCTGTTTGTTTGTTTGCTTTTTTGAATGGCCAGCGCTTGGAATTTCTTGCTGCACCATATTGGAAAATGGACACATTCTTTAGCGTAAACATTTTATTTCTGGAACATGGCAATGTTTGTTGAAGCTCAGTTGACCCGACTGCCCGGCTGGTTGATTGTTTGCTTAGTTGAGTTTGCTGGCGTGTCAGTCAGCGTGCTTGGGTTGCATGCAACTGGCGAGCAGCGCTCACATATCACAGCAAACCTCTCATGGCAATGAGGCAAGTAATTATGGACATTTCATGTAATGCACCTTGACTGGTTGGACGGCTGCTGACGCTGCTATGCAATCTTCCGCCCCAGCGCAATTGCGGTCTCACGTGCTTACTTTGCTGCCATTGCTGCTCCTCGAGCCATGAGCTAGCTATATACTTGCGGCATGTCAGCCAGCAGCAGCACTCATCTATCAAATGTGCCGATTTGAAGACAGTTTGAAATCTGTCTATTTTATTGAGTTTTCTTTTTGATTTTAATTTGTTAGATTTTTCGATTTTCTGGAATACCAAGCTTTTATTATGGCTGCATTTCTTTATTCATTCTGAACGTTTGGAATAAACTTTTTTGTTTATTTATTCTTTAGAACGTTCCTGATGATATGTTGTCGTATATTTCAAACGCATTCTGTTTATTCCGGCAGTGAAATTGGATTATCCGGAATGTATAAAGAAACGCAGCCTATTGTTGCAACTTATGTGTGTATATACTATGCATGCATGAGTATTTAAAAAAACTCATATATGTATCTCCATTGCAATTTTTCGCCTTTCCATATTAAGTGCTAAAAATTTCAAGTTATCCGCGACTATTCTATCGCCAACTATAATAAATGTTTGTCTATACTTTTGTACCCATTTGCTTATATTTTGTACCTAGTGTATCCATATCGTTAACTGATATCAGTGATGTGATATCTGCACTACTCTTTGTTCGCATTGATTTGTTGGAATTCATTTGCTTGGCTTTTGTATGCTTTTGTCATTGTTTGGACCGTACCGCCGTTTCTTGTTGCCAATTAACCATTTTGAGCTGTCTGGAATTGGTTCGAAATGCCTTTGATGTGAGTGGTGTAAGGGGGACGTTGATTTAAATAATTACATTAGCGTGATTTTTAAACACTTGGAAATTGCCAGTGAAAGGACTTTACTTTGAGCTTTGAAGAGATTTAAGGCGATTAAAAGTTGAAAAGTACTGGTGATATTTTTAGCTAATGCAGTTTTTAATATAGGATTTCGTTCAAACCAGTTTATATTTTTATGTTTTATTGTGTAAGCCATCTCTTGTACTAGCTCAAAATCATATATCAAAATGATTGGTGTCAAAAGCGCAATAACCATTTCATAATCGATTCGCCCAATTCGTTTTTTTTCGCTGGAAGCGCTTGAAACTAACTACATATGTCAGTTCATGGAAAAAACGCAAAATCGGTTTCGAAATTTTAATAACCGTTTCATAACCGATTCGCCCGATTCGTGCTTTTTTGCAGGAAACTCACAATTAGTGTCAAAATACCAATAACTACATATTTCATAAGCGATTCCATACGAACAGAATTGGCAGAAAATGCTTAATACCAAGAAAAAAAGTATTTTTCTAATTCAATTTCTAACTTTTTTCACTTGGTAGATGAAAAATTGGTGATACTATTGCTAAAAGTTTATGTAGATTAGCTCTTGAAAAATAATGATAAATATATGTATGTATAACTGTGACTCTCCTAGGCTTGATACGACAATTACAAATGCTCTAAGTTACACCGAAAAAAAACTTCCTTTCCTACCCATCTTTCATCAGTAGTCACTATCTGCCACACTATTTTTGGCGACAATAACTTAATTATAGTTAAATGTCAGTTTATTCAACAAGTGTGAAGCGCTGTCTTACTAATGACTTTGAAATTTGTCAAGATCTTATGTAGAATATCTTTCCGCCTTATTTGTATGTATGTATGTATATTAGGCCGGGTCGATTTGTGGGGAGGGAAAAAAATCGCCCATTGCTCTGTGAAAATCATATTCTAGGGATCAAAATAAGAAACTTTGCCGAAGGAACCATACCTCTAAAACGAATTCTGATGTCCCCCAATTTGGGTCGAACTTTTGGGTAGGGGCAAATTTTGAAAAATCCCACTTTGACCCATTTAGAGTGCTCCAATCGAGTCCAAATGTATGACCGACCCCCACTAACTTTGGAGGCCCGACCCACCGATGCCAGTGGCACACCCCCTGGAACCCCCTTGGGGGTTCATCATACAAACATTTCAAAAAATCGCCGGTTTTGCACTTTACATGAAAAAATCAGCGAAATGCCTATGTTTTTTCTTTTTGGAGTTTATTTTTCTCTTTAGAAATTTATTTAGTCAGAACATATGTAAATGAAAAAATCAATTTAACTAAGTAATAGAAAAGAAATTAAAAAAAATTATTAGAAATTAGCGTTTTTACAACCCTTTTAAAACCAAGGCATCACTGTGATGCATTTGCATGTCGTAAACATAGTTGTGTGAGTTTTTTATTCAACCGTTTTAAAAAATGAAGGTATCACTGTGACACAATTGCAAATCGGAAAATTGCTTGTGTGCGTTTTTTAAGACACAGCTGCATGTCGTAAACTTACTTGTGTAGTTTTTTTATAGCACCTACTTAAGAAATGAAGGTTGTTTTTACAACCCTTTTTGTGGGTATTTTAAGGCACCTTCTTAAGAAATGCGCGTTTTTTGCACCCATTTTAACAATTAAGGTATCACTGGAATGCACCGCAACCCTTTTAAACAATGAAGGAATCACTGTGACATAATTGCAGATCGTAAAATTGCTTGTGTTGTTTTTTTTAAGCCACCACAAGACACAGCAGGTAGAATTGAAATTACCATTTCATTCTTATTACCTCGTCTCGTAGACCATATATAACGCAACAGTTTTTGTGAATGCATTAAGTCGTTGTGAAGAACTCAAAGTGTGAAGTGATAATTTCAGATAAAAAAATATTTCAAAAAAAATAATAAGTGAAGTGACCATTCCAAATCAAAAAGTTTACAATGAATCCACCATCCTCTACACCGCAAGATGAAGCAACTACATCAACAACTATCGAAAACCCAATGAGTTATATACCCAAGCATGATGTTACTGTTTTTGGTGTGTCTACTGATTTAACTGATCTTAATTTACCAACCCATCTGGATATCTTGAGATATTATTTTTACTTAAGCGAACGTGCTAAAACAGAACAAAAAAAGTTTTCCCATAAATCATTCACTATTCAAGTACAAGGTAAGTTGATTGGAATTTGGGAAAAACTTGGTATGGAAATAATGCTGAAAAAAAGTGTATTTAATAAATTGCTTGACAAGTATCAAGAGCAAATCAAGAGAAGAAACAACACCCAACAATTTAAAGAGTATGTAAAATCTCTGGAAACAATTTTTTACATTGGAACATGTAAATGCGATTTGAAGGCAGCTCCATGTGCATGCGGCTGGGTTCCCGAACGCCTCAAAGAGTTCATACACGATCAACATAATCAGAGAAGACTAACAACGGATGCATTTGTGATGGAAACTGAAGAGCAAGGAGCAACGTCTATGTCATCAATGCCAACATACCAAGATCCCGATGATTCAACATACGCACCGCCACCGGTTCAAGAAGATATGGATAGAAGCACAAGTTCGCAATACACAGAGAGATACGATTGTTTTAACTTTGCCTTGGTATGTGACAGATTTGGTGTGCCTGACAGAGTAGCATCAACATTGGGAACCGCTCTTTTGCAAGATTTTAAAATTAAAGATAAGCATGGGAAACCTCTCATCATGGATAATTCGAAAGTTCGCAGAGAAAAAGAGAAATGCAGACAAGAAGTGTTTCGCAAACGGTTAGATGATAGCAATTTGTTAGCGTTAGACGATAGATAAAATTGATGAGAAGTATCATACTAGGATGGTAAAAGAACCTCATCTTGTTATTTTGAGAGAACCCAATTCTGAATTGATTGGTTACGTAAGACTGGAACATGAATACAAAACAACCAAATTAAATGGTTTTTTCAACGATAAAAATATATTACTGGATGCATTAATTGGAATATGCACTGATGGTGAGCCAACAAACACTGGCCCACACGGTGGAATTATACGACGATTCGAATTGCTGTTAAAAAGACCATTGCATTGGTTCGTTTGCCTTCTACATTTCAACGAACTTCCGTTTCGGCATTTGTTTGAAGCTTTGGATAAATCAACCAGCACTGGACCAAGATCGGAAACCGGAAAACTGAGCCGTCAAATCGAAACTTGTGAAACTCTTCCGGTAAGTTATTGCTATCACTCATTTATTATAATTGTCAACCATTTTTAATTATTTTATTATTATATATTTTCAGGTGGTGGACGGCTTCCAGAAAATTGAGTTGCAAAATATGCCCCCTGCTCCAGAACAAATTGAATTTTCCACCGATTCGAAGTACTTATACGACATGGCCCATGCAATTTCTAGCGGCGTGGTTCTGGCTAACATCAAACCAGGGAAAATTGTACATTCTCGGTGGCTCACCAAGGCCGCTAGATTATTGCGATTATATGTGACAACGGAAAATCCAGATGCAAATTTAAGAATTCTGGTTGAATTTATAATTAAATGTTATGTGCCAATGTACTTCAATATCAAGTATTACAGCTCTGTCGTGTACGGCAGTGCATTATTTTTCAAGTTCGTTGGTTGGCCACGATTTCTAGAACCTCGTTTACGCAAAATTGTCAATCAAGTAATTAAAGATAATTCATATTATGCGCATTCGGAGAATATCTTGTTATCAATGTTGTTTGATGATAGCAAAGAAAAGCGCGACTGTGCCATCAAGAAAATTCTACGCTATCGAACCGATGTTGACGAGCCAATGGAACTTAGAGTTTATAAAAAACCAGATATAAACTTTAATTGCACAAGTTATACGGAAATGATCAATTTGAATGATATAAATATCGTATTTGAACCACCATTCACGCGAAGTATTCCGTACGATACATTGAAAGAATATTTAAATCAAGATGATCCACCGTTTAATGATCCAAAAATTCCATCACACATACAAGGAACGGAACGACATGTTCAATTGCTAGCTAGCGTTTCCAAACGGGTTATACCGGAAAATGTAGAGGCTGTTATGGCGACGACATTAGAGAGCCGTGCGAAATTGCCCAGACTTGAAAGTAAAAAAGACTTCGAACAATAATTTTTTTTAGTTCCTTTTCTATAACTCAGTTAAATTAATTTTTTCATTTGCATATGTTCTGACTAAATAAATTTCTTAAGAGAAAAAATAGATATTATTATAAATAAATAATAAATATTATTATAAATAAATAAATAAAAATAAAGAAAAAACATAGCCATTTCGCTGATTTTTTCATGTAAAGGCCAAAAATGGTGATTTTTTGAAATGA